>NC_141379.1:13246420-13661656 GCF_017979445.1 Akebia trifoliata
TTTTAATCTACTTTTCCTTAACATCTAATGAACCAATGGCATCACACCATGTGTATTGAAAATTACTAAAATAAGGCACTTAAAATGCTTTGAAAATTTCAGAAGTTTTTTCCCTACAAACTAATCACTCTTACTCATTTAATACACATGGCATCATGGCATTGGTTCATCAGCTAAGTACATAAGTTTCAAAATAACAAATCTCTGTTTGGGCAATACTCTAGTATAATTATATATTAAGCTCAATGTAACTAAGACCTAATCAAGTACAATTATTATACAATTATAAGGAAGAGAGAGAGAGAAAGATCTTTATTATGATTTGGAAGATTAAGAGTCGAGATCGTATGGGGGGATTAAAATCCTCCTCCCACACTTCAACACATGCCGCGTAAATTGTTATACAAGGAGTCTCCTTTTTAAAATTTCCTTGAATTGTGGCTTATGTGGCATGTGTTGAGGTGTAGAAGGAGGATTTCAGTCCTCCACCCTGGGTGCATACGATACCGATTTGAAGATTAAAGTCTCCAAGGACATTCAACAAACAACATCGTCAAACATAGATAGCCGTGAGGATTTTGAAGAAAATGGATGCATAGTATCCTTAAGAAACTATATATACGCATACACAAATATGTTCTTCTTATAAATATTTAGATTAGATGTGTAAGCGATGAGTTGGTATAGCAAGTAAAGTAGTAGCCCTTTGCACCGTCAGCCCAAACTTCTCCTTCACGTCCAACTCACTAGGAGACATACCATATGGAAGCTCCCAATCAAAGCAATGCACCAGTTGCGCAATTAATAATCTAACAGTTGTTAATCCCAATTCCATACCAGGGCATCCTCTCCTCCCCGATCCGAATGGTATTAGTTCAAAATCGTTACCTCTAATGTCTATATTTGTACCATTGAATCTCTCTGGGATGAAATCTTCAGCATTATCTGACCACACATCAGGGTCTCGTCCAATCGCCCAAGCATTTATGATCAATCGAGACTTCTTCGGTATGTAAAATCCGTTGATCACAATGTCTTCTGTAGACTCATGAGGGATGAGTAGTGGCACCACAGGATGAAGCCTCAATGTTTCCTTCACCACCATTTCCATGTACTCCAACTTTGCCAAATCCGTTTCCTCTACCATACGATCTAACCCAATCACACGTGTCAACTCTTGTTGGAGTCGTTTCATCACTTTGGGATGTCTTAGGAGTTCTGATAAGACCCATTCAATAGCGGTGGTTGATGTGTCCATTGCACCCCCAAGAATGTCCAAGATGACTGCCTTGATATTGTCTCGATCCAGTTGCATTTCGTTTGATTCTTCCATCAAGGACAACATTACATCGATGAAGTCCTTGTCGTGTTGTTGTTTCTTTTTGTCTGTATCTTGCGCATGTTCATCAATGATCTTCTCTAGCGTTTCATCTATGATTTTGCTAACAGCCTTCATGCGCCGAGTCAGTCCCTGCGAGAAAACACTTATAATGAGTTGTTGTCATGGTTTTTAAAATCGGTATTTCGTCTCATCTTGTTCAGCTCCAATACCGAGTCGTCTCGGACGAGTTTTCCGATACGTTTGAGACGTCTCGTGAGACAAATCAATAAATTGAACTGTGACTCGTAAATCTCGGTCAAAAAATGACTTTGTGAGTTGGTCTGGTTCAAGTCCGATACCAAGTTAACTCGGGTGATACGTCTCGGTCTCGGATGAGTTTAAAAACCATGGTTGTTGTAGAGATGGTTATTGGGAAAAAAAAAACAAAAAAACGAAAAAAAACGAAGAGGAAACCGTTCTAATCAGTGTTCTAAAAGCCCATTATAACTTGTGCTGTAATAGATGTCTTAAATCTAGTCGGTAATTGATTACCGTATGCATTATTTGAAAATTGGAAAATTCAACCAGTTATAGCCCACAAATTTTAAAAACCGAATTCCGACTGTCCAAGACCATTAAAATTTTGATATTCCCCAAATTTGATGGTTCTAAGCCTTCGAAAATCTCTCATCTTCCATTAATTTGACGAGCCATCAAAAAAAAAATTTGACAATGAAAATTTTGACATCTTGATTTGTCGAAGGCTGTCGAATATGGGATTTTTTTTTTTCATGTTATGATATACGCATACGTATTCGGAATCATGTAATAGGTACTTTTAGTATTTTCAGATATATACAAGATGAATAAATTAGTCGATAATCCTTGGGTGATAATAACATGAATGTTAATTCAGTATATCTTTACAGAGTACATCAATCAAGATACTTCTAATATAAATATTCTAGTTATTAATAATTTTCAATTTCAAATATCCTAATTGATATTGCTGATCATATGTTGTTCTTCGTTATAATCTTCCATTTGTGGTGATGTACATTGACAATGATACAATATATCTCAAGGAGTTTAATACGATGCAACTTATTTTCTAATGGTACACGTATACACATTATTTTCACATATTACTTATAGTGGGTAATTTTAGCTTTTTGAGATTTGAGCCTTCAAGACAACATTAAATCGTAGAGCTACGGTAAAAATGATAAGGATTTCATTCGTTTGGATTAAGCAGTTAGGTGTTTGGATTTCACTCTTTTATTTAGAACCATGGTATCATCCCATTGATTCATCAGCTTAATATATTGCCACACCAATTCCTATGTAATTAAATCACACAAGAATAGCACACTATTGGTGTGGCGTTAGTAGCTCTCTTCCTTAAGCAGCAAATTCATACCCTAACAATTTCATGTAACCTAATATACGACAGTAATTTCGTGTATCAGAATAGACCTTGTTACACTGCATCATAATATTGACATAAAATTTTAAATTAATTTATTTTTTCAATATAAAAATATTATGTACAAGTGTTATTCGAGTTCAAAAGCTGAGTAAATCCATTTTCTGAGGCGATTGGGTAAAGTTGAGGCCAAGTCACTACAAGATCCAAGTTGAGCCGATTCAGCCAAGTGTCGATCAAGTTGACTCAGATGAGTTTTAAAAATTCTATCACATTCGCATATAGTAATTTTTTTAATTTGTTGTATCACACGACCACACCTTATGGAGTATAATAGAAGAAATAATACCTGTAGGTCAAGTGCCCCAACGAAGGGTATATAATCAGCTAGATTGAAAGCTCCAGCCATCGTGATTGCCTCCTCGATCACTGGTTTGATATTGAACCTTTTGTTATTGCTCTTCCCAATTATCATCTTATAAGTCATTTCCTCTATGATCAATCCCACTTTAGCTCTAACATCAACAACACAACGATCCTCGGCGTCGCTCTTTAGCAACTTCACAAGATGGCCTACTTCATCTTTCCTCATCGGCCTAAATGAATCTATCTTATATTTACTTAGAAAGTGAATGATACACACTTTGCGGATATACCTCCAATATTTTCCATATGGGGCGAAACCTATGCCTTTGTTTCCATAAGACAAGTACTTGGCAGCTTCGGCTTTGGGTCGACTAGCAAAGATGATGTCGTGGGTCTTGAGGAACAACTTGGCTACTTGTGGGGACGAGACTACGATGGTTGGGACGAATCCGAGTCGGATGTACATGATTGGGCCGTACTTCTTCGACATGCTATGAAGGGTACAGTGAGGGAGAGCGCCAAGCATATGAAGGTTGCCAACAATAGGCCATGCCCAGGTGTAACGGCCAAATCATCTGTCACCTAGAGTTAGGTGTAAGCTCGCCCCGGAGCTACCCGGGAGCACCCATGTAATATCATGTAAGGCTCGTTATGAAGCCATGTCAGCCCCCGTACCAGGGCATATCTGTTAGCTTAGTGGCATTTTAGTAATAAGGGAGTATGACCGGCCTCTACTTTTGATGTTCCCTTCTGGAAATCTAGTAAAGACTTAGCATACACTTTGTAGGAAGGGTGTCAGTGCTGTCCCAATCCCCGGCCTACACCCACGTTGTTGAAGCCCTTGAAGCCCAGCTCCGTGGAGGTCCCGCGTGTCATAGGATCATCAATTGCTTGTAACGCATCTATTTGCTTTTATACCGCGTTACACCGTGTAATCAATATTATATCAACAAAGTTGCCTTCGGGCTTTATCTCGTGTTGCCTCGTTTACTTGTTTGCTAGCTACGTGTGTGTGGTGTACGATCATTTTACAGGCTTGCAAGTGGATTTGACCCCCTTGCGCCGCACGACCCCGCTTCGAAAGAATAGGGCCGTGACACCAGGGCCCAGGCGGTAGCCGAGGACCATTGTTATGTTCTGTATGTTTTATTGTGCGTAGGAGATAAATTAACAATAAGAGCACAGGCAGGAATACAAATATGAAAATAGGATTGAAAGAAGACATGATTGGTGATTGGTGATGGGAGGTAGAAGTTCTGAAGTAGAGATTTACACATCAATTTTCTTATCCACCATCTCTGTTTATATAGAGTCGTGTTGAACCAACTAATATTTAAATATTTCTATTTTTAGGTACAAGTCAAGTTTTCAAAATGCTGACATACGCCTTGATTTTGGACTTTATTAAGACTAGTGCAAAATAACCCTTGTCATCAATTTCTTGACGACATTTTTTTTTCCCCTTTTGCTCGAGATTAATATTGAAAATGCTCATCTTCGATTACCGCAAGAAAAAGAAAATGCATGATTTTTTCTTGAATAGCCATCCATTTTCAAAACCTTGGATCAAGTCCGAGCGAAATAGTTTTTTAAAAAAAAACAAAAGTTTTGGATCTGAGTTTTTCATTGAAATCCTGAAGGTGTGGTGGTGTTATATTGCTGACGTGGAAATCAATTTGAGCAAAACAACCCTTATTAAAACTTAATTTCTTACTATGTTAGTAAGGAAATGATTAGGTTGGAAAAAGTGACACCCGAAAAAGGCCTCAAAGAGTCAAACAAAATAAGAGAGCTCTACTTACAAGTACTTTATTTTTATATAAGTGTACCTACTTAACAAAATATGTGTCCCACTATTTTTAATAAATGTTCTTATTATTACAATCAATGATTTTTAATAAATTTAGTCGTCACTAATAAGGCCTGTCAATTCATAGAGTTCAACGTATATTAATTTCAATAGAGAAAATTGCTAGAGTGACTTGAAATAATACTCGATGCCACAATGTGAAAAAAGCCCAAATTTGACGGACTAACTTGTATCTCGATGAAAAACACTTATGTTTAGTATTAGGGTGGCAATGGGCCGAGTTATGTTGAGGTAAGGGTATTATGAAAATTTACCAAACCCAAACCCGACCCATTTAATAATCCTGTCAAAAACTTAAACCGAAACCCAATCCATTTAAAAATAGGTATACCTGACCCAACCCATATATAACTTGTTTAATAAAATTATAATCTTTATCAGAAAAAATAAGATACATTTCCACCAGCAAAAATAAAATATCATAACCAAAAATAAAATTACACAACCATAAACTATGTTCAATGGTAAAAATAACTTTCTTTTAATTTTTTTTTTTCAAACTTCATATACTTTTCTCCTTTACAAGTTTATAAGGAAAGTTTTCCGACCACATCAACTTATAGCATCCAAAAACATGATTTGATGTCACAAGGTTGTAAAGGAGAAAAGTATATGAAGTTTGAAAAAAAAAAAAATTAAAAGAAAGTTATTTTTACCATTGATCATAGTTTATGGTTGTGTAATTTTATTTTTGGTTATGGTATTTTATTTTAGATGGTGGAAATGTATCTTGTTTTTTCTGATAAAGATTATAATTTTATTAAACAAGTTATATATGGGTCAGGTATACCTATTTTTAAATGGATTGGGTTTTAGTTTAAGTTTTTGATAGGACTATTAAATGGGCCGGGTTTGGGTTTGGTAAATTTTCATAATACCCTTACCTCAACACAACCCGACCCATTGCCACCCCAATACTAAACATAAATGTTTTTCATCGAGATACAAGTGAAAGCGCCCTCGATCCGCGGGGTGCGCGGATCCGCTTTTGACCCTTGAGGTTTGGGAGTCGCCATCTAGTTATTACGGTCTAGGAACCAAACTGACTCTAAAAAAAGGCAAACATTACTAATCTACGAAAGAAAAAAGGGTCTGGGGATCACGTTACGGGGTTGGAAGGTGTTAGGCACCAACCCCGCCCAGCAAAAGCCGGTCTCTACTAATTTCCCAAATAAATTATATTGCTAAAAAAAACCTAGATAATAAAAAAAATTAAGAAATTATACCTTTCCGAAAATAACTTTATCGTTTCCTCAGATCCGACAAAAATTGCTCCTTGTACCGTACTTCTTGCTTCGTTCTGTCTCCGGATTTGATTTCCGATCTCCGAGGCAAGGTATCTCTTCTTTCTTGGATCTGAATTCTTCGAGTTTTTTAATGGATTTTGGGGTATTTTTAAAGAGCTTTTAGGTGTTTTTTAGGCTAAAATCGAAGAAGGGATGTTATGTAAGGAATTAGGACTCCAAAACTAGGGTTTATGGGAGGTTAGGAGGGCTTTTGAACCTACTTCTCTTAGGATTTATGATTTGATACGAAAATAGAGTGTGAGGACCTCTATTTATAGATTTTTTTTAGGGGTTGATTTAGATAGAGTTAGTGTTTAATTAGAGTTGTGTTTTAGTTAGAATTGTTTTAAGTAAAGTTGTATTTTAATTAGAATTGTTTTAGGTAGAGTTGTATTTTAGTTAGAACTCTATTAAATAGAGTTATTATTTAATTATAACTCTATTAGGGTTTTGACTTTTTGTCTTATTTGATTGACTTTTAATATTTTGACTTTAGTTTTAATTGATTGACTTTTAATATCTTGACTTTTAATATCTTGACTTTTAATATCTTGGTTCTAATTTGTTATTTTATGTGTTCGAAAGAGTTTTCCTAAGCGTAATATAGGCTCTAGGGTTATTTTGATGTTAGGGGTATTTTGGTAATTTGGTAATTTGATCAATTTTTAGTGATTTTTATCGTGAAGCTTTTTTTTTTTTGTTTGCAAGATGATGATTTCTATGTTTCTAGGATCGTATTTTCCTAGCGTAGCGTGATTTTTAATATTTTGTAGTTCGAGATACCTCATCCGGATTTCTGAAACATTTCTGGTAACAAAATAAAGCAATGGAAATAACATCCATCATTGGAAATCATTGCGATCGGGTTGACGAGTTGATTAATCAGGCAGATGCAAAAATGGGGTGTCTACAACAAGTGAGAAGCATCTATGGTTCTATGCACACCAATGTCTGCAACTATATGTCAATTTCAATCTTACTCTAGCATGACTCGTATATATTGTTCTTTCTATTCAAGAAAAAATCATGCATTTTCTTTTTCTCGTGGTAATCGAAGATGAGCGTTTTCAATATTAATCTCGAGCAACATGGAAAAAAAAAAAGGGCCATGTCATCAATTTGATGAAAATGTAAAGAGCATCTTATTATTCACCGAAACTTCAACGGTACCTCAAAATAATATTTGAGAAAGCCAAGGTTGATCCCCACCCTATTAGCAAAATCTGGGAAATATAATAGTCCAGCTCATCTGGTAGAATAACAACAAAAACCTTTAGATATTGGCTCAGATCTTCTAGAGAAAAGTTTACAAAATTATTAAAAATGTTCCCTATTTCAACGTATTGTGCCTTAGATTAGAATTTTGTGGTAGGGAATTACAGTCTTGAAACATTTCCTTGCTAACATAGTAAGAAATTAAGCTTTAATAAGAGTTGTTTTGCTCAAATGGATTACCACATCAGCAATCCAACACCACACCTTCAGGATTTCAATGAAAAACTCAGATCCAAATCTTTTGTTTTTTTCAAAAAACTATTTCCGTTGGGCTTGATCCAAGGTTTTGAAAAAGGATGGCAACCAAACTTCCACCTAACTCCCAAACTTAAAATTAAAAGTCAACGGTAAAAAATAACCTTTTTTTTATAAAAAAAATTTCCCAAGTTTATAGAATATTTTTCTCTGCAACGTCGAAGCATTGGATCATGTTTTTAGATGCCACGAGGTGAGCCCAACGACCATTAGTAAGGGTGAAATCCTTAATAACTTAGTAAGGTCTGTCGATTCATAGAGTTCAACATGTATTAAAATTCAAATAGAAAAAATTGCTAGAGTGACTTGAAATAATACTCGATGTCACAACATGAAAAAAGCCCAAATTTGACGGCCTTGGGCTGTCAAATTTCATAAAATTCGACGGACAAAGGGGTAGAATTTTTTATTGTCAAATTTTTGTTTTCGGCAGGTCGAAACTATCAAATTAATGAAGGATGGGAGAAATTCGACAACTCTAAGCCGTCAAATCTGGGAATATCAAGAATTTCGACAATCCTACACCGTCAAAATACAATTTCTAAAACTTGTGGACCTTGGCCTGTCAATTTTTTCTATCGAATTTTCTAGTTTTCACGTAGTGTGCAGAAACAATAGAAATTTTTTCTAGAGGTATGAGTGTATATACGTGAGAAAAAAAAACAGTTCTCTATAAACACAATGCTACTTTGAGTATTATTTGATTCAGTGGAACATAAAATCATTTTCAAATTAATTAATATAATTAAGTTGGAACAAGTGACACCCCAAAAAGGCCTCAAAGAGTCGAACAAAATAAAGGAGGGCTCTACTTACAAGTACTTTATTTTTATATAGGTGTACCTACTAAACAAAATTTGTGTCTTGCTATTTTTAATAAATGTTCTTATTATTACAATCAATGATTTTTAATAAATTTAGTCGTCACTAAATATCTTGATGTGGTCATATTTAAGAGAGTCAAAATGACATTCATGGCATTAGTGACACATATTTTTGAGTTGCCACTAAATCCTAAACCTTTTGTGGCACAAAATATAAGTCGCCACAAAATATCTTGATGTGGTCACATTTAAGAAAGTTTAAATTACATCCATGGCATTAGTTGTTAATTCTATAATATTTTTAGTGGCAACATATTAATGTTGCCACTAAAAATTACTTTTCAATGACAATGTATAGACTGTGACTAAAAAACTCATCACTAAAAATCAACTTTCTTTTACTGACAAGACATAAGTTTTTAAGCCTCCGAACATTTCTGACTCAAGATCAATTTTATATCTCTATCTAATTAAAACAAATTTGTAGTAATTGATTGCATCAAAAATAGAATTTCGTTTTGTAACATGTAGGAGTTGAAGTTTTCTCTCTTACTCAAACTCTTGGTTTTCGCTAAAAGATGCTTAAACGATAGGGAGAAACAGGATTTGGTGGCTGCCTTGGAAAAGAAAGACAATAGAATTTGAAAACTTGATTTTTCTTTATGGTTGTGTTTGGATTGAAAAAAGTAGAGAGAAGAGAAACTCATTATGAAAAGAGAAACTCAATTTCTCTCTACCATGTTTGGAATGACAGGAGAGAACTTGGGACAATTTTAAAATTTTTAAATATCTTAAAAAAGATCTAAGGGCAGAGTTGGCATTATAAAATATTTTTAAAAGGTTTCTCTTCTCTTCTCTCTATTGTTGGAGAGAAAGAACACTTTTCTTTTTTTTTTCTCCTCTTATTTTCAATTTTTTTCTCTTCTCTCCACACTTAACAATCCAAACAGGAGAAATGGAAAGAAACTCAATTATTTTCTCTTCTCTTGTCTCCATTTCTCTCAATCCAAACACATTGTAAGCATTGTTATTAAAAAGATAATTAGGAAGTGAGCGTAATTTTCATCTTTTTTTTTTTTAACTTGATGATTCCTCGACACTCAGATCACTTATTATTACAAACTCACAGTTTACTTTTCCATAATGTTTCAATACATGTCTAATGATATGCTCAGATTTTTCATAATTTATTTCTAGCAAAATGTCATATTTCTACTAGTAAGTAATGTGCATTTATTGAGGTACTTCATACTTTCTTTGCTTAGACTTCAATTTAAGTATTTTTATAGTGATCTAACCTATGTTTCTTAAATGGTCTGAATCTAATAGTATAATCTTAATGTATTTAAAATTCTCCTATCAAAATTCCTTGAGATGTACACAAATACTTGGATTATTGCCTCAATATATGTAAAGAATTATCAAATCAATACATTATTTATAATAAAAATAAGTTGATAATATTAAAGGTGCCCTTCAAGTGCTAAAAAATTTCATAAAATAAGGGTATATGTAGGTCATTTTATTGAAAGTTAGTTTTTCTTTATTTTCAAAGGGCACATGCCGTGTAAATTATGACGGCCAACCAAACTTGACCAAGCCTCTTAATTTAAAGGAAAATGTTGAAGCATCATTGAAATAGACATCGTGGTTTCTTGTTTTTTTGTGCGTGCGTGCGTGCGTGTATGACCCACTAGTACGACTCTAATTTAAATTATAATACATGAGGATACATAGTTTTGTCATTGTCACGAAAATTTTAGTCTTAAAGAAGAAACTTATCTCTAGAGAATTGAAAATGAAATCTATCTTTGACCTGTGCAGCCTCTACTTGTTCATGTACCCATTACTTTTTTTTTAAAACCGAAAAAGTGCTATAAAGAGCTAAATATAATTAAAAAAAACTTATTTAAAAGACCCTCGTGAAGGGATTTCTTTCTAAATAATTCTTAAGTTTTCAATGATTACTTTGCAGGACATTTAGTAAATCTTTTCTTTTTAAATGATCCCTAAACCCCTAGTAAGAAAGTTGAGATTGGATCGTTAATCGCCAAGAGACCAATTCGCATGAATTCGAAAAATAAAAATTCAGAAAAATTTTGTTTTCATATTTTTAAGATAGATATATAAGTCTATACATCACAAATTAAAAACAAGTTAAAAAGTGCCTTTTATTTTTTTTTTTTTTTAATTATCTTTATTTAATTTAAAATATATATATATATAAAAGAACCAAATTTTCAATTTTCAATTGGCTTATAAAAACACTTTCCCAAGACTTAAATGTGTAGATCACAAAATTATAAGGGCTTAAAATTAAAAATTCACCACTTTTCAATTGCCTTTTATTTTTTCTTTCTTTAAATCTGATCTATCATTATTTGGTGATTTAGGTAACATAGTTTTACCATGTGGGCCCCATGATTTTTATTTAAGGAAGAAAAATGCCAACTTCACTGGACTTAAAGATTTTCAGCAATCTAGCGGTTGAGATGGGCCTACAGAATTTTTCTTATTCGAAATGCAGGTTCTTTATTAATTCTTTTATATTGGGAAGAACAAAATCGTATAGCACATGGAGAAATCAAACAAAATGAAACCGTCGAATCATCAAATTAATTAATGAATCGATTGATTAAGAATTAATTGCCAATTTAACCAATCGATTGATTAATCACAGAATAAATCGGTTGACCCCATTTTGACAATTTTTTTTTCCGAATTTTTACGAAAATTCAATGAATTTTGTGACTGCCTGGATTTCAAATCCCACATTTCTCACGATTGAATGCCCTCATTGTTAGAGCTCATCGTTTTCATCCAAAATATGGATTTTAGCATCTCAAACATCTCAATCAAGTTTCGAAGATTCCATTTTGTCAAAAAGGATTTAAGAAAGACGAAAAAGCTATTTTCAATTTTTTCAAACATTTTGAAGATATATGTAAAAAATTAGGATTTATCACTTTTTTTTCTTAGTTTTTGGATGAAAATCGATCAATAATATTTCTTTTGGGTTGAAATCATTTAAACAAATCGTTATCTCAAGTTTTTAGTAGATATTTTCATGTATTTTAGTCGGAAAAACTCAAAAATTGAAAATGGATGGGTTTTACTAGTGTCAAATTCACCACTTTTTATTTTAAAAAATTGGTGAATTCAGTAGTAATTAAAAAAAGCGTCAAGTTCGACAGTAAATAAAAAGTGATGAACTTGATAATAAATAGTGGTGAGATCGACAGAAAAAAATGTGAACTCGACACTAAATAAAAAAATGTTGAGTTTGACAATAAAGATTATGAACTTGACAGTATGAGACCATTAAGAAAGAAAACGCGTAGAACTTAGGGACTATTTAAAAACACACCCTTCCATGAGGGTCCTTTAAGTAATTTTTCCAATATAATAAATTTTAGGGAATAATAAGATGCTTCCATAGATTTTCAAATTGATGGTATACCACTTGATTTTGATCTTTTATAAGAGGTTAGAATTGGCCAAATATGCTCATCTTCAAATGTCAAAATGTAACTTAATTTTTCTTAAAAATCTCGTTGTTTTCAACTCAAGATTCTATCTCAGTCAAATGTAAAACCTCGAAGACAATATTGAGATTTGAGGGAGATCGAAGATGATTTTTTTTTTATAAATAAAATAAAAAAATCATGATTTAGAAATCAAGGAAAATAGATTTTTTTTTTTTTTTGTCAGAAAGGGGGGGGGGGGGGGGTGTGTGGAATAATGTTACAATCTTTTGATAAATGTTATTTTAAATTAGGAAAATGCTTTAGTGCCTGCGTTGGACATTGGTTCAACCACTAACTTAACCTTGTAGTGCATAGAGAACCATTGATTTTCTAACTAGTATCTCAAAGAAATAAATCTATGGCTATGCCAGGTCAACTCGGTGTGGAACCCAGTGTCGAACGCATGCAATGTAGCTAGACTCTTTAAATTATGGGTCACAACTTGTAAGTCCATTTTAGAAACAAAAGATATCCATCTAGAAGAAGGAAAAAAGATTAAGAGGAAGAAGAACTACTTAAATTCCAACTTTGGCATGATGACACTTTCAGGAAAAATGGAAACTCAGCGAGTCACCTTGGTCTTGAACAACATGTCGGCAAGAAATTGATGACAAGGGTTATTTTACAAGAGTCTTATTAAAGTCCAAAATCAAGGCGTATGTCAGCATTTTGAAAACATAGCCTTGCACCTAAAAATAGAAATATTTAAATATTAGTTGGTTAAACACGACTCTATATAACCAGAGATGGTGGATAAGAAAATTGAGGTCCAAAATCAAGGCGTATGCCAGCATTTTGAAAACATAGCCTTGCACCTAAAAATAGAAATATTTAAATATTAGTTGGTTCAACACGACTCTATATAACCAGAGATGGTGGATAAGAAAATTGAGGTGTAAATCTCTACTTCAGAACTTCTACCTTCCATCACCAATCACCAATCACCAATCATGTCTTCTTTCAATCCTATTTTCATATTTGTATTTCTACCTGTGCTCGTATTGTTAATTTATCTCTTACGCACAATAAGACATACAGAACATAACATTGGTCATCGGCTACCGCCTGGGCCCTGGGCATGGCCTATTGTTGGCAACCTTCTTATGCTTGGCACTCTCCCTCACTGTACCCTTCATAGCATGTCGAAGAAGTACGGCCCAATCATGTACATCCGACTCGGAATCGTCCCAACCATCGTAGTCTCGTCCCCACAAGTAGCCGAGTCATTCCTCAAGACCCACGACATCATCTTTGCTAGTCGACCCAAAGCTGAAGCTGCCAAGTACTTGTCTTATGGAAACAAAGGCATGGGTTTCGCCCCATATGGAAAATATTGGAGGTATATCCGCAAAGTGTGTACCATTCACTTTCTAAGTAAATATAAGATAGATTCATTTAGGCCGATGAGGAAAGATGAAGTAGGCCACCTTGTGAAGTTACTAAAGATCGATGCTGAGGATCGTCGTGTTGTTGATGTTAGAGCTAAAGTGGGATCGATCATAGAGGAAATGACTTACAAGATGATAATTGGGAAGAGCAATAACAAAAGGTTCAATATCAAACCAGTGATCGAGGAGGCAATCACTATGGCTGGAGCTTTCAATCTAGCTGATTATATACCCTTCATTGGGGCACTTGACCTACAGGTATTATTTCTTCTATTACACTCCATAAGGTGTGGTCGTGTGATACAACAAATTAAAAAAATTACTATATGTGAATGTGATAGAATTTTTAAAACTCATCTGAGTCCACTCGATCGACACTTGGCTGAATCGGCTCAACTTGGATCTTGAAGTGACTTGGCCTCAACTTTACCCAATCGCCTCAGAAAATGAATTTACTCAGCTTTTGAACTCGAATAACACTTGTACATAATATTTTTATATTGAAAAAATAAATTAATTTAAAATTTTATATCAATATTATGATGCAGTGTAACAAGGTCTATTGTGATACACGAAATTACTCCCGTATATTAGGTTACATGAAATAGTTAGGGTATGAATTTGCTGCTTTAGGAAGAGAGCTACTAACGCCACACCAATTGTGTGTTATTCTTGTGTGATTTAATTACATAGGAATTGGTGTGGCAATAGCCATTCTCTTATATTAAGCTGATGAATCAATGGGATGATACCACGGTTCTAAATAAAAGAGTGAAATCCAAACACCTAACGGCTTAATCCAAACGAATGAAATCCTTATCATTTTTAAGGTAGCTCTATGATTTAATGCTGTCTTGGAGGCTCGAATCTCAAAATGCCAAAATTACCTCCTATAAGTAATATGTGAAAATAATGTGTATACGTATACCATTAGAAAATAAGATGGATCGTATTAAACTTCATGAGATTTACTGTATCATTATCAATGTACATCATCACAAATGGAAGATTTTAACGAAGAACAGCATATGATCAGCAATACCAAGTAAGATATTTTAAATTGGAAATTATTAATAATTAGAATATTTATGTTAAAAGTATCTTGATTGATGTACTCTGTATAAATATACCGAATTAACATTCATGTTATTATCACCCAAGAATTATCGACTAATTTATTCATCTTGTATATATCTGAAAATGCCAAAAGTACCTATTACATGACTCCGAATAAGTATGCCTATATCATAACATGAAAAAAAAAATCCCATATTCGACGGCCTTCGACAAATCAAGATGTCAAATTTTTTTTTTTTCAACGGTTCATCAAATTAATGGAAGATAGGAGAATTTCAAAGGCTTAGAACCATCAAATTTGGGGAATATCAAAATTTTAACGGTCTTGGACAGTCGGAATACGGTTTCTAAAATTTGTAGGCCTTGATCGGTTGAATTTTCCAATTTTCAAATAATGCAGATGGTAATCAATTACCAACTAGATTTAATACATCTATTACAGCACAAGTTATAATGGGTTTTTAGAACACTGATTAAAACGGTTTCCTCTTCTTCTTTTTTTTTTTTTTTTTTTTTTTTTTTTTTTTTCCAATAACCATCTCTACAACAACTCGTTATAAATGTTTTCTCACAGGGACTGACTCGGCGCATGAAGGCTGCTAGCAAGATCATAGATGAAACGCTAGAGAAGATCATTGATGAACATGCGCAAGATACAGACAAAAAGAAACAACAACATGACAAGGACTTCGTCGATGTAATGTTGTCCTTGATGGAAGAATCAAACGAAATGCAACTGGATCGAGACAATATCAAGGCAGTGATCTTCGACATTCTTGGGGGTGCAATGGACACATCAACCACCGCTATTGAATGGGTCTTATCAGAACTCCTAAGACATCCCAAAGTGATGAAACGACTCCAACAAGAGTTGACACGTGTGATTGGGTTAGATCGTATGGTAGAGGAAACGGATTTGGCAAAGTTGGAGTACATGGAAATGGTGGTGAAGGAAACATTGAGGCTTCATCCTGTGGCATCACTGCTTGTCCCTCACGAGTCTACAGAGGACATTGTTATCAACGGATTTTACATACCGAAGAAGTCTCGATTGATCATAAATGCTTGGGCGATTGGACGAGACCCTGATGCGTGGTCAGATAATGCTGAAGATTTCATTCCAGAGAGATTCAATGGTACAAATATAGACATTAGAGGTAACGATTTCGAACTAATACCATTTGGATCGGGGAGGAGAGGATGCCCTGGAATGGAATTGGGATTAACAACTGTTGGATTATTAATTGCGCAACTGGTGCATTGCTTTGATTGGGAGCTTCCATATGGTATGTCTCCTAGTGAGTTGGACGTGAAGGAGAAGTTTGGACTAACAGTGCAAAGGGCTACTACTTTACTTGCTATACCAACTTATCGCTTACACATCTAATCTAAATATTTATAAGAAGAATATATTTGTGTTATGTATATATAGTTTCCTAAGGATACTATGCACCACTTTCTTCAAAATCCTCACGACTATCTATGTTTGACGATGTTGTTTCTTGAGTGTCCTTAGAGACTTTAATCTTCAAGTCAATATCGTATGCACCCAGGTTGGAGGATGAAATCCTCCTCCCACACCTCAACACATGCCACAATTCAAGGAAATTTTAAAAAGGAGATTCCTTGGATTATAATTTACGCGGCATGTGTTGAAGTGTGGGAGGAGGATTTTAATCCCTCACCCTAGTGCATACGATCTGAACTCTTAATCTTCCAAATCACAATAAAGATCACTCTCTCTCTCTCTCTCTCTCTTTCTTATAATTGTATACTAATTGTACTTGATTAAGTCTTAGTTACATTGAGGATAATATATAATTATACTAGAATATTGCCCAAACAGAGATTTGTTGTTTTGAAACTTATGTACTCAGCTGATGAACCAAAGCCATGATGCCATGTGTATTAAATGAGTAAGAGTGATTAGTTTGTAGGGAAAAAACTTCTAAAATTTTCAAAGCAACTTAAGTGCCTTATTTTTTGTAATTTTCAATACACATGGTGTGATGCCCTTGGTTCATCAACTAATTAGTACGTAAATTTCAAAATAGCAAATCTTTGCTTATATTGCCTACGAGTCGGGCACGATTTTTGAGGTTGTTGGGAGGTAAAAGAGAAAATACAATAAAAATTGGAGAGGTATTAATTTGCTAAGTAAGGGGGAAAGTGGAAAGAGAATAAAGTTGGAGGGTATTATTGAAAATGGGATAAGAGAAAAATGTATTTTTCGAAAAAGGGATGAGAAGAGGAAATGCAATAAAACCAATGATATTCTTGGAAAGGGGAGGAAAAAAAAGAAAATAAAAGTTAAAAGCTTGGGAGGGGGGGGGGGACAATCTTATTTTATTATATAGATGTAGAGGTCGTCTTTGTGACAAACCTTGAGATCCAAGCTCTTCCTCGAGATTGGCTTGGATTCTGATCTTCCCTTTGACCTGTGAGCCCTGCAACACAAAAACTCCAACGCTCAAGTCAAGAAAGAATGCAAAAATAATAGTAATATTTTCTAGGGGTGCAACTCGGTTCGGGTTGGTTCGGTTTAGAGTAAAATTAGAATCGAACCGACCAAGGTCGGTTCCATTATATGAGAACCAGAACCGAACTGATTTGGTCTAGAACCGAACCAACCCAAACCGATCTTAATTCAGTTTGGTTCGGTTCGGTTCCATGGGTTGAAAAAACAAAAACAAAAAAAAATTTCTCCCACAAATTTATCAAAAAAATTAGGTAAACACATAAATTATAAAAAAAATTAAAAACCAAAAAAAAATATGAGATCACATAAAAATTAGATTAATTTCAAAAAAAAAAATTAGATTTCTAAAAATTATAGAAAAAATTAATTTTTCTCCAAAATCCATCCAAAACAAAATGGGTTTAGCTAACCTGCAGCCGCGCTCCCACAGCCGCACGCAGAGAGAGAGAGAGGACATCTGCCGGCCACCGGAGTTCGCACGCCTGCAGTCCCAAGCCGAGAGAGAGAGCAGCAGCAGCCGCTGTCGCCCGCAGCAGGAGCTGTCGCCCTCAGCAGCAGCAGCAGCCACCGCCCGCAGCAGCTCCTCCTTCGACGAGAGAGAGAGAGAGCAGCCGTCGCCCGCAGAAACTCCGACGAAGACGAGAGAGAGAAAGGGCAGCAACAGCTCCTCCTTCGACGACGAGAGAGAGAGAGAGAGAAAGAGCAGTAGCTCCTCCTCCTTCGACGAGAGAGAGAGAGAGAGAGAGCAGCCCGCAGCAGCTCCTCCGACGGCAGAGAAAGAGAGCTCGGCAGAGAGAGAGTGGAAGGAAAAATGAAAGAATGAAAATGGTTTAGGGTTTTAAAAAATGAAATATATATATATTTTATTTAAAAATAATGATTGGTTCGGTTTTCGGTTTGGTTCGATTTTTTATTAAATCTGAACCGAGAACCGAACCGAATCCATCAGTTCTTCATTTTTAAAACCCGAAACCGAACCGTTTTTCATCTAAACCGAACCAAACCAATCCAAAACACACGGATTGGTTCGGTTCTCGGTTTGAACCGAATTAACTTGCACCCCAAATATTTTCCTTCTCCAATTTTCGTACATTTTATGATGGTGATATTCTATTTATAGATATTAGGAGTAATTTCTTCTTTTAGTGAACTTCTTGGATCATCCTCATCCCCAATAGAATCTTTCTTTAATCTTCTCATTTCTTTTCGGGTTGTTTTTTATCTATAAAACAATTGCTTGATTTGGTATCTCAATCCCACATATTGAGGGATTTGAAGTAATCATTGAGATTGGCATTGCCCTGAGCTTGTAACTTACGTTACCCATCATCCGACTTTCATTTAGGCCTAGATGCCTTATTCTCCCATTCTTCTACCACGTGTCCCTTTCCCCAGACTACTCAATTTTCCCTCCACAATGCCCCCTCTTGGAAGTTTAAGTATAGCTTGATCTTTTAAGACTCTTTGGCCATATTTATCTTGAACTTAACGTTTTTTGACCTTCATATTCGCCACTCTTCTATCGGTTATGTTGATTTAAGGTTCCTATACCTTGCATTTAATGATCGTCTACGTATCGTCCACTTATAGGTTCTCCATTCTACGCTGACTAACAGATTCACGAGGATTTGATGCGCTGCCACCCCTCGTTCATCCTGCTGGCGGCCATTAAATGCCTATCTACACATGGCATAGCTTGATTGGGTGGGTTCGGCGTCGTTGTCGTTCGATCATTTCATTTTTCTCTCTCAATTATGCATGTTTTTCCCTTAATGGTATCATTTTTTGAGGTTCATTATTATTATGTCTCTCGAGGCATTTTCAATCTTTGATTTTTGTTCAAATCTCAAGGCGTCTTTTTTCCTATTTAAGGGACCTTTCTACTCTCATTTTTCCTTCTCTCTCACCTTACTCTCTGCCTTAGCGTTCTCTTGTGTTTAACTTTTTTTAGTGTCTTCAAGTGGCGCTCTCTGCTTCATCTTCTTAGGTACCTTTCCTTCCCTTATTCTTTTATGTTTCTCCTAATTTTGTTGATATCTCTTCTTCTTTATCTTTTAAGACTTCCTTTCCAATCTCTCTGGATGGGGAATCTCACAATCCCACCAAACCCTCAATTGAATCCCTTAGGTCACAATTTAGCATTATTGACTCAATAAGTATTTCATACGTTGCTAAGCTAAGACCTTTAGAGAAGTGGGAAGAAGGTACCATAGTAATTTACTAGGTTCAACTTTGCATTGGCCTTCAAATCTCTTTGATTCCATTAACCCGCAAGGTCCTAAATTGTTGCCAAAAGACTACTGGTCAGATGACTGAGAATTTTTCACATGATTGAGTTGGTGAATTTGAAGTTGATTGAGCACCATAAGCTCAGTCCTTATCCTGCTACCCCTCAATCTTCCTTGCACCAGCTCCATGACTGGAAATAAAAAAGAAAGACATGGGGGAATCCTCTCCGAGTGTGCAAGGAAGCTCCACCTCGTTCCTTAACTAACCCCCTATCAACCATACTGATCAAGACTTAGATGTTCAAATCATTCATCTGACCCAAATTGGGTCTAGTAATTGAACCCAGGCTCAGGGTTTGGATACTCTACCTCCTACCAAGAGGACAAAGGGAGTTGTTCTTCTTCTTCAAGAGTAGCAGGTGAACATGGCTCCTACCACTTTTGCCAACCAGAAGACACACCCAACTTCTAGGAAACGGTCCGGGTCTTCTTCCCAAGCGTTTGACACCCATCAGGTCTCCACCTCTACAGATAAGGCTTTTTTTTTGCATGTGCCCTTGATCGGGCACGGACTGTTCATCTTTTGGAAGATAAAAATGTCCTTTACAATCTATTGGATTCAGACTTCGAGTCCTTATTCAAGAAATTTTTCCTGAGTATGGCTTAAGTATCATTTTTCTTTCTTTTTTGTTTTCTTTCCAAAGAAGTACGACCAACTATATGATGAGATGAAGGCCACCCTTACTCAATGGGATCAAGACATTGCCGACCTAAAAGCAGGGGTTAAAGATCTAAAGGAGTCACTCCAGAAATTCTGGGAACTATCAACTCAACAGAAGGAAGACCTTCGACAAAAAAAAATCTCTGAAGTGGAGACTTCTGTCAAAAAGAAAGATAAAAGAGAAGGATAAATTGTGCACAAGTTTTAGAAAATTCTCTTGGTAGGGTAAAATTGCCATAACCTCTATATTTGAATTAATTTAAATTGAACTCTCTTGAGTTGAGGCCCAAGCTTGTGGGCACAAGATTAAAATACCTCCATTTAAATTAAACAATGTGAGGTTAAGGTGGTAATTCAACTCATGTGGGGACCAGCACTTGACTAAGGGTTTTTGTTAGAAGAATTAGAGAGTTACTTGAAAATCAAGGTGAGGCGATTATTAGAAGGTTGATAGAGACATAAAAGAGAAAATTGGAAGGATTTCTTGGGGGAAAATCATTAAGTAGAGGGATAAGGGAGTCATTTATCTTAATAAAATTCGAGTTAACATGAATTGTAACAACCTAGTAGAATTGGCCTAAGCTGAGCTTTGACTTGCACAAAATTATGCCTAGTTGAAAGTGACCCTCATCCTATGCAAATTTTACCCTTGCTGAAGGTAAGGTTCGGCCAAGCCAAACAAATGGCATGGCCAAGGAACAAGTTCGGTTAGGCTTAAAAAATGTCCTGGCCAAGCGTCTAGTTTAGCTAGGTTTAAAAAATCCTCTTGATAATTGCCTCTAGGCCTTGTGACTTCTCAAAAGCTGAGCTTTAAAGTCTTTTTAAAATACACCTTGGGTCAAGCTCATTCTTGGAATGTTTTTTGTTGCTCTCTAGCTCAACCTAGGCAAAAAGGGGTGTCTACAAAACTTATCATTTTTAGTTAGATTAGGTTTGTTTTTTAAATTTATATTTTAAGTTGATTTAATTGAGACTAAAAAATTAAGATTTTTTAAATTCTTGAGAGCACAAGGAATTGGGCCCATCAACTTAACTAATGCAATTGTTGGTTATTTAAAATTTATCAATTACCCAAACTTGATTAATATTTATCAAAATTTCATTTCACATTTCATTAAGGTTTCAATTATTGATTTAAAGCTTTTAACGTGTCTTACAAGATTTTCAAATTTTGAAATTTGTAAATTATCATTTTACCCTCAAAAGAGCTTTTACTTCAAGAGATCATTTTTCGACGTTTTGAAATATTTTGGAATCTATTTTTCATGAGCAATTCATTGAAAATGTTAGTTTACATCGTTCGTGAATTTTCAATATGAAATAGGTGCGGGTCTCAGGAAGGGTATTTTGATAATTCTGTCAAATTTATTAAAAATTGGCAAAAAGAAATTTTATTTGGTCTTGAGTTGTCATTTTATGTGTACAAAAGGGTTTTTATATGTATAATTTAGTTTCTAAGTATTTTTTGGCCATAAGGATATTTTGGTAATTTGATCAGATTTTTGCTAATTTCTCTTAATTTTTTTTTAGTCTCGAAATGATGATTTCTATGTTTCGAATCATGTTTTCCTAATGTACTATAGTTTTTAAGGTTTCTTCGATGTAGAATATCACATCCAAGCTTTAGAACATATCCAAATATAAGCAAAATCTCTTTAGAACATTCGTTCATCTTCAAGAATCATCATAATTGGATTGATAAGTTTATCAATCAAGCGAGTGAAAAATAGGGTGTCTACAATGTTATTAATTTTCAAGTGTTGGCCATAGAAAAAAAAATCTTATTTCTAAGGGCACCACCACAAACTTAACCCCATATTTACAATCATTCTCCTTCATTTACACTCCCGTTGGCATCTTCGGTGAACCAACACGCCCAAAAGTTTAGGCCACAACACCAGTAACTTTAATCACATTGAAAAATTCTATATTTTTTAAAAATATAGAAAATGACAGTGAATTCTCAATGGTAAACCCTTGAAATCATATAAATTAATTTTATATCATTTTTATAAATAAAAGAGAAAAAAAATTAACTTAGGTCATACTTCACATCCCTAATGGATGCTCTTCAAAACAACGAATTATGGACTAAAATAAGGTTATGTCGGAAGTACAAAGTTAACATGTCTCATTATATGTCAAATGCCCACTCTGGACACATTGGATTATTTTTAAGTATAATTCGTGTTGGATGGACCCTCTCAACATGGCTTAAAGCATGTCGGATGAAAGCTCTCAACATGACTACATGAATGGCAGATGACAATTCTTGATGCAGTGGGTTATTTTGCTTATTCTCTCTTTCTTCCTCTTCTTCTTTGATCTCTTTTTTCTTCTCTAACTTTATTCTTCTTCTTCTTTTTCTTCAATCTTTATTTTTTTTTTCCTTTATTCTTCTTCTTTGATGGAGTCATCGGAACCGTTGGAATAATTTTAAATGAGAGGATGACGGGAGTGCAAACGCTATAATAGAGGTGCCCCTAAAAATATGAAGTCCCTTAAAAGTTTCTTGGCGTGTCAATAAAATTTCACTTTTTATAAACCTTACCTACATAAATCTCGGGTATATTGTTATCATCTTCGGATGATGAAGTTGGTATATCGCCTATGAGATCATCATTATTGCTATCAAAGTCATTTTCTTCTAATATAAGATTATGTTCAACAGAATCATGTATAGTCAAATTATAGACATTTTCATATATTTGATTTGGTGAGTTGGGGTCACTTTGTAAATTCACGTGATTGTGATTATAATTTGATTAGCGCATTTCAACGCAACTGAATTATGTGTTTTCAAGATGGACTAAAAAATAATTATACTTTGGAAATTCTCATTCACTTCTAATATATATTTCCAAGTAGGTTGGTTATAAATATCAATTAAAATTGGTTGAGAATCTATTGTAATAATTGGCCTCAAGATAAAATTCGTTCAATGTCGTAATTTGAAACAACTATGTCATTCCAGTAATGTAACCTTTGACGTTACAATCCAAATTTGAGCATTACCTCCTATGTATGTCAAATCTTCACAATAACTTCCATCCAATCATTCTTTAAGCCATTTTAGGAATTTGATTTTTGCTTATATAACATTTGAAAAAAAAAAAAAAAAATAGAACCAGTTAGAAAAGTGAGAGAGTAAGAAATAGTAAAATCACCAAAGTTGAGCAAGTGAGGAAGAACCAACCCTAAACCCTATTTACAAGTGAAAAGTCCTCACATTTTCAAAATAATATCATTAATAACCATTTGAATTGAAAACATGCAGTCCAACAACCTATTTTCATCATAAATTCGTTCGATAAACATTGAAATTGAAAAATAGGCAATCAAATCACATGTTTTCATTCAAATATTTGATTGTTAGTGGAAAAAGGTTGTTGGACAGCCCGTAAAGGATAAATCTAATGGACATGAAAGTGAAAGGATGCCAATTCACATGGAGCAACAAGTAAGATGACAAAAGGATATTCTTCAAGCTTGATAGAGTCCTATCCAACATTAAATTCTTGAACTTTTGGACTGAAGAAAAAATATTCTTAGAGGTCGTGAAGGCTAGCTGGGAGGAGCCAGTGAGAGGGAACTGCAAGTACATAATGGTCTTTAAAGCTCAAGAGGTTGAAGCATGCCTTAAAAGATTGGAGCAAATAGCAGTTTGGAGAGGACAAGAAAACCTCCATTCAAATCTTTAGATAGTTGGAGGCAATTCAACTAGCTATTCAGGTGCAACCCCTCAATAAAGACCTAGCTAATGAAAAGAAGAGGATAGCCAACGTGTAAGTTGCCAAAAGAGAGGAGGCTGCCACGAGACATCAGTCTAGAATAAAATGGTTGAAATTGGGCGACTCAAATACTCCATTTTTCCATAAATCTTTGTTGGCTAGGAGAGCTAGAAACATGACTGTGTCCTTGCAGAACAGTGATGGGAATTGGCTTGGAAAGGAGGGGGAGGTTGAGGACGAAATCACATCCTATTATAGGGGCCTTTATGATAGGAGCAAAGAAATAGATGATGGCAGCCAAGAGGTCAAATTAAATGAGCTGGAAGGTGCAACAGCCAACAAGTTAACCATGCCTATGGGAGACGAGGAAATCAAAGTAACCATCTTTTCCATGGATGGAGATAAAGTCCCAGGCCTAGATGAGTATACAGTCAAATTCCTCTAAAAGTCCTAGAGCATCATCAAGGTAGACATGCTAACTACTATTAGTTGGTACTTCCATAGGGGAAAAATGGTAAGAGAAGTCAATGCTACTACCATCACCCTTATCCCCAAGGTTGAGAAACCAATTAAGCTGGAAGATTTCAGGCCCATTAGCTGTTGCAATGTCCTCTATAAGTGCATCTTGAAAACTATTACGAACAGACTTAAAGAGACCTTGAATGATTTGGTAAGTCTTATCCAATCTGCCTTCATTAAAGGGAGATTCATCAGGGATAATGTCATGCTCTCTTATGAGCTTGTAAGGAACTTCCACAAAAACAAAGGTCCACCCAAATGTGTTGCCAAGATAAACCTCAGAAAAGCTTACGACTCAATCTCTTGGGAAGCTATCATTCACTACCTAGAAAAGATGAAATTTGATGAGGCCTTCATAGCATGGGTTTGGGGTTGCAATTCAACTCCTATGTATTCCATATGCATTAATGGCAGTCTTAAAGACTATTTTACTGGCAGAAGAGGTATTTGCCAAGGGGACCCCCTTTCCCCCTACCTCTTTGTCCTAGTCATGGAGCTCCTATCTACAAAACTCAAGGACCTCACTACCATGGAAAACCTGAAGCTATTGAAGAACTACAAGGACCCTGAGTTAAGCCACCTAATATTTGTGGATGACCTTATGATCTTCTTCAAGGGTACCCACTTCTCGACTATAACTATGAATGGAGCGCTGACATGATTCACCGAGGTGTCTGGTCTGCAAATAAATAGCAACAAGTGTAGTATCTATTGCTCTAGGATTAAGACCAACGAGAAAAGGAAGATTGTGCAAGCCCTGTAGATCCATAAGGGAACCTTCCCTGTGACTTACCTAGGAGTTCCCCTAATCTCTTCTAAACTCAAAGGTAATGACTACCAACCACTTCTCTCCAAGCTCACAAAGAGAATCAAAACTTGGAAGACAAAATTCATGTCCCTAGTTGGAAGAATGGAGTTGATTAAGTCATTTTTAAGTAGTATGTAAGTGTACTGAACTAGTGTATTGATGCTACCTAAGAAGGTCCTCGAAGGAATTGAAAAAATTGTTCTAAGTTCCTATGGGCTAGACCAAGTATGACCAACAAAGTGTACTACATAAGCTGGAGGAGAGTCACTAGAGATAGAAGAGAAGGTGGCCTTGACTTTCGCGACTTGGAGACCCAAAACAAGGCTGAGATAACCAGAAAAATCTGGGACATAACTTCCAACAAGGATAGCATCTAGGCTTCTTGGACTAAAAGGAATTTAATCAAAGGAGGATACTTCTAGACCATGCCTATCCCAGCTGATACGTCTTGGATGTGGACAAAGGTGCTACAGACAAGAAGAGCAATTCAAGAACTAATCACTCATAGAATTGGGGATGTGAGGGAATCCTTTATCTAAAATGACCCTTGGTGCCAAGAGGGGGTGTTGTAGAACAACCCTATGCAGGAGGACAACTATGAATCTAGAGTGCACAATATAGCAAAGGTGAGCGCCCTCATTAGCTAAGACAACTGGGTTCTACCTATGCACCTGGCAACTAGTTTGGGCAGTAGATGGAGGCACATCAAATTATTGGAAAAATATAGTTCAGAAAAAGATAAAATGATATGAAAGCTTGACACAAGGAGAACCATCTCCATGAAAACAACCTACAAGGCCCTTCATCAAGAAAATACTTAGGTTAGATGACATTCCCTAGTTTGGTTCCCGAATAACATAAACAAGTACAGTGCAACTACATGATTGAATCTTAGTAACTGGTTGAAGACTCAAGATAAGCTAAAAGCTATGGGTCTAATTCAACTATCCAAATGTTGCTTCTATAGGAATATTAATGAGAATGAAGATCAGTTATTCCTTGGATGTGACTTTGCCTTCAAGCTATGGCAGAAACTATTAAGAAGATCCAACCTTCATAGCTCAAACAAGGAATGTACTAGAGAGGTGGAATGGGAATGCAACAATGCTTAAGGGAATTCTCTAAGCTCCCTGGTGAAGAAACTGGCATTTAACGCCTTCGTCTACCACCTGTGGGTGAAGAGATGCAAACAATTATTTTAGAATAGCTACCTTCCTTTAGAACTTTTGGAAAGTAGGATAATTTGATATGTCCACCTCAGAGCTCATAAGTTGGAGGGTTGCATTGTAGACTCACCCTCTGTTAAAGCTTCATAGACTCTTGGGAGCTCAACCCCAATTTACTCATAGTAGCCCAGTGAAATGCTCGTGAGCTAAGCTTTTAGAAGGAAGCTATATGTTGAATATGGATGGCTCTTTTAGAGGTAATGATGAGGGAGAAGATGCAATCATTAGGAACAGCAATGGAGATATGGTAGGGGCCCTTACCGTTAACACCAGAGGGAAATCGGTCATCAACCATGAGTTACAAGCTATTAAAAAAGGCCTAAATATGGGTTGAGCCTTAACATAAGACACATTATAGTTAGAGCAGACTCGAAAATGGTAGTTGACATCATCAATGGGGAGAACATAGTGTCGTGGACTGAAGAAAGAATCCTCAAGACTATTAAAACAACAGTGCAACAATTCAACAACATTAACTTCTCATTTTGCTACAAGGAAAGCAACCAAGCTGTAGAGTTTTTTGCCTCCTACCTCACCTCTCCTAGCAGCTTGATGTTCCATCCATTGGGCCTTCTTAGGGAACTCAAAGAAATTATATGTAAAGATGCCAATGGGCATGTGTATGTAAGGATGTAGTTGTCTCCTTCTAGTTGGGGGTCTGCCTAACCCCCTCTAAATCTCAAAGAAAAAAAAAAAGGAGGTTGTTGGACAGACTGTTTTCAAGTTTTAAAATAACAAATAGAAAATAGACCATCAAATTACTTGTATTGAATCTGTCACATGGATTATTAGTGAAGAGGGGCAGGTGGATAGCCCATTTTTGTAAGGGTAAAATTGGAAAGTAAAAAATCTAATGGTCCAACGTCTTATATATTATCTTTTTTACAATTTCCAAAACTTATTATTTTTTAAATAATTAATCAATTTTTATTTTTTTTTTTTAATAATTTTTCTCTTACAAAAGCCCAAGATAACATTTTTTTCAAATCCAATGTGTACCATAGTAATTGGGCCGAAAGAAGGCCCAACGTGGGTAATCAATCAGATAGGAGTCACTTAACTACTCAACTTTAAGGAGTACAGAATAATGACTTGGCAACTTCCTCGTTTCTTCTCATTGGTTGCAAAATTCAAAGGAGCAGTTTTTTCTACTCTTGTTCACTGGGTTTGGATTGACTATGAACCAATAGAGGGGAATAACAAAAGGAGACTCTTCTTCTTCTTCTCCTTCTCTGTTTCTGTGATCTCTGTTTGTGTTTCAGATAGAGAGAAATGGCGTCTCCTCGTCAGCAGCTACAAGGGGTTGTTATAATCACTCTCCCACCAGCAGACAATCCCTCCAAAGGAAAAACCATTACTTCTATTTTTACTCTCTCTGATTCTCTTCCTTCACAAGAAGAAGAAGAAGAACAACAACAACAACAACCAAACCAAGATCAAATTCCCATTCGATCATCCCCAGACACTGATCATCGCTTCTTCTACTCCCCAAGATTCTTATACAGTAGCCCCAGAAGACTCTTGGGTCTTCTGGGTATCTCTCTTTTAGGTGTTCTTTTATGGGCTTCTCTCTCTTCTAATACCCTTTACGAATTACGTAGTAGTTCTTCTGAGGATGATCGACAAGTCAATTCTTTCATTTTCACTCTGTACCCCAAGTTGGGTAATCCTAAAAAATTCCAAATTGTTCAGAGAGATGCAGTTTCTGCTGTGGCAATCGATGATAAAGCGGGACTTGAGGAGATCAAAGAATTTGATTCATCAACCATTTTTCCTGTCAGAGGGAATATATATCCACATGGGTACGCTTTGTTATCGAAAATTTTAGTAATTCTTTTCTTTAGAATCTGCAAATGCTTCTAATTAATAATTATTGGTTGACATTGAATTAGAATAGCCTGATTTCAATAGTGAGCTTATTGTTTCTTTTATAGAATTGTAAGAATCAATATCACAAATTGTTTGAAAAAATTCTCCGAATAAGGGACCAGCCGATTAGATTGACGAATCATTGAAACCTTCAAATATCAATAACAAGATAGGGTTTTTAGGGGTATTGAATTTTATGGATCATTGGAAGCAACCCAAACAATCATCATATGCGTAACCCCCAAAACTTTTCTGGATTCATCCAAATATTAAACCGAACTAACCACTCCCCCCCTCCCAAAAAAAAAAAAAACCGAATAATTGCCAAATCCAAACTTGGTTACTATGGTAAGAATAATTTCAAGTGGAGCTGTGTTGAATGCAAGTAAAGTAGGCATGCTTGTTATTGGGGTGACATATGTTTGGTAATTCACCGTTGAGTTTGGGCAGTATATTTTTGTATCCAAAAATAGGATTGTGACCAGCAATTTGGTTGAAAAGAATAGATTTATTAAGTTGGTTATCAGTTGAAGCACTTTTAAGGTGATATAACATTTAACAGTGTACTTAACCTAGACTTTTGTAAAATAGGAATAGTAAACCAAGATACATTATAGGTTTCGTAACCTATACAATGTCTTACTGTGTTGTGGACTGTTTCCAAAATAAGATTGATTGATCCTTCTCCTTAGTTGAGAAAACCTAAATTCTACTTTTAATTGTGGATAGAATACATTAAGTAGCGTTTTCCATTAGGATAATTGTTGATGGATTATCCTAGGCCCAACCAAGATGCCTTATAATGATATCTTTCTTTACAAAAAGTAGTTAGGTGAGTCTTTCTTCCCATTGTCGATGACTAGAATTGAATAATGATTACACAATGGATAAGGTCTTATACAATACTAAAACTTGATATACAGTAGTCCCCTACTAAAGCCTAAGCCACATCAGCAGCCATTCCCTAGTAGTTTCTCATTCTTCAGAGTGGTCAATGTGTTGATGTCCCCGGTAACCGTGCGAGTTTCAGAGCTCGAAGATCAATGTTCTGATGTTCTTGGAGAAGGTGAAGAGCGAATGCCAACCACTCCCTCATCATTGCTTCTCATTATTTATAGGCTTGTTTTTAAACAAACAAGGAATGAGCCCTTGCCACCTGTCATTATCTTCCTCCAACAACCTTTGCTTTTGTGAAATGAGTTCGCCATAGGCGCCATGCCATGTGTTATGTTTGTCTGAACCTTGTTGGGTACTCTACATGGTGGGGTGGGCCCACAGTATCCCCTCATTTGTCGAATTCATGACAAGTGTCCTAGCTCGACACTTTGTCATTGGGAATTATACCCAGCATCCGCACCCATAAAAAAACTAAGTTGTATATTTTGGCCTGATAGTGACAAGTTGTATAATGGAAGCTATGTTGTAGCAAAGGGAATTTTACTTGTCATGAAGATGTAGAGAAATTAAGTATAAATCAGGGAAAAGTTTGACAAAGTAATGACTCAGGATCTTAGTGAAAATTGTGGAAAGTGTAAGCATAGCCATAAACTCCAAATATGATAAAAATGGCTCACCATGTGCGACAACGGCCATTGGAGGTAGGGTTTAAAATGTCATCTTGACACAATGTTTCAATCAGGATAAAAATCAAGACAGATTGAAACATTCTTAGACATCTAAAACATTGAGGGTCAATGTTTTGTTTTGGTCTCAACATAAAATGGAATGTCCCACATAAACATTCCCCAACAAAATGAAACCTTGAACCATGATTTGTGGCACTTGGCACTAGTGGAAGGTGCACAGTTGCAAGTCAAAATCTCTAGAAGGAGGATGATAAGGCCTAAATGGATATTGATTGTTAAGGAGAAATGATTTGAATGTTTGTGTTAAAGAAGCTTATGGTCCTCGAAGAATGGAATGGCATAAAAGTGGTTGTTTAGCCTACCCCACAAAGTTCAGAATAGGTTTGAATGATGATGATCGGAATTTTTAGGTTAATGATTATAGGTTTTAGAGGCTTGTAGTGTTTAGGTTCTTAAAGGTCTAAGGTTCATGATTGAGGGGAGTGATGAAACAAAATGCAATAGGTAAAGCAATTTTCCCTTGTAGAGTTTTTTTTTTTTTTTTGATAAGTTAAAATTTTATTAAAAAAGGGGGACGAGATGGCCCCAAAGTACAAACTTGTCAAAACGAAGCGAGAGCCACTTAAGCATCCTCTAAATTACAAACCATATCCCACCTAGCAACAAAATCCTCAAAGAAGATTCCTTCAAACACTCTATACAATTTACCCCAAAAGAACAAAAGACCTAAAAATAGGTTGTGAATCACAAGCTCTTTCCCCTAAAAAATACGCCTATTTCTCTCCTTCCAAATTCCCCAACAATTGGCGAACAGGGTGAGACTCCAAAGGATCCATTTCGAATCTCTGAAAGAGTAACCCCACGATCTCCAAGTCTTAAAAAGCTCCTTGATCGACCTTAGAAAACAACCTTCAAACCCAAGAGGCCGAGAAAATGAGCCCCAAACCTCGCAAGCAAGATCATAGTGAATGAGCAAATGATTCACCGTCTCTCCCTCCCTTAAGCATAACAAGTAACCGTTCGGGGTTTGAAGACCTCTTTTGATTAACTGATCCAATGTGGTGCCTTTCTCCAACGAAGCTTGCCACACAAAAATATAAACCTTAGAGGGAGCTTTTACACCCCAAACAAAAGTGGCTGGAAAGGTGAAATTAGAATAAGGAAGCTCTGTAGCATGCATAAACCTCACCGAATAAACCCCATCTCTCATGCCATCCCAGCACATAATATCAGCCCTATCCCCATATATAATAGTAGCCTTGACCAATTCCAAGAGCCTACCCACACTAACGAGCTCCCAATCATTGAAGTTTCGTTTGAAGTCAAAGTCCCAAGACCTTGTAGAGTTTTTTCAAAAGAACGAAATTTATTAAAAAAGCCAAAAAAGAAAATGCACAACGCTAGCCGGTTGAGAAGACCTACCTATTATATAGAAACATAGAAGACCAATCATTCATTGCAATCTTGAAGACTAAATCCTCTAAAAACAGCCTACTGCAATACCGGAAAAACTTGTACCACGAGAAGATATAAGCCTTAATGCTTTGTACAATATATTGGGCGTCTTCTTTCCATCAAAGATCCTTCTATCATGCTCTTTCCATATATGGAATAAGGAAGCAATCTCCATGACACCCTCCCAGGTAAGAAAGTCAAGATATAGCAGCTTTGGAAGAGGTCAAACGAAAAACGGGGCAAAATCCAAAAAAAATATGGAATTGGGCAAAAAAAAAAAAATTGGTCCAAACAAATAACCATGTCGCAATAGGTGAGTAGCCATTTCCCCATTGGATTTTCAAAGAGAAAAAATTGAAAATAATCTTTTTGTGAGAAATAAGAGGGTCAACGGAAAAGAATTTTTCTCAAGCCCCAAATGGATGCCCAAACGAGACAAGCCACTTTAGTAACAGAGTAGGATAAGTAAGGGCAGATGATAAATCCAAAAGCTTCATTTTCTTCAACCAGAATCTCTTTGCCAACCTATGGTAAAGGGAAATACATTGATGTGAGCAACCAAACTAGCAATGGAGTCTATCATTGACGTTTCAATTGTAAATATGAGAGTTTTGTGATCCTTTGAAATATTTTATGTTTGCCTAGTATCAAGATATTTTATTTGGCACCATGAAGGAAACATGAGGTGAAATGCAACTCTAAACCTCGGCTACATAGTTGGTTATCATATTTTCAATTCCAAAAATGTCTGTTGACTTTTAATTAGTCGCATCTGATAGATTAGACAATGACGTAAGCTAAGAGTGTGATATTGGATACCAATATATTGATATGGAAGGTTCTACAAGTTTATGGCTATGTAGGTTCTCAATACAAGTTCTGTCTATACTTACAAAAAAAATATAGTGTTTATTACTGAAATTCTTTTACAAAAATGAATATTGTTGGCTTATTGATACTTTCAGAACTGTTCTCTCTTTATTTATGACATTATTCACCTTCAAATTTAATTGGATTATGGCCATATTGTTTTGTTACCACCTTCAGATGATCTGTGGCTTCATTTACTGATCCTAACAAAAGCATCTTTTCTTAGACTTCATACAGATTGTATTACATATCTATGTCCGTAGGGAATCCTCCAAGACCTTATTATCTTGACATCGATACTGGGAGTGACTTAACTTGGATTCAATGTGATGCGCCATGCATTAGTTGTGCCAAGGTATGCTATCGTGTGTTAGCCTAAGATGCTTTGTTGACAAGGTTGTTCAGTAAGCGAAGTTCTTAATTTTCATCTTAAAACATGATTTTATCTCCATTTGGGTGCCCTGCATCTTCTTGTCCCCATCATTGAACTTACATTTAAATTCTAAGAGGTGTGCATGTGTGCTCTAGAATCTAGACCCATGTGATCATTATGTCATGCTACTCTTGCACAATCCTTCTCCTGTATATGCTTTTCTTTCTTTTTTAGTTCCTTTAATTGCCTCTTGTCTTATCTCAGATGTTTGCACCACAGATTTTGTGATTCTAAGTTATTTGAAATAAGCATCATAAATAGTTTTTAACAGAATCCGCTTATACAGGGACCACATCCTTTATACAAGCCTACTAAAGGGAAAATAGTACCATCCAAGGATATGTTGTGTGCAGAAGTGCAAAATAATCAGAAGTGCAGATATGGTAAGTCTTGCCAACAATGTGATTATGAGATAGAATATGCAGATCATAGCTCCTCCATGGGTGTTCTTGCAAGGGATGAGCTGAATTTAAAGATTGCAAATGGAACATTGGTGAAGCCAAGTTTCGTTTTTGGGTACGGATGATTTAGTCCTATGGAGTGTTTCTTCTTTTTTGAGCCTCACAACAAAATAATAATAATTCGTGCATTTATCTCGGAATGCCCTCTTTAGGTGTGCATATAATCAACAAGGCCAATTATCAGTCTCTCCTGCAAAGACAGATGGAATCCTTGGACTTAATAGGGCCACAATTAGTCTCTCTTCTCAATTGGCAAGACAAGGGATCATCCGCAATGTGGTTGGCCATTGCATTACTAGTGATAGTGATGGTGGTGGATATCTGTTCTTAGGTGATGATTTTTTACCTCAATGGGGCATGACATGGATCCCCATGCTTAACAGCCCATCCAGGTGGGTATATATTTCAAAAAAATTCCGATTGTTTTTTCTTTTATGAAAGTCTTCCAATTTTTAAAAAGAATGCATCTATGCCTCAGTCCTCCTGGGCAATCATAGTTGGACCCAAAGGTTTAAAATCTTGTCTTGAGCCAATCTCTTGGTCAGGAGAAAACCAAAGAGTTTCCAATACTTATAGTGACATTCCAGGACAATCGGAAACATTCAATTTTTCACTTTGGTTTCTAATAAAGCATTACAAGAAGAACTTTAAACCACATACAACCATTCAAAATAACCCAGGTACCTGTAAACCCTTTTTAAATTTCTCACTTGTGCATGTCCCTACACTTGAATATTTCTCTGTTCTCTTATTTAACTACTCTCCAAACTTTGGTTGGTGTGTTTCTACAAGTCTTATCGTGAATAGATCTTGCAAAAAAAATAGCTTATTATTAATTGCAAACAAATAGCCCGTTACTAGGCTTCTGTGTTCTATTCAGGAGTGCCACTCTTTTAAACTTAGAATAGGCACATCAGTCAGTGGAAACATGTGCTAAGCATAGTAAATAAGTTTGGATTTGAAAATTATTGGAAGGGGATCAGTTTGGTTAAATTTGGATAAATCTGGAAAACGATTCGGGAAAATTTCGGGGATCATACAAATGACGTTTTTGGGCTTCTTCCAAAAACCCATCAACTTCAACCTACATAAAATCTCCATCTTTTTTTCTTGAGATTTGAATGCTGGAGAAGATAGAATCTCGATGCTGAAAAGAGGGAGGGGATCAATCGGAAAATTGCCAATTAATTTGTCAATTCGTCAACATAATCACATTGTCCCTTATTCATTAAAAATTTCCAAATTTTCCAATAATTTGCTCATTTTTGTGACAATGGTGCTAAATAATTCCCTAAAATATTTCGAATTATTTTGTTTGCACGAGTCTTACCTACAAATAGACTTACAGAATAACTTGAACAGCCCCCAAGTTTCTGAAGTTTTATTTTTTTCTTGAAATTCTTTCACAATAATTATAACAAACATTTCTTGCTTTTATGTCTTCTTAATTCCATAATCTTTCTTAACATGTCTCGTTTCTAATTAAGTAACTAGTTTTTATATTGGGAGTAAAGGATCAACTGCTCTTTTCTTACTTTTTATATCTTTCAGAAACTTCTATCATACAGAGATTGTGAAAATAAGTTATGGAAGTGGGCAGCTCAGATTAGGTGGTCTGAACAACGGTGTTGGGAAAGTAATTTTTGATAGCGGCAGTTCGTACACGTATTTCACAAAACAAGCATATTCTGATTTAATCACATCTGTAAGTATTTCTCATTAGCAGTAATATTAGTACTAGATAATATCGTTTTGCCAATAATGATATGTCGATCAATATAGCTTAAAGATGTTTTCGGTGAAAGACTCGTCGAAGATAAATCAGATCCTACATTGCCAGTATGTTGGCAAGCTGAATCCCCAATCAGGTACATCATATAAAAATAAAATTTAGTGTCTTGTTGAGTCATCAGATGACGTCCTTTAAGAAATGTTACTTATGCAGGTCTCTTAAAGAAGTAAAGGTATTCTTTAAGCCCTTGACCCTTCGTTTTGGGAGTAAATGGTGGATTGTGTCCAAAAAGCTGATGATTCCCCCCGAGGGTTACCTGATCATAAGTGTAAGGATTCCCTCTCATGTAATTCTCCTTCAAAATCCATTTTTGTCCTAAATTATCATGTTTTCTATCTCTATATCCGGATATTGCAGAATAAAGGCAATGTGTGCTTGGGAATCCTTGATGGAAGCGAAGTTCATGATGGATCCACAATCATACTTGGAGGTACATTCTGTCCCACTCCAAAACATGTTGGTATAAAACATCTGTTTTAGTAATTTTTTTTTTTTTTTTTTTAACGTACAGAATCAAAGCCTTCAATTCTTATTTGACCTATAAGACCTGATCCTATACTATTTTTTCTAGAATGATTTTGAACTGTTATTTTATTTTGTTTTCTATATGAAGGATTAACATTCGGTCATATGTTTTGTTTTTTTTTTTGTGTGTAGATATCTCACTGCGTGGACAATTGGTTGTGTATGATAATGTTAATGAGAAAATTGGGTGGATCCAATCAGATTGCGTAAAGCCTCCCACAAGATTTGAGAGCTTCCCTTTCTTTTAAAAATGATGTAGAATTGACCAATATTGATTCCGTGGATTGGAGAAAAGAGTTGTGTGTGAGTAATTTCTGTTTCTTTCTTCTTTTTTGTTCTTTTTGTATATACCAGCTCAGTATCCACTCTTGTTGGAGACAGACTTATGTATTTTCATGTTATTAAAACCCTATAATACTACTGTGACGTTATCCCTTCAAATTCAATTTTAAACAGACTTCAAATTCAGATCTTTTTAAACAAAAACTTCAAATTCAATTTCATCACAAAATGAATCATTTGCATCAATTATTGAATCTTAATCAAATACAAGTAGATTCAATATTAAATATCAAATCTAATTACATAAAAAATTATCAGTTGCCATCTAGGAGTCATAAAAGTTTTTAGTACAAGAATTAGGTATATGTTTTGGTGCCACTGCTCAAATATCTTTTCAAATGATGATTGCATTTCCAGTCTTCTTTTTTATCATTTAGAATAAGGAACGAACAAATGTAAAGAAAGCTCGCCACTAATAAATCTTACAACTAGGAAAAAATTAACAACATTTGGGCAAAAGTTTTAACCTCTAAGCAAGCTCAGTTTAGTAGGGTCTGGGATCATACGTAACACAACTTTAAGTTTGTGGATTCAAGTCCAACTTACCCATCCAAAATATATATATATATTGGTGCTCTTTGACACGCTAACATGGAGTGATTTTAGATCAATCAAACTACAACTGATCTGAGTTTTCCCTCTTTATTTTATCTTTTGTGCAAGGCAGTTTGTTCCTAAACAAAACAGAAAACTAGTACATATGCTAACTTAGTTGTCCCTTCAGAACTCTTTCTTTCCTCCAGAAATTTGTATGAAAGTTCAAAATGCTGTTCCCTCGAATACCAAAGTACAACCTTTCTTTTAGTCCCCAAGACTGAATCAAACATTTCAGATGGCATATAGCTTCATTTCTGTTTTTGTTTTCAGCAAGTGGTTGTATAAACTCATGGTAGGATCAGAGATGAATAAATTCACATTGTATTTAAATGCTGAATAATATAATAGCTACAAGGCCCGCAGATGTTAGTCATATGGATACAAACACTCGTAAGCAAGCACTCGTAGTGTAATAAAAGCGAGAAAAAAAAAAAAAAAAACATGTTTGATGAGTGGAATTCGAAGCAGCCCAGGCAAGTAAACTTCTTCCAAGGAAAATATGGGTTCACCAGGAACCTTGACATCAGAAAATCTCAAAGTATGTTTAACCAGACATCATGACTTGGTCACTTGACTGAAGTGCTCGGTTAGCGAAAAACCTGACATCCACATCAGGATCCTCACTGAGCTCAACCAAACAAGGACGAATTGTCTGCTCCACCACCTGCAACATGAGAAAGAATTCCAATAAACATTCAATCTTAGACAGGAGCATGGGAGGGGTTAGAAAATATTAATAAATACTCACAGACTGGTCGACTATAGGAATGAGGGACTGCAACACCTTCGCCACATTGAATTTGATGTTAGGTACCCTGTGAAGTGTGAGATTCTCAGCCCAACAATCCAGCCATAGCTAAGAAAAGGTGAACATTGCCCATCGTTCACCTTGTATTGATCAGGTATAATAAATTATGGGTCTTACCTATCCTTTGATGCATTAATAATCACAGGCAGCAGCTTTGAACATGTGATTTCAGATCCCATGACAGGGGCAAGTAGAGAAACTGCATGTAAAATGGTCATCCGGTATAGATAGTGTGGATTGTTAATCATTTCCAAAACCTGCCAAGAAATCCAAACTCATTTTTTCCATGGACTGGTAAAGAAGAAAACATGAAATCAGCAGTGCACAAGCAATGTAACATCCATAAATTCATGCCACAGTTCAGAGACTAAAATATGGCTGATTAACAGCTGAAGCAGCATTTATTTACAGATTGAAGATTGAAGATGGATGTCCACTAAAAGCATCCATTCAGTATCCAGTATCGTGTTGATAAGAGGTCATGTACCAGGTATCCTCGGTTTGAAAAAGATTAATAGGGTCAACAAGAAATAATTCCAAAAAAATTATCATACTGTGGAGTTCATGGTTAAAATTCTTTGCCTCAAGGTATGCCTCAACTAGTTGAAAAAAACAGGTGCCTAGACTGAGATATTATACAAGACAAACTGACACTATTTCATTCTGAACACCCCCAAGACACTCTGAGATAAAAAGAGATTTTGACCTATCGTGGAATTCCAGATTCTTAAACTACAACCAGTAATGGTTTTCTCTAGGTTGGATGATGGTAACTTACAGGGTCATAAAATGTTTGAGTTGATTTAACACTATCATTTCTACTCAAAGAGTTGATTACTCAAATTATTTTCTACAAATGATTGAGCTGTGCAAAGTCCATTGTGAGAGTATGACTAACATATTTGTCTATGTGAACATAAATTGATAGGCATGCACCACCTTATGCATTTTTAACAATGAGGGCATACAAGTCCAAGACTTAACAGAAGACAAAAAAATCTTGCTTTTGAAGCATGGTCGAGTTTAAGGCTATTACAGATACTTGATCTGCAGACACTGTTCAGTAATGATTTTCTCTCGGAATCATCATCATCAAAGCCTAGTCCCAAAGCATGGTTTTAATTTTTAAATATCATACCATTTCTGAATGTATTTAATTATTTGAGCAATCCAATGCAAAACATGCCTCGGACCAGAGCTTCAAGAAATGTTTCGGTCTGTTCTGGCTTGTCTCAAAATGTTTCAGTATGATCCGGTTTATCTTGAAATGTTCCGACAGAAATATTTCGAAACAAGTTGGAAAATAATGGAACAATGTCAGAAATCAGAAAGAGTGGACACGTTAGAAACAAAAATTATTTCTAAGGGAATGGTTCCCTTCCACTTTTGGCAAATAATTGAGATATCCCAGCTATGTTTTAAAATTTGGCTTTCCTTACAGACTAAACAAATTGACCTAAAGTCAGTAGGGATTTCGTCATACTTGGCACATGGCATCGTCCAAAAAGGAAACGAGTAGATAAAAGGATGCTGGCGACTTGGCGTCTACAAATTAAATATGATTTCACAAACTTTTCAGTTAGGAAAAGAGCTTTCAGCTAAAAGAAATCTATAAATATGAAAGAAAAAGGAAGAAAAGAGGGCAGTTTTTAGTCTCATTTCTTGAAGAGGGGAGGTCTGCATTAAATTTTATTCAAGCCTCTGTAATTAAGATCTTTGGGCACTAGTTCTGGTGTAACTAGAAACTTTTGAGTGTGATACATTGCAGTTTTTTGTTGGAATCTCGAAGGGGGAGTTCTGCATCTTTTTTTTCTTTTTTTTTTAATAGTTTGTTCAAGCCTTTGTAAGTAAGAGCTTTGAGCTCTAGTTCTGGTGCAATTAGAACTTTTTTATTGTGAGACATTTGTAACATTCACAGTAACCTTCCCCTGTAATGTTACACTGCATGAACTTGTCATGTTCATGATGCCATAATTAATCCTAACATTGATTTGTGTACATATTTATATATAGACTTCAGATTTGATACTGGAGTTGTGGTAATTTTAGTCCAATCCCTATATTTATCTTAATCAAGAACTGGATTTGAATTTGAGATTTAAATTAAGCTTCAGGCCTAAATTGAATAACAAATTCGATTTGTCTATAGCATGGACATGAGATATAAACATGCGATTAGAAGTTGTTACGTTCCTTCAAAATCTCGAATCACCTTCCCCATCAGAGACAGGGAACAATTGGATAGGAAGATTGTGGAATATTTTAACCACCTCAAGGACCACAATGAGATTTTTGCTCAAGTGGAGAGGATTCCCAGGTTAGGAAAGGAAACACAAAGAGAATATTTTCATTGCACTAGATGATTATTTTTATATCTGCCTGATGAGAACCAGGTGGCAAGCAGTAGTATGATTCTGTACCTCCATGTGTATCAACCATATGTAGACTGTTGTCTTGGAAAAAATCCTAACCAGAAAAATCCTTACTTCCTGATTTGTTCATTGTGGAAGGTAAAATGCAAAAAATTTTAAAAAACTAAGTATTACGATTCCAGAGTTGCCCATTGCATTCAAAGGGCTTCTTGAATTGGACTAGCATTCTGATAGAGCGCTCAGGTGTTCCTAATTTTGTCATTTTTTTTAAGCATCCATGAGCCATAGACTTTTGTTTCTTCTGTCAATTCCCCTCGTCCATTCAGCACTTTTTCCATTTCTACGTAACATTTATCTTCAATAATATAGCATTCTTACTTATCAAAAATATTAAAATAAAATAACAATGTAAGATAACAAGGATGTTTGCACAGTAACTAGAAACAATTTTGTAAATAAGATAGTCAGAACACACCTGTGGAATTATGTGCTGGATTGCCCAATCAGGACCAAATTCTTCTGCAAGGCGCTTTAAGTTATTAGCAGCTGCATCACGAATAGAGTAAACCTGCAAAACATAAATCAAAGATAACTATCCAAAAAAAAAAAAAAAATTCAAAACAATAATTGCAGAATATGGTCTTAATCATAATGTGCTGTGTAACTGCCCTTGTTTCTTGCACAGCACATACCATCTTTTCCATGCATCGACTAAGCAGCAAGTGCATAAAAGACTAAGGGATCTTAAACCAACAGTTGGTGGCGTAACATGCAAACCGCACATACCATCTTTTCCATGCATCGACTAAGCAGCAAGTGCATAAAAGACTAAGGGATCTTAAACCAACAGTTGGTGGCGTAACATGCAAACCAGGAAACAAGGGCAAACAAGATTTTTGTGTCCCAGACGCAAACAATAATACTTAATTGTCAACTTGTTACACAGTGCAAATAAGATACCAAGGGCATCAAGCCTACAGTAATGTGCAAACCAGCTTAAGTACATTTTTGTTTCCTATTTATCACAACAAAGTTTATATAGTTGTCATCATGGGACACTGTAGACTGTAGTACAACACCCTAGTATTACACTGACAAGTTTTCCACTCTTCTCAGTTCTCACAATCAGATGATGACCACAGGAGAATATAAAATCAATAGACCAAATAAGCACTAGAAATGAATACAAGTTCAAGTAAACAAAGAACAAAGAATCAAATAAAAATTTTAGAGAATTGTGAACAGAACCAAAAGCACGAAAGCTGCATTTGACGAACCTTGTCCTCCAACCACTGCATACAAAGAGCACCAAGCTTATCATCAAAAAACCCTACACCCAACTGACTTGCCAATAGAGGTATATACTCAATTATTGCTAGTCGAACCCTCCAGTGCCTATCCTCAGCCAGCTCAACAATGGCTGGTAATAACGACTGCGACAAGAGATCAATTCCTATCACCTGCAAGGATGAATCATATCAACATCAATTGGGGGCAAAAGCAAGAAGAATATAACATATATAAACTCAAATAAATTAGTGTTTTTGCAATGGTTTAAAGTATCAGCCAAACTTATGCAACAACACTAATAAAATAAAAAAATATTATGCAACAACGCATGTTTTAAGTAGACTTAAGCAGGAAGTTGGAAGTAAAGCAAACTGTGACATATGTAAGGCATCTCAGCAGCAGCAGATATCAAAGAAGAACCACCAGATCAGCCACACACAAAATGTCAAAGATGAGACCACATTTTAAATATAGAGAACACTTGGCCTTCTTGCATTCATCAGAAAACGAACCAAGCAGAAATACTAATAACATCATAATACCTTGCACATGAACCAGGCAGTATCTTAATTAAAAACTGTAAAAATTATTTCCAGTCATAACTAGCACGAAGGGCTCCCTCCTTACAGAATCCCTAGCTATGATCTAGCAGAATTTTACAATGACCAACCCAATGTAATATCTTGTGCTGTCAATATTAACCAAATATATTGCATCGACTGTAAATGCTCCAACACTGACAAAGAAAAAGGATTTAAAAAGGAGCGTACCATTTGCTACGGCTCAACAGTTCAAAATTTAGAAAGATTCATGGAACTGTCAGAAAGGAGGATCTTTTTTTTCCTTCCCCACCTATTGCACACTTGGTGATATCTTGAATATTTCTAAAAAGCAAGCCGCACTGGCTCTGGCAAGTTCCTGTGATGAGGCTGAGAACAAGTGTCCATCATAATACCAGTGAGTTGATGTGCTAGAAGATGCTCTAGAGTCATAAATGGCATTGTCAAATGAAATTCTTGAATGCAGACTCCTATGCACAGGCCCTATCATAATCAAACAACTATATATGTTTACCAGAACTTGATGCAGGCATGATTTCTCCAAGGGGAAAGAAAAATGTTAGCAAGACGATGTGCAAACTATAGTTGGTAAGGGCAACTAAATGTAATCTTGATGGAGATAATTTGTATAAGTAAATTTAGGGAGAGGCTTTGAGTGACTAGTGGCAATTATGAGAACTTAAGGAGATTCATCATTTCCTTTACAGTTTCACATAATTATTTTCTATTTTAGTAAATAAATACAAACAAGCATCCCTGTAACCATCGTTTAATTCCGCAACATGATTGCCTTTAAAATTGGAAAAGGTTCTCATGTCCACTTCTAGGAAGACAGATGGTTAGGAATCAACTACCAAATTCATTTAACCTCTCAAAGAAAAAAGAGACACCCTCTAAGGAGTTCTAGATCCATGTTGGGAATCAATTTTCTTGAGATTTTAGCTTCAGAAGAAATTTTAATGATTGGGAATTCCAAGAGGTCTACAGCCTTTTAAATAGTTTATCCTTGTTTCAAACAGTTTCTATGGAGGATATTCGTGTTTGGGCGCTCACCAAAGATAGTGTGTATTCTGTGAATTCTTTTTATAAGGCAATGATCTCATCCTCTAACGGGTCCCTTCCTAACTTGGCCATTTGAGGCACCAAAATTACTTCAAAAATCTCCTCCTTCATTTGGACTACAGTACTTGAAAAAAATTCCTAACTTTGGACAATCTGATGGCTAGAGGAATCCCTCTAGCAAAATTTTGTTCCTTGTGCAAATCAAATGGGGAAGTGAACAATCACCTCTTGATTCATTGCTCATTTTCTAGAGCGGTGTGGGCTCATTTTCTTTCTTTATTTAAAGTCTCTCAATGCTTCCATTCCTCACTCCTAGATCTCTTCCTTCGTTGGAATTTGAAAAGCATTCCCCTAAAAAAAGCATCTTATGGTCCCTAACCCCTTTTGCCATCTGTTGGGGTATATGGTTCTGGAACGGAGCAGTAGAGTATTTGAAGGACAGAAGCACTTCTTGCACGAGAAGATCTTGTCCATTTTGGGTTAATTGCTTTATTGAAGCAAAAACTTAGAAGAGCTTAAAGGAGGTTTTTTTTTTTTTTTTTTTTTAATCTTTCTTGATGAATTGGGACTTTGTGTGTGATAACTTATTTAGGGGCTCTTGTTTTGTGGCTGTGTTGTTTAACTTTTTTGTGTTGCTTGTTTTGTAAGTTCTCGTTGTAGCTTTGCTTGGTCGCTGTCTTGGCCACTTTTTATTAATAAAAAAATTTACCTATAAAAAAATAAAATAGGGTTACAATTTTGGAATGTATCGGCCAATCCATTATTTGAACACTCCGATACTTAACATGCCTAAATCAAAATGTTTTGGTATTTGCAAGTATGTCTCAACATGCTTTAGTATGTTCTGATTTGTCTAGAAATGTTTCAACCAAAACATTCTAAGATGAACTGGAAGTCTGGAACATAATAAAACCATATCAGAAATCAAAAAGAGTGGAAAAAATCAGAAACAATGACTATTTATAGGGAATGGACTTATAGATGCATATCGGCTGAGAAGTATGCTATATTCGACAAAAAAAAATTGAAAGTCATTTGACCAAAAAAAAAAAAAACTTCATTTTTTTAATACAATATTTAGCACTAAAATGCTGGTTTTTCTGAATGTTTCGGAAATCTTTCAAAAAATTTCAAATCTTTTGTTCCATTTCAGTTTTTTCCTACCAAAACATTACTCCAAAATGAAATTTTAAACCTTGCTTGTAACAATCAGAGTCCAAAAAGAGAATCAACTTTGCTTCAACAATTTCATATTTTTCTCCAATGAAACTCAGCAAGTATTTGGGCGCATTTCTTGGCCTTATTTAGTTTAATGGGTTGTTTTCCTTGCTCGGTTAAGCAGATGTTGGAATCTTGGCTGGCATGGGGAAGCTCGTTTACGTCCTCAAAACGAATTTTGTGGTACTTGACACCTTTTGCGATTTGTTGGGTAATATGGTTAGATCGTAATGGGTGCATTTTTGAAGGAAAAGTATCTTCGTTCAATCGTTTGGTTTTATCGATTTTGGAGCTTTTTTTCACTTGGAGCAAAATGTATATCAAATTTAAGGGGATCTTCTTTGAGGATTTTGTTGCGAGATGGGATAGGGTTTGTTCTTTGTCGTGATAGTTTTTTTGTAGCTTGCGCTGGGTTTTGCCTTTTCTTTGAGCAGTTTCTCTTTGTTTTGGGTGGGTCCCCTCGACCCCCCTCGCTTTTTTTGTTTTTCAATAAATTCATCTTTATCGATAAAAAAAACACTTAGCAAGTATTGGAATAGGGAAGACATAATTGAAAGATCACAACTCATCTACAAAGAAGCAAGAATGTCAGTCCCATTGTTAAAAAAAAAACTGAGATCATTGAGAAGAATTACAAGGTTGGCTAAATAATAATAGCTCTAGTCGTGTGTTCAAAACTGGTGGCCTCTTGGCTTACCCTGTTGCACATCGGGAAACTTTTGTGAGGTCGGGGCGTGCAACCTTAGGGATTAGTCCATATCTCATAAGAGATGTAGGATACCCTATGTTATCAAAAAAAAAAGAATAGAAGAAAAACGATAATGATAGACAGGAAAATAGCAGAGGCTCAAAGTAGTGCAATCAAAGTAACTAAATCCAAGATAATAAAAAAAAAAATCAGATGTGCTAATTACCAACTGGGATAATATAAATAAAATAAGCAGAGAGTCAGACAGAGCTCCAAGAATACAACAAGACCTGATTCACTTGATCAAGCTTGCTAATAATATTAAGCCGAACGTCAGGGAATTCGTCTTTTAGAAGAGAGAGAAAAATTGGAAGAAGTTGCTCAATTGTTGCATCCTGCATTAATCAACAAATAAAAGTTAGATAATCCATTGTAAACAAGAATAGGTTGACAAGATTGCAGTTTTACGCTGTTACAGAAAATAAAAAATAAATCAAACATCAATGGAGAAAACAGTCTAGTAATTGTGAGCAAAAAAGTATAGGCCTTCAGATAACAAAGAGCAAATTGTCCAGCTAAACAACACAAATGAGGACAATTGGAAGGAAGTAATAAATGCAATAAAAATGCTTACTTATATGTTCACAAGAGAAATTTACACACAACTATGCAACCAAATAAATTTACAAAAAAAATATACTGATAATTGTAAAATTTTAATAAATAAATAATGGTAGAAAGCTCAACCAAATGAAATGCAAAAAAATTATGTTACATCTCTCACATGGGTTTCTTCCATTGTATGAACTCAAATATTAAGAAACATAAAAAATCTATAAGAAATTAACAAAACACAGAAATGTATAACATTTCCAACATGACTTTCTTACATCATATGCTAGGATATAGCAATGATGGTCGGGAACATGGGAAATTAACTACAAAACTGAATCATCATCCAATCAGAAATGAAAAAGAATAAGATGTGCAGAAAAGCTGGTATTCACTTTCACATGCACTGGCATATCCAAACTGCACATACAAAGAAAACACTAAGCTATAAAAGCATTGTCAAGGAACTTCCCAAAGCCCGTGAGCTTAAAACGAACAGCACAACTCCTGAGCAATACCGTGATTATAACAAAAGCAACTATAACATAAGAAGAAAATTACTTTACATATTTACCAAAAAAGAATAAAGATACTTTGCACTATGCATTTTAGATGCATAAACCAAGGAACTGCTAACCCTGGAAAGCAAGCACCAGTTTTGAGTTAGGTAAAGTATCGGGGTAAGAACAAAATAACCTTGAATCAACCATGTGAAGTGACAACTAAAACTTTATTACAGCACCACTGTAGCAACCCCGAGACAATATGAAAGAGCAATCAGAAAAAAATAACTTTAGTTTAACTATCCAGCACTGAAATAAAGTAAGAAGGCATATACAATCCACTTGGACCTTTGTATCAAACATGGACTGGAAAGAAAAAACACCAACACTTAATGGCATATGAGGCAGGATTCTTCATCTTTGATTGCTTCCATCAGCTTTTAGTTCAGAGTAGTTAAAGAGGAGATATACTAACTTTAAGACAAAATGGAAGTTGTTTCTCAAATCTTTGATGAGATTAGATTAAGATTATTTTGCAGTTATAAATAATCATAGACTTCCACAGTATTCACTTCTGACTTCGAAAATCAGTGACAAGCGTTTTTGAAAGCAAAAACTAAAACAGAATATCCTATTAAGTCCAGTTGGTTGGTGCCAGAAAAAGGTCTCAAATTCTAGTTTGACAGGAATAGAAGGATTATTTAGGAACTATAGAGGAACAATTACAAAGTTTTCTCTGGTCCTTTGGGAGTGAATAGCTAATTAAATGGAGTATGGAGTATTTCTGTCCATTAAACTGAAGATCAACCAGGAGTCCCTCGGGTATATTCATGGTTGAAGGAGATTTCTCTAACACTCTTTTTTGGGCATTTAGTACCAAAATGTGTCTCAGACAGTTCCTTAAAAAATTGACCATATTCATGAACTTGAAGATAATCTTGGCATTTTGTACAGCCTTGCTCAGGAGTGCTAACAAAAAGTGAACTTTGCTAAAGGAACCATCATACACAATGTTTTCCCAAAATAGTTTTCCTCTTTTTCCTATAAGTGGATTTGATCTTTAATAATCATCTCTCAGTCTGCTTTTAATTATCTCTTTAAATGCCATTATTACCTTTCCCAAGACTGGTGCCATTCCCATAATTACTGAAGCCAAAGCAGAGCGAACATGCTGAGAAGAATCTGATGACAATTCCTGCAAAAGTAATGTTATTTGTGTTTTAGGGGGATGGACAGATGGAAGATAATAGTAACAGTACCCGGCAATAACAAACTTTAAACCAAAAATGTCCTAAAGCAGATGTACCTTCACACACGGAAGTATATGCTGAACTGCAAGTTGTGGATTCAAGATCCGGCAAAACTTAGTTACTTTTCCAGCTGCTGCAATACGCACTTCAGCCTCATTGTCTCGAAGTAGCCGAACATATGCAGGAACCAAATCAGCCCTTAATAAAATATGGTAATCACCATCAATTAAAACATTCACAAAGATGAAACATTAACGAGGATTAGTTCTAATGCAGCACAACTTTTTGATCTTACAGATGAACAAAAGAAAATGAGGATTAGTGATTCGCTAAGGGAAAAAAAATGAAAATTGTTATTAAAAAAAAATAAAGGAAGAATAGTTCAAGGTTGTGGTTGAAAAAAAAAGGTGTAGGTAATAAAAAGATACGAGCCCCATTCATGTAACAGCGGAATGCAACCATATAGTTGAAAGTAAGAAAAATGGTTCAACAATAGCACAGAATTACCTAGTAGGCTCAGGCCCCACAGCTTCACAAAGTTCGTACAATTGATTTGCGACCATGTAACGCACACGCCAAGACTTATCCTATTCAGAAAAACCAGAGGATATGTAAAAACTATTTGACAGAATTCACCAAACTCAATATCAGATTTCTTGTGTCAAACATCAATCCAATACCCACAAAAGTACAATTGAACCAGCAAAGTTAACAATCTTAATTGGAATAATAATATTAAAAAAACCACTCAATATATCCCTAAATAGAACCATATGCCCGACAAAGAAGAACATGTTTGAATGAAACATAGAACTACAGCAGAGGCTTATAACATAGCTAGCAAAGTTCACCGTTTATTAAATTTTCAGGTTGATCAGGGTCTGGCTAGAGGCAAACCATGAATCCAAGACCATGCCAAGAGAGGTCATTTCACAGCCACATAAAGAATTCGTTTCCATCTTGATTTCTTTTCTATATTTTAATTGGTAAAAATGGATTTATCACGGAGAAAAGAACAAAGACCCTCTAGTAACAGAAAGGAGCAATAAGGGAAACAAAATAAAAAGAATATGCAGTACAGAAATCTAATCTACGACTCCCATTTAACCACAAGCATCAAAGCAACGCCCTCTAAAATCACCCGCAAAACATACACATGCACAAAAGATCTATAGCCTAATCAATATTTGAAAACAAGAGATCTCCACAAAATCAATATTTGATAAAAACATGTACTGCATTTTATTTTTTGCATTTATTGTAAACCTTAAAAAGTATTTCAAATTGACCATGTGATGTAAACCACGAATACATAGAAAAGCTTGCCCAAGAATTAGGAGAAAAATATGAAATAGAAATATTAACAAGATCCATAATCCCACATCGCACGGCATCAGCTACTTTTTCTTAGTGAAGTAAATACTTCATTTGAACAGACACCAGGATGCCAACCAAACACAGTACATGTTTTACACCAAGCAAGGCAGATAAACTTGCCTAGCAGACAGGAAAGTGGGAAAAAAAAAAAAGGAACGTGCACAAGATCAATAATTCCACAAATGCTCCGCGCATACTCTACCAATAAACACAAGACAACGATAGAAACTGCACAAGCAATTCCAGCACAATATGGTCAAAATCACTTGCAACCGTTATGGCTTTACCTGAGAGAAATTAACGATGACTGGAAGGATATGAGCTACACAGTCCTGCGGTTCCAACAACTTTCCAAGTGCTGCACAACCCTCAACAGCCAATAATCGAACAGAATCTTGATCTGAAATGCACATCCTCATACTTAGTGGCCTTGGGCAGTATGATAACAAGCTTAACAATATATCTAACGAAACTGGACCATTTGTGACATTCAGTGGTCAGGTCAATTTTTCCAACAACAAAAAAATATTTATATTTCTTTTAATCAGGAAGATATGATTCAATAAAGCCAATTATATACATGCAAGGAGGCATAGGGAACTATCAAAGATACAAGAACTAAGGAATTTATGACAGGGTATTTTTCGTAATTCTATAGTGCAATATATATGGATTGTTATTTTAATGTAGCGCAGACCTGGAGTTGCATTATCACGACCAAACATCAGCCCAAAATAAAATAAAATAAGGGAACTAAGAAAGAATTAGGATATCATTGTCTTTTTATCAAAGGGGGAGAGTCAGTGTAGTTAAGGGCGAAAGGCGAAAAGGTCTCTTGGTGCCTGAGGCGCATGCCTGAGTGTAGCAAGGCATAATAAAATTATAAAATTATAGATTATACCATTCAAAAAAAAAAAAATAGTGAAAGATAGTTTTAAATATTTTTCAATTATAACATGTATAAATATGAGTTTTGTAAATATAGTAAAGTATTCATTCAATACTTCAAAAAGAAGCAGCATCAATGGTAGAAGAAAAATTAGAGAAAACAAAAAGGTAAGTATAAACAAGCCAATAACATGTGTCGTTGCACCTACAACACAACAACAATTTGGGTGGTTGGCCGGGTTTGGTTGAGCCCTAACCCATCACTGAAGAGGCAGGTTGTACCTTAGATCAGCCCTATATGGCCCTAGTGAGACTAAGTCAACTAAGCCCTAATCCAACCCTAATGGGCTCGAGCCAAATACAAATGAGAAAATGTAAATCAAAATAGTTTTATTGGTAAAAAATTTTAAGAGAGGTGTGTGCCTTGCACCTTGACTGAGGTGTAGTCCAGGCGTGTGCCTTGGTGCGCCTCACTTACATTGCCCCGCCTCACATTTATTAAGGCATTTTGGGTCTGCCCATCTTGAGGCGCAGCAAGCCGCTCGCCTTGAATACATTGGAAAGAGTATGTTCGTAATCTTAAGAATTTAGATTTAGTCATAAAATTTTAGTATTGAAGATTTAGTCATAAAATCCTTGTAAAAGGAGAAAGGATCTGCTGTAAACATCTTGAGAAGAAATCCTTGTTGAGAGTTCAGAGTTGAATTTTCACTCGTCTACTCAAAAGTGTTGACTGAGTGAAATTTGTCTCCTCCTCCCTCCTTACTACCCTTTGGTCGTCTTCAGTTGGGAGATCATCAAGGTAAGAGCAATGACGTGTCGAGAAATTTGTGTTGGCAACCTTGCAATTGAGGAGTCCCAAATCGTTGCTACTATATATTTAACGGTTGAAGAATTTCACACCCTTTCCATATTATAATTTTCTTTCTTTTATTTTATTTTTTTCATAAGTGTTGTTTTATTTTGTATTTCATGCTTAGTTATGTAGGGGGAATTTCTTGTCGTACATCTGTAAAGAGAAATGCAAGCCATCCTTCATATTTTTTCTATAACTTATTGCAAACGATAGCAGTCCAAGGGGTCAAAACAACATACTCAGGCAAATCAAAAATATATCCCAAAAGAGTTACAATCCCATCCTCCCATGGACAATCAAATCTTATCTAACAACAAAATCTTTAAAGGGCACCAACATTCTCGAAAGAAAAGATAAAAAAATCCTACAATACTTAAACAACAAAGCTTAAATAATAAGAATACAACCATGACAGTTTGTTTCTTTGCCATCAAAGATCCATAGATTCCTCTTCTTCCAAATTCCCAAAACACGTAAGGCAACTATAACAAATCTCTATCATAGTTCTATGCATAGTCCAACTAATACCAAAGTGAGAAGAGAGACAGAGGTGTTATGGATTCAGCTCCTTTAGAGAAGTGGCTTTGGAGGTTTGGGATAAAGGAAGATAGTTATGTGGAAGAAGGTGAGAGTGGACAAGTTTGGGGTTCAAAGTAATGGCTGGGAAAGTCGTATGCAAAAGGCACTTATGGGTGTGGGGTTTCGAAAGGGATCTTAAGAAGGCTCCCCTTGTTTCGAAAGAGCATAAAATTTAGAGTGGGGAGAGGCAAGAAGATTAGATTTTGGGAGGATTGGTGGTGTGGAGATCAAGCTTTGAAGTATCAATTCCCGGAATTATTTGAGATTTCTATGGAAAATGGTGAGGTGATATCTTCCTTTCTTCAAAGAGAAGGTGAAGGGGTTAATTGGGATTTTGGTTTCAGACGCCTTTTTTAATGATCGAGAGCTAAAGAATTTGTTTAGTTTTACTACTTGTGTGGACTCCTCGCTTGTTGACCTCGATACGGAGGAAAGTTGTTTTTGGGTTGGGCCGAGGGATGGCAGTTTCTCTGTGAGGTCCTTATATAGCGTTAGTGTGTCAAGGAATGGCGTAAATTTTCCTCATACCTTGGTTTGGAGTACGCTAGTGCCATCCAAAATTTCGATGTTTATTTGGCTTGCTTTTCTTCGAAAGTTATCACCCATTGATCAACTATTAAGGAGGGGTGCTAGTTCTTGTTATCTATGCAATGTTGATGGAAAATCCGCAAACCACATATTCATGCATTGCAGTTTTGCTACAAGATTTAGAGTCACTTTTTAGCCTAGTTTGGAGTGGCCAATTGTTTCCCTTACTTGTTGCAGGCCCTTGTTGAGAGTTGGCTGGGATGGGGGAGATATTTTCTCAAGGCTAAATGTACTCTTTGGGGCTTTCTACCATTTGCAATGTGTTGCAGCATTTAGAGGGAAAGAACCCATCAGTTTTCGATGAGAAAGCGAGGGAGTTTCAAGAAGTTTTGGTAAAATAATCAAGATATTCCAACTCTATCTAGATTGGATAGGTTTCTCATGAGTACTAGCTAGGAGAATCTCTTTGGTTCTTTCATTCAATCAGCAATCCCAAGGCCGGTATTAGATCACTCGCCGATTTTCTTGGAAGCAAGGTTGGACTTGAGGCGCCAAACTCAATTCGTTTTAAAAATATGTGGTTGAAGCATGAAAGGTTCTTGGAGTTCGTTAGTTCATGGTGGAATAGTTTTGAAGTTTTTGGTAGATCGGGTACAATCTTCAGGATGAAGTAGAAGTAGTTGAAGGAAAGGTTGAAAGTTTGGAATTTTGAGTGCTTAGCTAGGATAAAGGTTAAGAAAAAAGTTTTGTTGGATGAAATTATTGCTTTAGATAGAGAAGAGGAGGTGGGAACTTTGAATGAAAGTAAGTTAATGACTCGCTGTAATCTGAAAACCAAATTTGAAAAAATGGTTGTTGAAAGAAATCAGTTGGAAACAAAAGTCGAAAGTGAGGTGGTTAAAAGAAGGGGATAATAACACAAAAATCTTTCATCATGTTGCCAACTCCCATAGCAAGAGAAACTTCATTGGAAAGATAGAGGTTGAGGATGAAGAGAACATAACAGATTCCATCGTGGACTTTTACGATAACTTATACTCAAAAGAATTTTGTAGAGAGACCACTATTGAATTATCTCATTTCGTACTCCTCAGCAAACAATAAGGAGTGGCTGGGAAAACCTTTCATCAAGGATGAGGTGTTCCAAGCTATTGATAACATGTGCAGTGACAAGGCACCGGGACCCGATGATTTTACAATGGGCTTTTACAAGTTGTGTTGGGAGGTAATTAAAGCAGACTTGATGAAAGTAATGAGAGATTTCCATGAGGATTGCTTTTTGGATTAAGGGTCTAATTCTACATTCATTACACTAATTCTAAAAAAGGATGGGGCCGAAGAGTTGAGGAATTTTAGGCCAATTAATTTGATGACTTCAGCTTATAAGATTTTGACGAAGATCCTTGCTTTGAAGTTAAAAGTGGTGATCCCCTAGATTATTGGCAAGGAGCAAGGGTTCTTCATAAGAGGGAGACAAATTCTTGATGGTGTGCTAGTGGCTAGTGAGTGCATCGATTCTAGGAAGAGGTCGGGGAAATTTGGGTTAGCTTGTAAAGTGGATATTGACAAGACGTATGATCATGTTAACTAGAATTTTCTTTGGTATCTTCTGCATAGGATGAATTTTGGTGGGAAGTGGGATCAACTAGATAGGCAAATGCGTGTCTTCGGTGTCTTTCTCTATTTTGGTTAATGGAAGTCCCACTGGTTTTTTTAGAAGTTTGAGAGGTTTGAGATAGAGTGACCCTTTTCCCTCCTTTTCAATATTGTGATGGAAGCCTTGGGTAGGATGTTTTTACAAGCCACTTCAATGGGTGTTTTGTCTGGATTTGAACTTTCTCAATTAGAGCATAAAGTAACTCACCTTCAGTTCACAGATGATACACTAGTCTTTTTGGATGCTGCCCCCAGTTAGGTGTGCTTCCTTGAGGCCTTTTATGTTGGTTTAAGGCGGTGTCTAGTCTCCCTATAAATTTGAAGAAGGGTAAGATTTTTACTATTGGAGAGGTTCCGAATATTGAGGCTTGGGCAGATTTTCTAGGGTGTCAAGTTAACTCCTTGCCTAGTTCTTATCTTTGACTACCCTTGGAGCGGGCTTTTAAATCATCCTCGATTTGGGAGACAATAGTGGAGAGAGTTAAAAAGAGGCTAAGTTTGTGGAAAGCTAAATATCTTTCGAAGGGAGGGAAGTTGACATTGATTAAGAGTACTTTGTCTGGTATTCCAAGGCAATTTTTGTCTCTGTTCACTCTTCCAAGAAGGATAGAATCCTAATTGAAAAAGTTGGTGAGAGATTTGTTATGGTATGATAGAAGTGGCAACTGCAAGTTTCATTTGGTGAACTAAAGGAAGCTGGGTGGTCTGGGAATTAAGAGATTTAGGTCTATTAATAGAGCTTTGTTGGGTAAGTGGTTGTGGCATTTTGGCATTGAAAAAGAGGAACTTTGGAAGAAGATTGTTGTCGCAAAATTTGGGGAGGATCCGCTTGGTTGGGGGTGTCGACCAAGTAGATTACCGTTTGGTTGTGGTGTTTGGAGAAGTATTTCCACCATGGGAGATGTTTTGGGGGAGCAAATTAGGTATGAAGTGAACAGAAGGGATCACATTCGTTTTTTAGAAGATAATTGGTGTAGCGATACCCCTCTTCAATTTTTGTTTCTCGGGTTGTATGCACTTTCCTTGAGGAAAATGCTTGTCTCTACCTTTTTCCTCCTAACAAGAGAGGTAAGTCTTGGGATTTTGAGTTAAGAAGAAGATTGAATGATTGGGAGATTGAGGACACTATCTTTATCTCGGATTTACTAGGCCTCCACAGGTACTTCGTTGGATAGGGCGGATCGTCGAATTTGGGAAGGCAATAAAAACAGTCATTGTTCTATCAAATCTTTTTCGATTCTTGAAGATGACAAAGAGGTATGTTTTCTTTCTTCCTTGATTTGGAACTCCAAGGTACCTACAAAAGTGTCATTTTTCATGTGATTGGCAGATTTGAATAAGCTTCCAACGATTAACTCTCTTGGGTGTAAGGTTCTCATCTGATTGATTTTTGTTACTTGTGCAAATCGAGTGGTGAGTTTGTGGATCATATTCTTATTCATTGTGAGGTTGCTTTTGGTGTTTGGTCCCATATCCTTTCCTTGTTTAAGGTCTTGTGGTGTCTTTCGAGTTCAGTTATCTCCCTCCTTTTTAGTTGGAAGGCCTACTCTTCTTCTAGTAGGTGGAAGTTAACTTCTTTCACAATTTGTTGGGGTTTGTGGAAGGAAATGAACATGCGTACTTTTGAAGGGAATGAGAGTAACATGCAAGAAATCATTTTTAGTATTCTCGGTTTGTTATTCCTTTGGTGTAAGCAATTTAAGGAGTTTAAGGGTTTGGTTTTCGAAGATTTTCTATTTAGATGGGAGAATGTTAGGGGATAATCTTTTTTATTTGTTCTCTTTGCTTGTTTGTTGTATTCTCGTTTGGGGACATCTTGTCCTCTTTTCAATAAATTTAACTTGTCATTTTTTTTTAAGTGTTGGTGGAAATCCTAGCTTTGTTGGTTTTTAGATGTAAACACTTAAAAAAGAAATCAAGGGTATTTTCTTTGAGGACTTCATTGTTAGGTGGGACAGGATTTGCAATTTGGTTATGGTGTAGCTCCTTTCGGGGAGGGTTTCTTGGGTCTCGGTAGGCTCTTTTGATAGGTTTGTGTGTTTTCTCATCTCTTTCGATCGGTCATCTCTCCGTTTTATTCTAATAAAATTATTTTACCAATCAAAAAAATAAAAATAAAAAGAGCTTTTATTGCCTAACCCAAGTTTTTCTTATAACACCTCAATTAATGAAATTATAAATGAAATGCAAAAACACTCGGTACAAGAAGGCGATCACTGACAATAAGCAATCGGTGACTCAATGAAAGCCTATTGTCACCTCAATGCCTATTAGGATCCCGAAAAGCAGAGTCCTCTGCAGCAAAGGGTGGGGAATAGTTGAGGCATGACATACTTTACTGCGACGTTGGCTCCATACAAGGGGAACGGAGTGTGAGGAGGAAAGAAGCTCATTACACAAATCTTCTCATTTCAGGTAAGAAATAATTTTTTTAGCTAAAAAGATCAGAATTTTTTTTATTTTTTTTAGAAGGCCCTTACTCTATTCCACTAGACAAGGAATAGCGGGTCGGGAGCTCAGTAGCTCAGGTGTGGACCAGCTCCCCCCCCCCCCCCCCTCCCCCCGCCAAGGGGGAGTAGCTTGAAAAACAACCACTTGAAATGCCAACCAAGAGTAGCTCTTGAGCATACCTACTTTATTGACCTTCAGTTTGTCTATCAAGCAAATTGAAGGGATTTAAAGCCTTTCCATACTCCCCTCGAAGGTGAAACAGAGTTGGGAGGCTACCCTTGAGACCATGGAGATTGAATGATTAAAGAAAATTAGAAGTTGAGGAGAAGAAGATCCCAAAAGAAGCCAACCTGGAAAATTCCAATAAGGACAAAAGAAGATAGAAAGAGAGAGGGCGAGGGCCGTAGGGAGAGGATGAGGAAGAAAACACGAGAAATAAGAAGGGAGAGAAGCCATTGGAAAGAGGAGGAAAGCACCCTAAACCTTAATTCTCGTTGACAATAGAGCACCTCTCAGCGAATGTGGAGAAATTCATACATCCACCCAACTGAATGATAGCCTTGTGGACTTCTTGCTTCTCATCCTCAAACACCCTAGCATTTCTATCATGCCCTCAACAAATGACAAAGGGAAAGATGGACCATAACTTCCTTTTTAAAGGCTTGAAAACCCATTCCCCATTGAGACCAACACCCAAACACACTCCATGGTGTTCTAGAAATGCATTCCACAACTCCAAACAAGCTGAAAAAATGAGACCAAACCAAGGAAGCAATCACTCAATGGGGAAGGATGTGGTCCACAGATTTCTCGTCAAACTTGCACAACCTACAAAAACTCACTTTACTTATTTACCCTTTCTAAAACTATTTATTTTCTAAAACATTTTTAAGTTGGGGTGTTTTAAGGTTAAGAAAATAAATATTTAGAGAGAAATCTAGAAATCTTTCTTAAACATTATTTTCTCTTTACACAAAGACTTCTTCATTGTGATTTCAATATCCATCTGAGTTCGATTCTGTCCTTTTTTATGAGTTTCTTACAAAGATTTGCATCAAACGGAATCATTAAACCAAAACTTCACTGAATATTAAAGGTATGTGATTATTATGTGCACTTTCTTTAAGTTTTTGTAAAATCTCATATTTTTCTCTTATTTTGTTTTTCCTATTATTGATGGTGGATGCTAGAAATGGCTAGAGACAGTGGTGAACAAGTAAGAAAGGTAGAGGTTATAAGAAATACCTTGCTTGGAATCATGGGGTTGAAATTAAATGGGTAAAATACCAATTCGGAGAAGTCATATATTTATGTAGAATGTGTATAAGAAGGATTTGAGAGAGAGAGAGAGAGAGAGAGATTTTTATAAGGAAAACCCCTAATACCCTCTTTCCAACATGGGAGAGGTTATACATTAAGAAAAGTCAATAATGCCCTTAGTTATAAGAAAACAACAAACTAATGAACCCCATCACACAATAAACTCCCAATACTCCCCCTCAAGCTAGAGCAAAGACATTAACTAAGCCCAGCTTGACAATCATAGAGCATAAGGTGGATGGCCCAACTGACTTAGTCCATATATCAGCAAGTTGTTCTTTTGAGGAAACGAAGACAGGATCAATGGTACCGGCCTAGACTTTCTCCTTGAAAAAGTGAATATATACCTCAATGTGCTTAGTCCTCGCATGTAGAACAGAATCAAAGTAAAGCATAAAAGAAGATCGGTTATCACAATATAGGGTAGATGAACTAGTTAGAAGAAAACTCAACTCAGTAAGTAGAGATCAAAACCAAAGGATCTCACATGTGCCCTGAGCGATGGCACTATACTCAGCCTCTATAGATAGTGCCTCTATAGATGATCGAGACACGACATTTTGTTCCTTACTTTTCCAAGAAATGAGATTCCCTCTATGGAAAGTACAAAAGTCGGATCCGTGAGGGAGCCAGCATAATTAGAATCTGTATAGCAGGAAATGGACAACTAAGCATGAGCATGGCAAAATAGTCCTAAACTATGACAAGACTTCAAATACCGTAGAATCTAATAAATAGCCTCTTAGTGTGATGCCCGAGTGTCACGGCCCTATTCTTTCGAAGAGAGGTCGTGCGGCGCAAGGGGGTCAAATCCACTTGCAAGCCTGTAAAATGATCGTACACCACACACACGTAGCTAGCAAACAAGTAAACGAGGCAACACAAGGCAAAGCCCGGAGGCAACTTTATTAATATAATATTGATTACACGGGATAACGCATTACAAAAAAACAATAGATGCGTTACAAAGCAATAGATGATCCTATGACACGCGGGACTTCCACGGAGCTGGGCTTCAATAACGTGGGTGTAGGCCGGGGATTGGGATAGCACTGACACCCTTCCTACAAAGAGTACGCTAAGTTTTTCCCAAGTTTCCAGAAGGAAACATCAAAAGTGGAGGCCGGTCATACTCCCTTATTACTGCCACTAAGTTAACAAGTGTGCCCTGGCACGGGACTGACATGTACCCTAAGCTAACAGATATGCCCTGGTACGGGGGCTGACATGACTTCATAACGAGCCTTACATAGTATTACATGGGTGCTCCCGGGTGACTCCGAGACGAGCTACACCTAAACTCTAGGTGTCAGAGTACATGACTGTTACAGTCTCCCCCACCTATTCTGCAGACGTCCTCGTCGCATTGTCCCTAACAAACTCTTCAATCTTCTGCTTGAATGGCTGTAGGTTCTCTACTCTTTCCCAGGTGGCTTCACATTCTAGCAAATTCTTCCATGTGACGAAGTACTCCATGTGCTGCTGCTTGCTTGAACTGCTGCTGACTTGACGCTCGACGAGAACTTTGTCGACAACACGTTCCGACTGGATTGTTGAACAAGAAGTTGAACGTGTTGAAATGCTGCGTGCTGGATCTGTTGGATCTGCATGGAATGGCTTGAGACAACTGGCATGGAAGACAAGGTGGATGTTGCGTAACCAGTGCGGTAACTTCAGCTTGTAGGAAACCTTGCCGACTCGAGAGAGGATGAGCATTGGACCTTCATAACGCTGTAGTAGTCCCCTGTTTGCTCGCTGTACTCGGTTGAACCTTCTCAACTGATCTATCTTGAGTAGAACTAAGTCACCAACTTTGAAACGATCTGGTCGACGATGTCCATCAGCCCATTTCTTCATCTTTTTCAACGCTTTTTCAAGGTAAGATCTGGCGATTTCATTGTTGTCTTGCCAAAACTTTGCAAACCTGTACGCCCTTGGACACTGTCCCTGATAGCTTGAAACAATAGTATGAGGAGTTAAAGGTTGTTGGCCAGTAATAAGTTCAAAAGGACTCTTGTTGGAGGAAGAGCTCTTCAGAAGGTTGAAACAGAATTGTGCGACATCGAGGAAATTCGCCCAATCCTTCTGGTTGGCAGTGACAAAATGCCTGAGATAGTCCTCCAACATGGCATTAAATCTTTCAGTCTGCCCATCTGTTTGAGGATGTCCGCTGGTCGAAAAGTCAAGTTGAAACCCAAGTAATCTGAACAATTCGGTCCAGAATCTCCCTGTAAATCTTGAATCTCTATCGCTAACGATGTTGTTGGGCACACCCCAATACTTGACGACATGCTTGAGGAATAAGTGCGCTGTTTCTTCTACTGAGCAATATGTCGAGGTCGATATAAATGTAGCATATTTGGAGAAACGGTCCACAACCACAAGGATGGACCCATACTCTGCAACCTTCGGCAAACCTGAGACAAAGTCCATAGAAAAACTTTCCCAAGGCCTTTGGGGGACTGGAAGCGGTTCCAGCAGCCCGATTGGTTTGTCGCGCTCGATCTTGTCTTGCTGGCAAATGAGGCAGGTCCTCACATAATCTAACACATCATCACGAATGTTCGGCCAGTAGTATCCTCGCTCCAAGAGAGCTAATGTACGGCGCCAGCCCGGATGGCCAACCCATGGAGTGTCGTGACACTCCCTCATCAGTTCTCGTCTTAGCCCGTCCGCACGTGGAACAAACATACGGCTTTTGGTGGTATATAACAACCCAGAAACAGCGTGTTTTCCCCTTCTGCACCATATCCAATATGGCCTTTGCTTGGGGATCACTATTCAAACCATCATGAATTCTCTGCTGTAAAGTGCTGGTGACTTGAGAAACTTGTCGCCGAATTGCTGCTAGCTCTATTTTACGACTCAAGGCATCGGTCACGCTATTATTCTTTTCTGGCTTGTAATCCAAGGCCAAGTCAAACTCTGCGAGGAACTCTTGCCAACGAGCCTGTTTTGGTGTCAACTTCTTCTGAGTTAGGAAATGGCTCACGACCACATTATCGATCTTCACATGAACTTGTGATCCCAACAAGTAATGTCTCCAAACTCTCAAACAGTGGACGACGGCTAACAACTCTTTCTCTTGTGCGGTATAACGTCTCTCAGCATCATTGAGCTTTCGACTTTCATAAGCAAGTGGATGCCCATCTTGTAACAACACTCCTCCAATAGCAAAATCAGATGCATCTGTCTGAACTTCAAACGGCTTGGTGATGTCAGGTAGAGCTAAGACTAGGTCTTGCATAACAACAAGTTTGAGGTCTTCAAACGCTTCATGACACTTGTCCGATCAGGACCAAGTGTGATCTTTCTTCAACAGATCTGTGAGAGGTGCGGCTCGTTTGGAATACCCTTGGATGAAACGTCAATAATAGTTCACAAGACCAAGGAATGACCTGAGTTCTGTGACGATAAATGGGGTTTTCCATTCATCAATAGATCGCACTTTCTCCATGTCTATCCGAATCTGTCCATTACCCATAACGTGGCCAAGAAACATAATTTGCTCTTGAGCGAATGAACACTTCTCTAGCTTAACATACGACTGATTGTCGCGAAGCACTTGGAATACCTTGCGTAAATGTTGAACGTGCTCTTCTAAGGTAGAACTGTATACTACGATATCATCAAGATATACCACAACAAACTTGTCGAGGTACTGTCTGAAGAGGTCGTTCATCAAGGTGCAGAATGTCGCAGGTGCGTTCGTAAGGCCGAAGGGCATAACTAAAAACTCATAAACGCCATACCTGGTAGAACAGGTAGTTTTCGGCTCATCTCCATCTGCAACCCGTACTAGATAGTACCCTGATCTCAAATCCAACTTGGAAAAATACTTGACTGCCCCAAGTTGATCAAACAAATCAGCAATCAGTGGAATCGGATACTTATTCTTGACGGTAACCTTGTTCAGCGCTCGGTAGTCTACACAAAATCGCAATGATCCATCATGCTTCTTCTGGAATAAAACAGGCGCCCCATAAGGTGCCTTCGAAGGTCTGATAAATCCAGACTCTAAAAGTCCATCAAGTTGCTTGCGTAGCTCAGCTAGTTCTGGAGGACTCATCCTGTATGGCCCCTTTGCAGGAGGCTTGGCATCAGGTAATAATTCGATTTGATGATCAATCGGCCTACGTGGCGGTAGGGTCTTCGGAAGCTCTTCCGGCATAACATCATCAAATTCAGTCAAAACCTGTTTTACCAATGGGGAAGTTGAATTATGGTCCTAATCATCAGGTTCAACTCGTAAGGTAGCAAGAAACGTTTGCTCATATTTCTTCAACCCTTTCTTTAACTGTAGAGAAAGGAATGAAGCTTGGACTTTCACCTAGCAAGCCCAAAGTGTTGGCAAATAGCATCGGAACGGCCCTGTTCTGTCGCAAAAAATCCATCCCAATGATGACTCGGAACTCATCGAGTGGAACTACAAGAAGATCTAGCTTACCCTTCCATGGACCTATCTTGACGGCCACGGACTTGGCCGACCCTTGTATAGGAGTGGCCTCGGAATTAACAGCTTTCATACGGCTTGAATCCTTTTCGAGTCGGATATTGAGGTGCTTCACCTCTGCAGGTGCAATGAAGCTATGTATAGCTCCCGTATCAACCATTGCCTGGGTGGTCTTACCACTAATCTCCACATCAACATACATGAGACCCTTACGCTGACGGATCTTCTGAGTCTCAGAGGTCTATTTCATTGCATTCAACAGATGCATGGCTCCCATGTGAGAAGATTCATCCTCATCTTTCTCACTTGAACTCTCGTGACTAAGGTCACTCTAGGAAGCTAACAATGCGTTCAACTTGCTTCTTTGCGGGTACTTGAACGTCTTATGAGAACCACCACACAAGTAACACAGAATCTTGCTGCGGTGATTGTTGGACTGGGTACCTGTGTTCTTCGAAGGGGAGGAATCCCGTTGGGATCTCCTGCTTGGACTGTGTCTAGATCCTCCATTTTTACCTTTGAAAGACCCATTGGTGTGTTCACTCTGCGGACAGTACTCTTTCGACTGATTGGATACCTTCTTTCTACTCCCATCCACGGGAGAATAGTCCGTCAACCGCTCAGCTGCGGCAATAGCAGTTGTGAGATCTTGCACACATTGCCTTTGTAGTTTTGTCTGAACCCAAGGCTTAAGCCTTTCTGTAAATGAGAACAGCTTGTCTTTCTCTAACATATCATGGATATCAAGCATCAATGAGGAAAATTGCTTGACGGAGTCGTGCACGGTACCTGTCTGTTGGAGTTGCCTCAACTTTCTGCGGGCAATGAACTCCACATTCTCGGGTAAGAACTGATTCTTTAGCTCCTTTTTGAGGTCCTCCCATGTATCGATGGAACATTGGCCACTCTCCATCTCGGTGTACTTCGTTCGCCACCATAGCTTAGCGTCACCTGCAAGATACATAGAAGCAATTGTTACTTTTACCTCTTCTGAATCCGATCGAGCTGCACGGAAGTACTGTTCCATATCAAACAGGAAATTCTCGAGCTCTTTTGCATCGCGTGCACCACTGAAGGCGCGTGGCTCAGGGACTCGCAAGCACAAGGGAGAAGCATCACTACCAGTAGGCCGCTTATTACCAACGGCTCTTACTAGGAAACTTACCTTAGTAGTGAGCTCCGTAATCTGTTCCTGTAAAGTGGTTATGGATCATCGAGGTCAGTCATTCTGGCTCTGAATGTCTCGGATCTTCCCTCCAGCGTGTTCTGGCAACCATCTAATTGCGCTATACCATCAACTATACCGGATAGCATACCTATCTTTTCCTCTAATACCTCAATGTGTTCCTTGTTTGTACGTGGTACTGGTGTGTTTGGAACGGATTGATCCTCGATACTAGTAGTTCCTCTTGCCATCGTTCGCGTGAACTAAATGGAATCTCGGGGGAAGAGCTAGGGGGAATACTAACTGTGCTCAAACAACTGTAGCTCTGAAACCAACTGTCATGGCCCTATTCTTTCGAAGCAAGGTCGTGCGGCACAAAAGGGTCAAATCCACTTGCAAGCCTGTAAAATGATCGTACACCACACACACGTAGCTAGCAAACAAGTAAACGAGGCAACACGAGACAAAGCCCGGAAGCAACTTTGTTAATATAATATTGATTACACGAGGTAACGCGTTACAAAAACAATAAATGCGTTACAAAGCAATAGATGATCCTATGACACACGGGACTTCCACGGAGCTGGGCTTCAACAACGTGGGTGTAGGTCGGGGATTGGGATAGCACTGACACCCTTCCTACAAAGAGTATGCTAAGTCTTTCCCAGGTTTTCAGAAGGAAACATAAAAAATGGAGGCCGGTCATACTCCCTTATTACGAAAATGACATGTACCCTAAGCTAACAGGTATGCCCTGGTACGAGGGCTGACATGACTTCATGACGAGCCTTACATAGTATTACATGGGTGCTCCCAGGTGACTCCGGGGCGAGCTACACCTAAACTCTAGGTGTCAGAGTACATGGCCGTTACACCGAGGCACATGCATGAACAGGCTCACAACACTAACAGCGAAGGTTATATCATGTCGAGAGTTCGTCAAATGAATCAACCGACCCACTAGACGATAAATAGAAAGATTTGGGAAAAGATCACCAGACTTGGCATGGATACGATGATTCAAGTCCATGGGAGAAAAGGCAGGACGACAACTAAGCATACCAGTATCCTCTAGTAAGTCTAGGGTGTACTTTCGTTATGAAAGTGAAATGTCAAAATGAAATCGTGTTATTTCAATACCAAGAAAATATCGTAGGGGACCAAGATCTTTTACTTCAAAAGCTTGTTGTAGTTCGGTTTTCACCTTAACAATCCAAGGTGTATCATCACCAGTGATAATTATATCAGTAACATAAACAAGAACAATAGTACGACGCCCCTATAGAGTCGAGTGATGAATAAAGCATGTGTGATCAGAATGGCATCTGGTGAACCCCATAGATAATATAACTGTGCTAAAGCGTTGAAACCATGCCCGTAGAGACTACTTTAGCCCATATAAGGATTTGAGAATGCGACACACTTTCCCGGAATACTTCCCCTGAAGTTGAACCCCAGGTGGTTTGTACATGTAGATCTCCTCCGTCAAGTTAACATGAAGAAAGACATTTTTGATGCCTAGTTGATGAAGAGGCCACGAATGACAAGCTGCAAGAGAAACAAGAAGCCAAACAATCATCAACTTAGTGACTAGGGAGAAAGTAGCACCAAAATCCTTTCCCGGTGTTTGGGTAAAGCCCTTAGCTACAAGACAAGCCTTGTAACAATCAATAGTACCATCGGCATACTATTTGACTATGAAAACCCATTTACAGCAAACAGTATGCTTCCTTGGAAGAAGAAAAACCAACTCCCATGTTTGATTTGTCTACAAAGCATCCATCTATGCCTGCATAGCCGCAGTCCAATAAGGATCCTATAAAGCCTCTGTCACTGTGCGAGGGATACGTATAGAAGTAGCAACAAGGTAGGACATATAAGAAGGGGATAGATCCTAATATGAAACAAATTGGACAATAGAATGATTAGTATCGCATCCTCGCTTGTCTTTCCGATGGGCAACAGGTAAATCGAGGTCAAATGAAGGTAAAGTAGAGATAGAACAAGGGAGAGATGTACCTAAGTCCAAGAGGATGGCAAAGGTGCAGGTGGAATGGGCTGAACGACCTACTTTGGGAAGCGAGAATAAACCATTAACTAAAGAGAAGATGCAGGACAAACAAGGGAGAAAACCAAAGCAGGACAGACAAGAAAAAAAGGCTCTGAGGCTGGCTTTGAAGTAGATGGCATAACCTGCAAGGAAGAATCACCAAAGAAGGGAACATTTTTGAAGAAAGTGACATCAAGAGAATGGATTACCCTACCACACAGAGGATCATAACAACGGTACCCCTTAGACATAGTAGAATATCTAAGAAAGAGACATCGAAAAGCTTTATCATCAAGTTTTATTTGTAAAGGACAACGATTATGAACAAAACAATTGCAACCGAGAACCCATGGAACGATGGGAAAGAAAGTACTATTAGGGTACAACACATATAAGGGAGCCTAACCTCCCAAAGTTAGACTAAAGGTCCGATTAATCAAATATGTAGATATCAAGACAGCCATACTTCAATAAGACTTGGGAATGTGCATACCACAAAGCAAACACTGAACAACATTCATGAGATGACGGGTCTTGCATTTCGCCACCACATTTTGTTCTGGTGTGTAAGGACACGTCAACTGTTGAAGATGAGATCTAAACTCCCCCCAAAAATGTATTCTCCTCCATTATCAAACCAAATGATTTTAACCGTAGTATTTAACTGAGTTTGAACCATTTTCAAAAATTTAACAAAGATAGAGAAAACTTCAAAATGAGATTTAAGTAAACAAACCCAAGTACATCGAGAATAATCATCAATAAAAGTCAAGTAATAGTGATAGCCATCAAAAAAAGTAATAGGAGCAAGTCCCCAGACATCGGTATGAACTAAATCAAACAAATTAGTGCAACGATTCATACAAGAAATATAAGTATTGCGTGTGTTTGCACAACACACTGAAATTTATGAGCATGACAAATATTCTATAAATGAGGAAACAATGAACATAAATGCTGAAAATTGGCATGTCCTAATTGGGCATGTCATAAATCTAGAGTTTGAAAAGAAAAAGATTGTCTAGAGGTATCTGGTAACACTGAAGCATGAGCAGCAGTCGGAGTGGCACTAAACGTGTACAACCCATTCCTTTCATACCCCCTGCCAAAAATCATCTTTGAATTTAGGTCCTGAAAAACACAGTGGTCAGGAAAAAAAGTCAACGAAACAATGTAAAGATCGGGTAAATCGGCTTACAGATAGAAGATTTAAGGCAAGGAGAGAAATATGAAGAACAGAGTCTAAAGATAAACTAGATGATAATGGAACAGTACCCTTGCTGATGATAGGTGTAAGAACTATCAACAAGAAGTATATATTTCTGTGATTGGCGCTCAACCATAGAAAAATATTGACTAGCTAGTCATATGGTTAAAGACACTTGAGTCAATGACCCAATAGTGAGCAACTGGGCTGAATTGAGTGACATGGAAGGCAGACAGGATACCACAAAAGCATATGAGATAGGAGAAGAAGCCTGAGACATAGTCTAAGATGGAAGTCGATCCTGAGAATGGCATCAATGTGATCGTGTAGTTGTCTCATATCTATCAATTGGATGGCGAAGTGTAAACATTAGTAGAAGATGGGGACTCGACAACAACAGCAGTAGAAGAGACCATTCCAAAAAAAGTGAAAGTCCTCGACCGCATCAAATGTGGATAGAGCTGGAAACACCTGGCTTTCTCATGACCAAGTTTACCACAATGACCACAGATTACTCCACCACCATGGCCACGGCCTTGGCCTCCAGAACTAGTAGCTCGATTATCAAAATAACCATGAGTGGCTACGAGAGCCATCTGATCAGTAATTGGATCCATGTAGTGCTAGGAGTAGAAATAATGGTGTCTACACTCATCTCCATCAATCATTGCAAATGCTTCAAATAATGAGGGAAGTGGCGATATGTTCAGAATTTGAGTTCGAAACGACTCAAATTCTGGACGAAGGCCCATAAGAAACTAATAAGTCTATTGTTGTTCAATACGTTTCTCCACAACCTGCGCAGCTGCTACAAGAATATCCGCCATAGACACGTAATATGCAAGCTCTTCCCAATGGGACTGAAGAAATCCAAAATAATTTTCCACACTCTATGTACCATGAGTGGCCTAAAAATTATCTCAATATAGCTTGTATATCTGCAAATCATTCCAAACATGAGAATAAGTTTTGGTACATAAACATGACGCATATCCATTGCTCCATAGAGTTATAAAACCATCCCAGAATAGTACATTTATCAATGACCCATTGGGTATATCCAACATCAATGATATTTGGTTGGGGAACGCCTTTCTCAAGCAACCATGCAAACTTCCCTCAACTCCCTAAACAAATACGAACAAATCGAGACCAATAAGGAAAATTCTTCCCATCTAGAAGGGCATTCGTGATACGTTGGGCATTGGAGTTTTGCCCAAGAAATATCAACCCCAGAATTAGTAGTTGTAACACTAACAGTCGGAATAATAACTACCAATCGAAATACCAACCACCAAAAATAATGAATCACCCGCAGAAAAACATTAATAACCTGGACTGAATGAAAGAAAGATGACAAGTACCACGTTTCGTGGATGGAGGAAGAAGCCGCAACCCAACCCAGGTGCAAGGAAGCATCAACAACGATGATAGAAATCTACTCAAATCGATCTGATGAGCATACAAGGGCTGAAGAATTGCCTGGACAACAACATACGATTTTGACTCAAGATTAATTACATGACAATGTGAGAAAAACAAGCATCTACGGTGTCATAGGCTGGGTAGCAGCAACAGTAATGAATGAGATCTCAATCTCAAGAGAAAATGAAAAATAAATAAATAAAATGGACCTCCACAACAACTGTGAGAATCCTGTAGTGAAAGATGGAGGCGATGTGTGGTGGCTAGATGGAGAAAAATGGTCGTGGAAGTCCCTAGAGTTGTGCCATGCTCTGATACTAAGAAGGATTTGAGAAAGAAAGAGAGAGAAGTTTGCTATGAGGAAGACCCCTAATACCCTCTCTCCAATGTGGAGAGATTATATATTAAGAAGAGAAAATAGGAAAAGACAATGATGCCCTTAGTTATAAGAAAACAACAAACTAAAGAACCCCATTACATAATAAACTCTTAATAGTGTACACAGTTTTAATATAATAAAGATGGGTGAAGAGGTTGAATAACCATCTTGCATGCACTAGAAAAAAAAATATTAATCCATGCCCATGTGCACCCGAAGATTTTAATAAGGAGATGGAAGCATATTTGTAGAAGGAACGAGAAAATAAAAAGATTAGCCAAAACTATTTCGAAATTTTGAAAAATTAAGGGGCATATTACAATGGCCCCATTAAAATGCTACTTCATTTCTATAGTATTTTCTATTTATTATGATTTTATATATTTTTAGGGGGATTTTTATAAAAGAGCCGTACTAGAGTAACACTAAAATTGACATCATTTCACACATTGGTGTGCACAGAACCATAGATGCTTCTCACTTGTGTCTCGATGAAAAGCATCTATGATTTTGTACACATATCCACGTCAGCAATGTTTGAAACGATGTCAATTTCAATGTTACTTCAGCATTTTCCTTTATAAAATTGTAGAGTCTTATGCCTCGTTACGTCTTGAGGCTTACCCCTCGCCTCAAGAACCCAAACTGCCTAAAGTACGCCTTGGGAATTTTAAACCACTGCTTTTACTCTTATGGTTGGTTTGGATCTTTGGATCCTTGAGTCTTTGAAAACCCATAGGGACATAGTCCAAGTTGTTGACCGAGACCAAATTCAAGTGGGAGTTTAGGCGATTTTGGTGTCTTTGGGAGGAAATTAGGAGTCTTTTAGTATTTTTTTTTTTTTTTTTTTTTCACATTACCCAAAGATGGTAAGTGGTAGGGACATCCCACCCAAGTTGGAAGCTTGAGATGGGTTGCCACCTAGATGGGAATATTCCCTCTCTTTCCATAGGTTGTTTATTTTTTAAATTGAAATTCTTACCAAATATTGGAACTTGTCGAAAGGATGAGCCCTTGTTGGAGGATACTAAAAAGGAATATGTGCCTTGGACTTTTATGGGACCTTTCTTTTTTAGATGAGATTTTGAGTGGAATTGAAAGTTCTTTTTGGGAGGAGGAAGAATTTACCCACCAATCAAGGAAGAATATACAAAAAAATTTGGAAAGAATGAACTTTAGGGAAGGGGGACGATCCATCCATTCCTACTCTCATCTTCATTCCCATCATCCCATCTCTCTCATCACCTCTCCCATTCACTATCTCAACCCAGGGCTTGAGTCATGGGATGTTGATCTGGTTGCGGGTCCCAAAATCGCAGCGCAACAGATAATGTTGACTAAACTTGAAGAGCTTCGACCTAACCAATTTTAAGTAGCACACATAAGTAAACAATAAAGATGCTTGTAGCCCTATATTACAGGGTGTTCCAAACCAACCTGCCTGAGAGGTTTTTATTAACATTGATAATTAAGCCTTACACATGGGCACCAATGATGTTTCCTTTGTCTAATGAAAGATGGTCATATGAATAATTAGCAATAAAGACAGCACTCAACACAAGGTATAACTTAGGATAAACTTCTAAATATCTCTACTTCTGGAAGAGAAAAGATTCTTTGGAAGATGGTTCCCTTCATTGTTTGTTGGAGCTTATGGAAAGAAAGGACTGGTAGTACCTTCAAGGGAATGTTAGTACCTCTCAAGATCCAAGCTTATGGAAAGAAAGGACTGGTCATACCTTTAAGGGAATGTTAGTACCTCTCAAGATCCAATCATAACCACTCTTGGTTTGATTTCCTTCTGGTGTAAACAATTTAGGGAGTTCAATGGATTGTTTTTTTTAGGAATTTTATTTAGATGGTATCTCGTTTATAACGAGAGAGTTTAAGTCTCTTCTGTACTTTTTTGAGGACGTCTTGTCCTCTTATTCGATAAAATCTTCATTTATCAATATATATATATATATATATATATATATATATATGTTCAAGAATGAGAACTACTCCAACTAAAATTGGAAAGAAGAAAGTAAAATGAACATTTGGTATTCAAAACTTCCAAAGAAACGGTAAGTTACAAAGGTGATTTCTTACATTATCATCATTAAAACCTTGTCCAAAGGATTCATAATTGGCTAAATGAATCATACTCTTATATTTCACTCAGTGTAGAGCTATGTCTTATGGTATTGAAAGTGTGTTCATATTTGTTTTCATTATCTCAATCCACTTTCTTTTGGTCTTCTCATTTTTTTCATAACCTTGAATGTTTTTCTAATTAGGGCCTTAATCAGCTTTCATCGAACATGCCCAAAACCCTCTCAATCGACCGTTTATCGCTTATTGGAGCTGCTACTATATTTTTCTCAAATATGTTCATTTCCATTTTTATCTTTCCTAGTTGTTCCACCCATCCACTTCAACATCCTTATCCATGCTACGCTGAACTTATTAACATGAGGGGCTTAGAACCATAGCTCAGTTGGTTTGACACATTGCAAAGCAACTTTGAGGTCATTGGTTCAAGTCCAACTTACCCATCCAAAAAAAAAAAAAAACTTATTAACATGATGCTTCCTAACAACCCAACATTTAGCTCCATAAAGCATAGTTGGTCTTACTATCACCTTATAAATTATTCATTTTAATTTGACACCTCACTCACATAACACTATAAAGGCTCACCTCCACTTTAACCATTCAACTCTGATCTTATGGGCAACATCTTCCTCAATCTCTCCACCATTATATAGAATAGATCCAAGATAAGAAAAGTGGTCGCTTCGAGGCAGTTATAGACCATCAATTTTCATCCAACATCCTCACTAATGCAAAAACACAAATCAAGCCAACAGTCAAGGGTAAGGGTTCCGACGAAAAATTTGTAATTACTTAGGTTTTTACTTAATTGGGTCTAGATTTATCATTTTATCACTCAAGATTATTTTAGATTAGTTATTTTTTAGTTTTGAATTGTTTTAGGGATTTATTTTTATGTTTTTTGGACTTACTTTCATTTTTTATTGGCCCATGGTCTTAGTATAATATTTAGGGGCAATTTAGTAACGTTATTTTATCTTTTATTTAAATTTATTAGGGTTCAAAAATTAAGTGAGAGAAACTTACGAAAATTAAGTTATTTTATTTAGTATTTTAGTTTTATTACAACTCTTAGGTGATTTTTTTATTTATAAATTGTATTAGGGTTTATTTAAGAGAATGAATGGAATAAACAAAATTATAGAAGTCTCTGTTTTTGTTTTCTTTTAAATGTTGGTGCATTCAACATGGTTGATGCCATAGAAATCATTGTGGTGATTCCAAGGTAAATATCATTTTTTTCTTTAATATTTTTTTTATCCTCTATCTTCTTTTGTTTATTTGTGAGAGATTAAGAAACCATCAAGAACCCTCTAATCCTTTCAAGAACTCAACCCATAAACTTTGTTTTCTTTGTAAGAGATTAAGAAACTATCAAAAACCCTCTAATCATTTCAAAAACCCAACCCATAAACTTTGTTTTTTTTATTTTTCAAGAAATCTTGATTCTTAATTCACAATTCTTGAAATCCCTTTCTTGATTCTTGAAACCTACAAATCCCATTTTATTTTACCTTTAATCCTTCTCCACTTCCTTTAACCTTTATTTCATTAATCTCTTTTCCAAATCTATAACCCTTAATTTTTTCCTTACCCAACAAACCTTTAACCATTTTCATTGGGATTGTGTTCATACATACAATCATTGTTTTCATTTTACCTTTTGGGTTTATCCAATCCTAAAACAAATTCCCTAAAACCCCATATTTTCTTATCTCCCCTCATCATCCTGCATCACTCTCCCTAGGTACTAGTACTAAATTTAGACTCCACGTACCCAGTCTTAATTGTACTTATTCTAAACCCTTGGACTTGAATATCTCTCATGTGCCAAACAAGACCATTTTCTTACTTATCGAAAAGAAAATGGTACTCAAAAATAATAATAACAGTACCATTTTCTTCATGGAATAATTTCATCACTAATGAATGACAGCAGAGGTATAATGAAATTAAAGGAAGTTAATTTAAGCAAGAATCATTTGCAAATGATAATCCCACCATTATCCAACAAATACATTTCTAAGAATCCACATACCATCCTGTGTCAGATCGTCGAATATTGACATGATGTCAATCTTCAAATGGGTGGATTCCACAGTAGCAGCAAACTTTCCCAAATTTGAGGCAGCAGATCTCCTCACCATGGGCATGTCATCTTGACACAACTGGCTGTATGTCGACCTTAGTTCTGTCTTCAACATTTCTGGGGCACTTGGGTAAGCAATATGAAATAGACCACATGAGGAAACTCTAGCTGTAAACCACTCACCGGCTGCCAATCTCTGAATAATAGGTAATTATAACATGTAAAGAGATCATAACAAGAAGATAAATACATGAACAAGAAAAAAGCGTGTGGTTATAAAACAATGAGCATCTCATAGTAAAGGCTCCATGCACCAAAGATTTCTTAGATTTATAACAAAAAAAACTTCAACCACCACAAAATAACTAGACATCCCAAAACAGAAACTGCCCATATGCATGTAATTCAAAATCAAAACATTGACGAAAAACAACGATATTACCTTCACCAGAGGAATAAACCACTCTACCAAATCACTCTCCTTCATCTGAGCTCCAATTCGACATAACGACTCCACAGCTTTGTCCCTCACACAAGTTTCTTCCACAGTACAAATTGTTTCCAATGGAGGGAGCAAAACATGGGCAAAATCCACCCCTCCAACATAAGGAATAAAAACACCTAATTCTTCCGCCATTGCAAGAAGTACTTCATCATCATCATCGTTATTTTCGCTAAGAAAAGGAATCAATTCCTTTCTGGTTCTCTCCTCTCCAAGAGCTCGTGCGATTGTCGATAGCCTTCGAATGGAGTTTAATCTAAGCTGAATATCCTCATTTTTCAACTCGTCTATCAAAATTGCGATTGGATATAGTGGCTCGTCGATCGTAGCCATTGTAATTCACGACTAATTGGAAATCTGCAAAAAAAAAAAAAAAGAAACAAAGAAATACAGATCGAAACAACTAAGAAATTCTGTGTGGCGTGAACAACGAAGCATTTCGCGGAAATTTGAACACGAAGATAGTATGAAAAGATATTTAAGTTTGAATCTAAACCAACAAACCCTAGAATCAAAGAGAAGTTCTTCGACCCGAGAGAAAGTGCGAAACCCTAGAACCAGGAAACAAAATTCCCTTTTAGAAAGAGAGAGAGAGAGAGAGAATAATACCTCAGAAGCTCTGATTCAAAGCAGGTTGCCTCTTTGATTCTAAACGATTTGCGAATCCTCGTCCAGACGGACTTAACAGAGAGAGAGAGGAGAGAGGAGAGATCTGGCTGACTAGCTTTGTGCAGGGGTATTGGACCGGACCGGCTCTTAAACGGGTCGGTTTTTAATCGGTCTGAACATAGCCCAAGCCAGGCCAAGTTTGCTAGTTCTAATTGACATAACTTTTGGACAGGCCTAGTTTGTAGGTTCAAAATTGGCCCTAATGCCCAATTAAATTTTGGCCAATTCTCAGGATGGACCAGTTTCAATTATGCTTTGAGTCGTTCTACTTACTCCCCCACCATCTCCTCTCTTTGCACCCACTTAAAGTATTTATATTTATGAAAAAAAATGTTTGGCACCCTACTATTTGCCCTACGTGTTTTGTCCTTCATGGGTTAGAAGTCTTGGAATGAGCTGATTTTTTGTTAGATGATCTCTATGGTAAGAAGATCATCCTCAAAACAAATCAGCCCATTCCGAAACTTCTAACCCCATGTTTACAAGTTGAAGAATCGTGGACCATCTATTTTAGTAAACCATTTTTTATGGGGTTAGAAATTTCGGAATGGGTGGATTTTTGGTGAGGATGATCTCCTCACCATAGAGATCATCCTCACCAAAAATCAGCCCATTCCAAAACTTATAACCCATGTAGGACAAAACATGTTAAGCAAAACGTAGGGTAAATAGTAAGGTGCCGAACATGCCCATTTATAAAAATAAAAATAAAAGGCAAAAGATTTAAATGCCCTTTTATATTACTTTATACCCACCATATCCGCTATCTATTCTCATTTAATGAGAAGCCCTCACCATTTCAACCAAACAATGATTTGAGGAGTTCTATCGAAGGAAGAACTCATTCAGTACGTTAAGATTTTTATTGCGATTTTTTGCATTATTTGGAGGAAATCTATATATATAGGACGCATCCAACAGACAAAAGAAGGGAGCCAAATAGCATCCTAATCATCTACGTCGTTAGATCATGCTTGATCTAACGCCTCAAATTTATAAGTTTTAGTGTCACCTCCCTGTGACCATTTATAAGTTTTAATGTCACCTCCTTGTGACCATTTAAGAAGGCCGAAAGTCAAATCCTAAGTTCAGGGCTTGACGATCGAAATCAGGAACATAGCTTAGCAACATCTCTAGCGTTCTCCCCCTTTAACTTTCTTCATATGGCTGGCCATCTCCGCGACCCCTTCAGAAGAAGCCATGAAGCGCAAGGACACGACACTCGAAAGAAGACGAAAAAGCAAAAAATGGTAATGCCCTTCACCTGCAAAAATAGCAGATAAACTGATAATGGGTCCCTGCTCCTTCTCAAAAGCGGGAAGCTGATACGCCAATAGCTCATTATTGATTCCGAAAAGCCCAAAATGCAAAAGATGGAGAACTCTCAATCTCAATCCATCTCCTTCTCTACTCTCTCTAACCTAAAAATCCTAAAAAAACCTAAATTGAACTCTCTTACTCTCGACCTCTCTCTCTCTCTCTCTCTCTCTCTCTATCTCTTTGCACTTCAAGATAGGCATACAGTTGGTTTTACTTGAATTTCATAATTTCATTAATTTGTTAATGATCTAGAGTAGTATTGTAATTATTCAATAAGTTTCAATCAATGGTATATTTCAATCAAAGGTATAAATTTTTGTTACTTTAAATTTTACTAGAAATACGTATCAATTTCTTGAAAATATCCAAGTTATTGGTAGCTAAAGGAGTTACACCCTGGAAGAGCTAGATCTAGTAACATAAAGTTATTCTCTGTTCCTTACAAAAAGGATACATCAGTAAGACCTCTTTATACCATAACAATACTGGATAAGATCTCGAAATTATTCAAATCTCTAATTTCTTTATTTCCAATCCTGTATATTGTGTTTTCTTTCACTGTTTTATTTTATTTTTCATCAAAAATCAAATTTGGGTTTTAAATCTTTAGATTTAAGTCCGAGGCTTCCTAGTCAAATAGTAAAGCTTGTTGTCTATGATTTGTAAGTCGATTAGTAAATCCTTGACCAGCCATTAGAACAAAAATATTTAAAATTTTAATTTGGTGTAAATGGAAATAATTTTAAAACTTTTTAAAAGAAAATTACAAATAAATAGTACTTCTTCTCAAATAAACCAATAAAAACTATATCAATAAAACAAAACGACGAAATTTCTTATGAAAATATAGAACAATCTATAAAAAATTGGACTATTCCAAAACTACCTACAAAAGAAATTTATAAGGATAAATCAAAATTAAAGAATGATTGCATCATAAACATAATAGAACAATTCATGTTTATTTCAGCAAAATTAGAAAATATATCATTATTTCCTCAAAGTTTATTGGAAAAACTTCAAAATAAAAAAAATACAATTACATTCATTTTGGCCTAATTCAGGTAGCAATAGTTCCCTTAATCAGCACAAGCCTAAATACATCTACTCTGGCTTATGTTAGAGATAGAAGACACCTCAAATTTTCAAATCAATTAATAGGAATGATTCAGGCACCATTACATGATGGACCTGTATTTTTTTCAACTATTTCCCAAATTTTTCTGTTTCTTTGATTGATCCAACAATATTAAAATCTTTAACTCTAGGAGTTCAAATCAAAGGATTTAATATGTCGAACTCAGAAAACATTGTGGGCATCAAAATTAAATGGGCTCCGTAGTCTTCTAAGTTAACAAAAAACCCTCCAAATCAAAATTGAGCCCACAAGTCTAAATTGGGGGGTCTATTAATCGGGACGGACCTCATATGGTTTAGGTTTGGATTTTAGCAAATAAAGCCCATGATCCAACAAATCCAAGTGATCCACATTAAATATTGGGTCTTACACCCAAACAAATGAGTTCGGCCCAATAATGATCCATAAAATCCTTAAAATTGGATTTGGACAAATTTAACCTTTTAAATAAATCAATTAAACCTCTTTAAGTTGGGGTATAATTGGAAAGTTAAATTACCTTTAAGTCTATAAATACAAGAGCCTCTCTCATTGCAGGAGATCTGGATCACTTTCTCTGAGAAGACAGAAGCTCTCCTTCTAGAGAAGAAGAAGCTCTTAAGCCTTTCTCTAAAGACAAAACAAAGTTCTTCAAAGATCTGAACTCTAACTAAAGAGAAGATCAAGCATAAAATCCTTTTCCAGAAGTCAAGAAAAGAAAATCTACAGAAGATCAAGCACAAAACAAAGGTACCGTCTAAGCAACCTTTTCAATAGATAAAGTTCGAAATTCGGCTAAAAGAAAAGTTACATACATCGTCACTATTTTTTGTACTTGACTATTAATTAGAGGAAACATTGAGATTTGTATCTCATTTTTTTTATCCAAAATCAATAAAATCATTTACGATTATAATTTCACAAATCTCAAGGTAGATCTATTTAAATTTATTGTCGAAAAATTTCTGGCACACCCGGTGGGACAATCTCAACCTCTCATCTTGCAATCAATTGTAAAAACATCAACCAAAGCATCGATGGCATCTCGTAACGTAAACGCTATCACATTCGTCACTGTTGAGAAAGGTAAGAAAATCCTTTCTTAAAACCTTAAATATGCCTAGGTTATCAGTCGTGATCATCACGTAATGCAAACAATGATGAAAACTGGTAGATTTAAGTTGATGAAGCCTCTCCAGCATCACTCCAAGAAACGTGCCACAAAAATAATACTCACAACAAAGGCATCGTGGACAGACGTTGTAGAAGACGACTTGTTAGATTCTAGATCTGATTCGAAGTCAAGAAAGGAATCGTCTAGATCCCTATCGATTACTTCTCTATCACAAACTCACACTTCTATCAAAGCAGTGATGCAAGTTGAAAGCCAACAATGGAAGAACAAGTTGCTTAGATGATAAATACCATCAACAAATTAACAAAGGCAATGGAAGACAAAGACATCCAAAGTGCAACCCTTGTTAGTCATTTGGAGTAAAAAGACAAGGAGAATAAATCGAGTGCTGGACCTTCGCATCCTCCAAAATTCACTCCTAAAACATACACGGTTCCACGCGAAGAAGAACGAGAAGACTATGTTGGCTCACATAAAGCTAAGCGAGACCTACCACAGGGGTTTGTTGCCTCACTTTTCGTTCAATAGCTGTAAGCAATGATTATTGACACCATTCGTGTTCAATATGGAGGTATGCTACAGTCCTCATTGGTTTACTTCAAACCCTACACTCAACGTATCGAACAAATGCGTCTTCCAACGGGATATCAACCATCAAAATTCCAACAATTTTAAGGAAAAGACAATCGAAAGTAGCATATTGCCTACTTCATCGAAACTTACAACAACGTCGATACATTCAATGACTTCATGGTAAAATAATTTGTTCGCACCCTACACGGCAATGCGTTCCATTGGTACACCGACTTAAAACCCAACTCAATAGATAGTTACGATCAACTCGAAAGAGTATTCCTTGGTCGTTTTTACAGTACTAGAACAACAGTGAGTATGGTGGAGTTCGCTGTAGTTAAACAAAGAAAAGATGAATCGGTCATCGAGTACATCGAGCGTTGGAAAAATATTCCCTCAACTGCATGGATCGACTCTCTCAATCCTCTACTATCGAGATTTGTGTTCAAAGGATGCACTGGCAACTCATTTACATCCTAAAAGGAATTAAACCACATACTTTCGAAGAACTAACTGCTTGTGCACACAAAATATAGTAGAATATAGTTGTGCATTAGACTCCACGACCAAGCGAGTCTAGAAGACAAGAAAAGAAGGATGGCAAGTCCTTCAAAATTAAAGAAGTCTTGTCTACCACCACCAGTAAACCTGTCAAGATTACAAGTAAGAAAAATGAATATCAACTAAGAACTAATTCAACACAAGAAAAAGGAAAAGCTTGGAAAACTCTTAAAGAGCTTGAGGCAAAATAACACATTTTTCTCGATGCTGATGTCTTGGACATGTTCGAAGAGCTATTAAAATTAAAGCTCATTGAACTTCTAATACCCAAACGACCCGAGGAAGTAGGTTGCGACAATGATCTAAAATATTATCGCTATCACCGGGTGATTAGTTACCCAATTGAAAAATGCTTCTTCTTCAAAGAAAAGATCATGGATTTAACACGTCAAGGGAAAATTGAACTTGACTGTGTCGAAAATGTTGCTACTTCCAACATGACCTTTGTCACATTTGGGTCTTTTGGTCCAATACTCTTGGCAAGTCCATATGCAACACATATTTCATCTCCTCAAATCCCAAAAGTTCTACCTCAACCATAACAACCCATGTCCATACATTCAGACGTTGAAAAAACCCATCCCACGTTGGGGGCAAAGTCAAATCAAAGAAAGATCGTCACATTTCCCATTTTACTTCAACAAGGATCGTAATCTTATTCGATTTTAAATTCAAAGTTGAGTATCTCGCATTCTGCTTCAGTTGATGACAAAGGGTGGACAATTATTACTCGTCGAAAAAGGTGCTCTACACATGTGCTAACTCCTCTCACTCCAAAGCCAAAAAGAAAGAGAAGACAATCAAAATCGAATACAGGATCAAAGAAATGAAAAAGTGCAATAAAGAAGAAAGCTTTTCGAGTTCTGCCCGCAGACCCCGAAGACATCTTTCAGTAATCTCCTCGTGTGCCGATTACTCTTTTAAAATTCTTACCTAAGAAGCTTTCGAAGGAAGTCTACACAGTTTTATGTCATCAAGTGAAAGCGGAAGTACTAGAGGATGATATTGATGATAGGTCTGAAGAACATCCTACTACTTCCAGTGATGGAGATCAGAGACTTGAAAAAGATAATTTCACCTCAGAAACAAAAGATTCGCAAGTCGACTTGGATTTCTCCAATGAATTCCAAAAAGTTCAACATCTTTCAAAACAAAGATCAACTGAATCAAAATAGAAAATTCAACTCGACATAGATCCACAACAAAATGGTATGCGCATGGCCATAATCTCCTTCATTGATGTGGATCTTCAATTGGGGTCTTAACCTCATAATAAGCCTCTTTACGTCACAGGTTATGTGAAGGAGAATAAAGTTCAAAGAATCCTCTTAGATTGTGATTTTGCGGTCAACATCATGCTAATTCGTACCATGAAATAGCTTGGCACTCATTAGATCAACTTGCTCACAATAAGTTGATGATTCAAGGCTTCAACTTAGGGGGTCAAAAAACTATCAGCATGACAAGAGTCAAGCTCTCTATCATAGATTTGGAGTCAACAGTACTCTTTCACGTGATTGATTGTAAAACTTCATATCACTTGCTTCTTGGTCGACCGTGGCTACATGAAACTGAAGTAGTACAATCCACATTACATTAATGCTTCAAGTATTACCAAGATGGCGTGCAGAAACATATAAACATGACAAAGGAAAGTATACTATGAATAATGTTGAAAAGATTTCTCCTGGTCCTCAGCTTCAAAAAGAACGGGTAAAAAAGTAAGAACTAGAAATTCAACGGGTCAAGGTAAGTCAATCAATAATGGACACGTCATTCACAGTTGTGTTGCAAACCCAATGCTTCATTACGTGTCACAATCACGACGGAAACCGAAATAATAACCTTTCGAAGAGATTTCTTCAAAGACCAAGCCTTCTATCTCTAAAGTCGAATTAGTGATGCTGAAAGAAGAGTTAACCTTGTCTGTTACACCTCTCCAGAAATCTTACGTCGTAAGGATACTTGTGAAAAGTGTTATCACAACTACATCAATCACGAACAACATTGCAAAAGTTGAGTCTAAAAGTTAGTTTGGTCATAAAACTTCAAAGTCATTCGAAATTGTTGGTTACAAAAAAGGTGAACCTGTACAATTGGGTGAACTACCACCAATTGATCAAATTCATGGCTTAACTGCAACACAAGTCAAATTAGTTCGAGTTGGAGAAATAGTTTCATTCACACGAGCAGGGCTAGGGTATACGTTAGAGACTCCAATCAAAATTTCTAAGATGAAGACAATTTCTTTACAACATATTACAGTAGAAGTCATCAATGAGTCTATAAAAGAAATACCATTTCCACTGACATCAGTCTTTGATTGAATTGGTGGCCATATTTTGACCACATTGGTATTTGATTGATTGGGTACTTTAGATGATCATTATAATGTACAAGTTCATAAACCTCGTACATCTGCATTATCTAGACTCGATCAGAATGTTGGAGTAAAAATACAAAGGCAATCATGACGTCGACCTATAAATAAATATGTTGAGCATAAAGATAGTAGTGGCTTGCATAGCACTATTCCGTTTCGCATGAAACGACAAGTAGCTTTAGAAGTCTCGATATCAGATGCGTTAGTTGTGAAGCGACATTCCATCGTCCTCACAAATCAAACGAGCGACAGTCAAGCTTCAACTATGGGGATAGACACTTCTGAAGATATTATTTATGTAAATCACATTACCATTGAGAAATTCCTTGAAAAATATTCTACGTCGTCAGATGAAGAACTCGAAAATGCTCCATCGGTCTTTGAAGAAGGTGGACAAGCCACTATTTACGACTTAAAAGAAATAAACCTTGGGACAATTGAAGAGTCGCGACCCACGTTCGTTAGCACTTTTCTAAACTAGCATAAAGAATCCGAATACCTCAAGTTGTTATAAGAATACAAACATGTCTTTACTTGAATTTATAAAAAAATACCAGGACTTGACCCGAAGATCGCTGTTCACTAACTAGCAGTCAAACACGGAGTTCGCCCAATAAAATAGGCCCACGTTATTTTCGACCAGAGTGGGTACCACAAATTGAGACGAAGGTCAACAAGTTGATAAAAGCTAGCTTCATCCGAGAAGTAAAGTATCCAACCTAGATTTCCAACATAGTTCCGATATAAAAAAAGAATGGATAGATTCGAGTGTGTGTAAATTTTCACAATTTGAATAATGCATGTCTAAAAGATGATTTTCCGCTTTCAATCATAGAACTAATGGTTGATGCAACTACATAACATGAAGGTTTATTTTTCATAGATGGATCTTCTGACTATAATCAAATTCGAATGTCGTTAAAAGATGAGGAACTCACGGCCTTCCATACCCCAAAAATGTATATATTATTACAAAGTTATGCCTTTTGGACTTAAAAATGCTGGTACCACTTACCAACGAGTTATGGAAAAGATCTTTGATGACATGCTACATAACAAGGTCGAATGTTATGTTAACGCCCTAGTAGTAAAGTCCAAGAAAAGAGAAAATCACTTACAATATCTACGTGATACTTTCAACAGATTGCGACGGTACTAACTCAAGATGAATCTATTAAAATATGTTTTTAGAGTTACCTTGGATAAATTTTTGGGATTCGTGGTTCGACATCACATCGCGGTACTGAAATCGATCGAAACAAGATTGAAGGCATCAAAAAGATGTCGACACCAAAGAACATTCATGAACTCAAGAATTTACAAGGTCGACTTGCTTACATTCGTAAATTCATCTCAAACTTAATTGGGTGTTGTCATCCCTTCAATCGATTGATAAAGAAAGATACATCATTTGAATGGGATGAAACTCGTGAGAATGCTCTGAAAAGTATCAAAAAGTATCTTCTCAAGCCATTTTCATTTGCCTTGATGAAACTATGTTCAAACAATGTTGTAAAATACCAATCTCTGATCATTGGTTTAGAACTCGGGCTAGAGATGAAGTTACACCAACTCTATGTGTATGGGGACTCACAGTTTGTCATCAACCAACTCTTAGCAGAGTATGACGTTCGAAAACATGAGTTGGTACCTTATCACTAATATGATACACAACTTATAAATCAGTTTAAAGACGTCATCATCAAGCATATACTAAAAGTCGAAAACAAGCATGCTGACGCTTTAGCTAGTCTTATTGCAAATTTGGTTATGTCAAAAGAAGAGACAATGAGTATCCTTATCTGCTATAGGTGGGTACTACCTCCTTTGATATATGAAAATTGTGAGTTACATGAAGCAAACATCGTTGAAATAACTGAAGTCAAAGATTGGAGACAGCCGTTTATTGACTATATATAACATGGGAAGCTACTAGACGACCTAAAGCACAAAATCGAAATATGTCATAGAGTACCTCGATTTTTATATTTCAATGGTAAGTTATATCGTCGCTTTTTCGACGACATCTTAGTGGGATGTCTCGGGGATGTTGAAATCCGAGATGTTTTAGAAGAAGCATACTCTAAAGTTGGTAGTTCGCATCAGTCAAGGCCGAAATTCCATCATAGTCTGAAGATGATGGGATTTTACTAGCCTACAATGGTAAAAGATTCTTTAGATTATGTCAAAAAGTGTAAAGCTTGCCAATTTCATGGGGATTACATTCGTCAACCATCAGAACCATTACATCCTACAATCGCATCTTGGTCTTTTGATGGATGGGGACTTGATATCGTTAGACCACTCTCAAAATCTTCAAAGCAACATCTATATATTCTCATCGCAATAGATTACTTTTCTAAGTGTACTGAAGTAGTTCTCCTTTGAGAGGTCAAGAAAGAAACGGTAGTCCACTTCATAAAAAATAATACCGTCTTCCGTTATGGCATTCTACGATATATCATGACAGATAATGGGAAATCTTTTAGCAATACACTGATGGATCAATTATACATGATGTAAAATCCCAAATTTCTTATTCGTATCTCGAGGAAATAAATAATATAATTTTGAGAAAATCTTGAAAGTAGAACTTAAGGGTAAAACTTTAGGATGTTTCTGATCATTTTTAATGGAATCTGACCTTACCATTAGATTCAAAATGATTGAAAAACATACTTTAGCCGGTAAGCACCCTTAAATGCGAGTCCGAATATAAAAGTTACAAAATCTTCGATTACCGAGTCGAATCAGGTTAAAATAGTAATTTTTTGTTAAAGCAAAATTATTAAGATTCAATTACACCATTAGATTTGTAACAAAAAATTATTGAATGTGGACTATTTATTTGTCATTTTTGGAGATCAGAAAGTCAAATTATCGTCAAAAATGAAAACGACATCAATTTTAGAGGTCACCTTAGGCTAAAAATGTAAAAAAATTTTAGAGACAGAATTTGTAGAAATTGACTATACCATTAGATCCGGAATGAAAAATTAGACAAAATAGAATATTCATTCGTCATTTTTGGTGTTCAGATGGTCAAATTATCGTCAATCGAAACAATAGGCGAAATACCGATTTCGTCCCAAATTTTATATAAATAATTTTTTTATAAACTTGTCTTCTCCAACCGTCCAACAGCCAACGTTTAAAAAAAATTTGTTTTTTTTTTAAACTTCAACCTAGATCTACAGCAAACGGCTCACCGTCGACGACCGACGCAGAAGGAAGAAATGTCCGCAGCTGCGTTCTCTACAAAACCCACCCAACCTCTTTCCATTTCACTTTCTTTTTCATCTAATATCGTCAAAAATCAGTCGTATTTATATACGAGGATTTCAAAATTTCGACCTCAGATTTCATCCGTTTCGGGGTCAAATTGTCCTCCGCCGTAGAAGGGAAAAAATACGACGACATCGAGATCTTCGAAACCACCAGGCCGGTTTCGAAAATCAGCCGTCTCGAAGTACGAGTTACCTCGATTTTTGCATCATTCACCTCGATTCGCCTACATGCTTCAAATTCGTCGTCTAGTGATTGTTAGGAACTTTCAATTTCTATTAGTAATCGTAGATTGTGAAAATTACATTTAGGATTTTATCAAAATTTTTTTGATGTATTTCCAAAATATATAATTCTTTTGTTATTTAAAACTTCACGCCAGAAATTGCATGTGTTGATATGTTTAATTGTATTTTTAACAAATTATACGTGGGTTGAGTATTTTAACGGGTTATTTCCATAAATTGGGTCTTGTGCATTGCTCGGACCCCGTTTTGATATAAAATTTGTGTTCTTTTTCAATATTATTGATAAAAATAAATTTTATAGTTGGAAATTGTGATTTAATATTCAATGAAGTCATATTGAGTTGATGAATATAAAAAAATGGATATTTTATTGAAGAGATTGAAAATTGTAAAAATCGGAAAAAAGGAAAAAGGGTATGAAACGGTAAAATGTCAGAGTCACACCTGAGGGGTGATGTCTGTATTTTTCGTTGTTGTGTTGTGAGTAGATTGGTGAACAGATATCGAGGGATAATATTGTTGGTTGCATGTTTATTTAAATTTCTGTTAGCGCGAGGCGCTGTTTACCTTTCCGTTATGTTATTTATTTTAGGACGGGTGGCCACACTTGCATGGTAGGAAACTAGACATCCATTCTCAACCTTGTATTGCTAATTTTTCTTTTGTTTTTAAATAAAAATAATCTATATATGTAGCTATTTTGTGAGCTGTTAAAGAGTCTGTGAATGCTTGAAGGGATAGTGCGTCATATCATCTGGAGTAGTGTACTATCCTGGGATGTACGATAGGGACCACCAAGCTTATATGTGGTATGGGACGCGTATGAGAGTGGAGTCACAACTGGAATCCAGGATATTCCTCTTAATTTTTACCAGTGAACTTGTAATGTAAAGGTGGTCGTATACGAATGGTTTGTATATTTGGGAATCACATGCACGCCTAATAGGAATAGACGAAGATGATTAGTTAGTGATCACTAACAATCTATAGTAGTCGAACGTTCTGAAACATTGAAAAGAGACTCATTGCTTACGGTCACATCAAATGGCCAGCCTGAGCCGGATAAATGGTCAACCAAGCGTGGTAAGTGCAGCGATCGACCACAAAATCAGGAACTAAAAGCCATAGAAAAATTGTAACATCATGTCCCGAGTGGGAGCGATCTAGTCATGAATCCTAACTTTCTAATTCCAATACTCCGCCATTGTGTATTATGTATTTTTGTCTTATTTTGATATATAAAATGAAATGCATGGTTAATGTTTCCATTTGATTAATTAGATTTGTATAAAAAGATAATATTATAGTGAGTACTGTTGAATGATGTCATGTGAGTTTTAAAATGTTTGGTTGCTCAACCCTGGCTATATGTACCAGTTAATTGTAGTTTCTTCTGTAAAGTTTTGTATATTTTAAAATGATCCAGTATGTTTCGTTCATGTTAGGAGGGGTTATTAACAGAAATTGTTGATTTCCCTACTGGGTAACCATTGTTACTCACCATTTCCTTCTCTATTTTTTTAGTTTTAGATTCAGTGCTTGGTGAGGCAGGTATAGAGCACGAATGAGGATCTGGTTGGTCAGATAGACAACCAGAGTCCGTCACCTGGTAAGTACTAGGACTATACCCCCTAGTGGTGTCAGTTCCTCCAGGTAGTCTTATGGATTCTGTCTTGAGTGTTAGGACTTCTGTTAGAGTGATGAATTTTGTATAATCCTGTATTCTTGTTATTCTTCCGCACTCTGATATTTCGTACGTTATTAGATGTATATAGGCTTCTGCTAGTATTATATTTTGTATATTTATGCAGGATTGTATGTCGTTTATTAGGTGCAGGTTGAATGCCTTGGAATGCTAGCATCAATAGAGGAGACCATGCCGAAATTTCGAGGTGCCACCTAGTACCTCGAGATCTGACATGGGGATTTGTGTTAGTATTTGACTGGGCACAACACATGAAGTTTAGCATTAAACATAGATGTTCTACAATGTACAACGCTGCAATAAATGGACTCGTCGAAGCCTTCAACAAAACTTTTGGTAAACTTCTTGAGAAGGTTGTTTCAAAATCAAAAAAAGATTTGCATGAACAAATTTTGGAAACACTATGGGCATATAGAACCTCATACCGCACCCCCACGCAAACAACACCTTACTCATTAGTTTATGGAGTTGAAGCTATCCTCATTTTGGACTGTCAGATACCTTCACTAAGAATTGCAATCCAAGAGGGTCTAACTTGCGACGAAAATGCCAAATTACGTTTAACTGAACTCGATGCATTGGACGAAAATAATTTGGAAGCACAACAACAACTAGAGTGTTATCAAGCTCTTCTATCACGTGCAGTCAATAAGAAAGTTTGACCACGTTCCTTTCAAGTTGGTGATCTAGTTTTCGCCATACAACAACTAATCATCCTCTCACACCGTTCTCGAAAGAAGTTTGATTCAAAATGGGATGGACCTCATATAGTGAAAAATGTATACACTAATGGTGTATACCTTATAGTAACACCGAAAGGATTACGTCTTAGTCCAATCAACGGTAAATTCCTCAAACGATACTATACTTAAAAGAATGTTGCTCCTCGACACGAGCCTAAACTATTTGATAATGCTCCTCAACACGAGCCTAAATTGTTTGATAATGCTCCTCAACACGAGCCTAAACTATTTGAAAATGCTCCCTGGCACGAGCCTAAACTGCTTGATAATGCTCATCGACATGAGTCTAAATTGTTTGATATTGCTTATCGACACGAGTTTAAGCTGCTTGATAATGCTCCCCGGAACAAGCCTAAACCGTTTGATGATGCTCATCAACATGAGCCTAAACTGTTTGATAATGCTCATCGACACGAGCCTAAATTGCTTGATAATGCTCCCCGGAACAAGCCTAAACTGTTTGATAATGCTCATCGACAAAAGCCTAAACTGCTTGATAATGCTCCCCGGCACGAGCCTAAACTATTTGATAATGCTTTCCGGTACAAGCCTAAATTATTTGATAATGCTTACCGGCATGAGCCTAAACTATTTGACAATGCTCCTCGACACGAGCCTAAACTATTTGATAATACTCCTCGACATGAGCTTAAACTATTTGATAATGCTTCTCGGCACGAGCCTAAATTATTTGACACTGTTCTTTAGCATAAGCCTAAACTGTTTGATAATGCTCATCAGGATGAGCCTAAACTGTTTGACGATGCTCATTATCGTATGAGCTTAAACTACATTATATTCCTGACCCGCATGAGTTAAAATTGTAAATGGTAAAAAAAAATAAAAAAGCTTATTAGATTGAAAACTTGAAAGGGCGATTTAGGCAAAACCTAAAGTAATATCCATTTGAACTACGTTTTGGTTTGATCCCATTTGGGGTACGTAAGCAGCTTGTAAAGTTACTTCAAGTTCAACAACATCAACAAAAAAAACATCATGTTCAATAATGCTCTAACGTTAGAGACTAGCCAACTAACATGTATAAATATTTTGTCACATGATTCTTTTAGCCAGTTGCGTTTATCAGTTGAAATTATCAACTCCTAAACACTATTGATGAATAGTTGCTTTAGAGCTTGGCCAACCAAATATAAAAATACTTTGTCGCATGGTTCTTTTAGTCAGTTGACATTTGTTAGCCAGTTGACGTTGTCCACTCCTAAGTACTACTGATGAACAGTTACTTTAGAGATTGGCCAACTAGCTAGACAAATACTTCGTCACATGATTCTTTTACGTGTACAAACCTTGCATCCTTTGATTCTCCTAGCCAGTTGACGTTGTCCACTCCTAAGCACTACTGATAAACAATTACTTTAGAGATTAACCAACTGGTTGGATAAATATTTCGTCGCATGGTTCTTCTACGTATACAAATCTAGTATCTTGTGATTCTACTAGCCAGTTAACGATGTCCACTCCTAAGAACTACTGATAAATAATTGCTTTAGAGATTGGTCAACTGGCTGGATAAATATTTTATCACATGATTTTTCTACGTGTACAAATTTTGCATCCTCTGATTCTGCTAGCCAGTTGATGTTGTCCACTCCTAAGCATTATTGATAAATAGTTACTTTAGAGATTGGCTAACTGACTGGACAAATAGTTCGTCGCATGATTCTTCTATGTGTACAAAGCTTGCGTCCTGTGATTCTTTTAGCCAGTCGATGTTTGTCAGCCAATTGACGTTGTCCACTCCTAAGCATTACTGATAAACAGTTACTTTAGAGATTGGCCAACGTCGCATGTTTTTTTTTACTTGTACAAAGCTTGCGTCCCACGATTCTTCTAGCTAGTTGACGTTTGTCAGCCAGTTAACGTTACCTACTAGATATTTTTAGGTATGTGTGATTGATCCTTGGACAAGCAATTTTTTTTTTAGTTTTCAAATTTTTTTTATGTGTTTAATTTGTTGGTTGATTTTTCAAAAAAAAAATATATATGATAATTTTTTTTTTATGTTAGGTATGCTGCCCATTGACAGCAAGAAAGGAAAACTAATTTTTTTTTGTTTTTTTAGGTTCTGTTAACAGCAACCTTTGATTTTAATTTTTTTTAAAGGTGGTGTGGCCCTAGTACAAATCAATTTTTAACTTCAAAACCCAATGATTTTCAATAGGGTACTGTTAGTAAAATAGCTATTTTGTTTTTTCAACCCATTTAATCATGTTTTTTAAAATTATAAAAAAAAATTTCCCAACTCTATCGTCTTCATCAGAGAACGATGGGTGAGTTCTCTTGGATCGATCTGTTTAATCAACAGAGAGTTCTCTTGTCTCTTGAAATGATAGGTGAGTTCTCTTGTTTCTTCAACCCGTTTAATCATATTTTTTTAAAATAAATTTTTTTTTCTTCCCCCAACTCCATCGTCTTCAACAGAGAACGATGGGTGAGTTCTCTTGGATCGATCGATTTCATCTCATATGACCGATCATTAAAAAAAAAAACTGTCGATTTTCTCTTAACGAAGAAATACAGAACGCTGAATCCATGTTCCCTTGAAGTCTACTTGAATTAGAACGAGTTAATGGAAATCAGCCTTTTCTTTCAACTGTCGAAGAAAATTTAATGGTGCGTCGGTTCAGATCCATAGAAATATTTTGATTCATAGTGAAACAATGGATTTTGCTTGAGGAGCCAACGATCTTCATTGAAAATGTATTTCGTGGTTTTTTTTTTATCTTTGATTTATCTCTTCGGATAAAGGTGTATTTTGGATTGCATTTGAAACCTTAAATCGCAAATGGGATGGTAGGATATCGCGACATAAACCTTGAGATCGTTGCACATTGTTCGAATTGAACCTGATTTTGATCGATTTCTACCTAAAGAGAATTTCTTGACGGAAAATTTTCAATTTTTTTTCTTGTCCAGATCGTTATAAAATCCAAAATTTTCGAGAAGAGGATCAATCTCCAATTTCTTTTAATTTGAAAATAGGGAGATCAATCACAAACTAAAAATTAGAACTTCGGCTCTTTGATTTTATTAAAACCGGCTACTGCTGTGGAAATTCTGGGGTTCATTGATTTAAAGATTTTTTTTTTATTGTTTTGGTTAGTCTCTCAGTAAGTAGATTGATCAAGATCGATAGAATCATTAAGCGTTAAAAAAATATGGTTTGATCCGACAAAATCTGGATTTTAGGAAAAGTTTCAAATCGGGTGGTAGATTGATTTTTTTTACTGCACACCATAATAATAACAGGTATTTGAGGCATTGAATTTTAACTATTGTTTTTTTTTTATTTGTTTTTTTATTTATTGTTGTTTTAGTATTTTTTCCCTCCTTCCTTCCTTCCTGTGAGTATGACTGACAACGGCATGAAAGAAAAGGATTTTTTTTTGGCGTCTCGTACTTCTATTAAAAGGAAAAAATGAACATAGAGTTTTTTTTAGGAAAATCAATTTATTTTTTTAAAAATAAAAATAAAAATCACCTCTTGTTCCAACCATTGTCTCTCTATCCTTAATCTAATATTCTTGGGAATCTTAATTTGGATTCGATATTTCCCACCGGACTTGGGCTATTCTATATCGAAACTTTAATCATGTGGTTAAGAGTCAAATCTTTAGAGTCAATGGTTAACATTGGTTTACTTCCAATCAGGTGATAATTGGTCCTAAACGTTCTAAACCTCCATCTGTACCACTTTGAGTTCGTGGAAAAAGTCGTCTTTCCAGAGTACCATTACCAAGTAGTCAGTCTTTGCCACAAGAAGAAACGAGTACCATGGATGAAGCTGCGCTCCGTCAGATTTTAGAATCTTTTCAACCACAGATTATTGCTTCAGTCCAAACACAAATTGAATCCCTGAAAATTGAAAAGGGAAAAGATAAAGTTATAGAACCTCAGGATGTGTTTGACTTTGTCGAAAACCAAGAAGATGATCAATTACCTGTCGACCCTATCTTAGCTCATCGAATAACTCAGGTTGAAACTACTTTGGAGAATATTAAAGACCCCGACGATCTTACTCTTGGATTAGGGGCAATGACCTTATTTCCCATGGTCCGTCTACCAGAGAAGTTCACAATGCCAGATATGGAGAGGTTTAACGGTATTGGATGCCCTAGGAACCACTTAAAAGTATATGTCGGCATAATGCAATCTCAGGGTCTGAGTGAAGAACAAATGGCTCAACTTTTTCAAAGAACCCTCACAGGCCCTATCTTACGTTGGTTAATGTCATTGGACTCATCTCAAGTAAGAACATGGCATGAATTGATGAAAGAGTTTATTAGTTGGTATTCATTCAACACGGATATTGAACTCACAAGAAGAGACCTAGAAACTATTAAATAGAAATCCGGGGAAACTTTTACTGAGTTCATTGCGCGATGGAGAGCTAAAGCCGCTCAATTGTGGGATCGACCTCAAGAAAAGGAACAAGTCAAGATCATCCTTAGGAATTTCACTCCAAATTATGCCAAGTACTTGATACATCAGTACCTTCTCACTTTTCAATCCTTCATTGAGACTGGAAATCAAGTTGTGGATGCTTACTCTTTGAGACTTTTTAATAACCCGTTTGAGTCAAAACCCAAACATTTCAAACCTAATGTCAATTCCTTACAAGTGGTCAATACTTCATTCACACTATCTCCTCAAGCTACTCAGCCTTCACAAGTCAAGCCTAGGAGACAATTTGCCAATCTTGGAATGTCCCTTAGAGTTGCTTATCAAAAATTGATGAAAAGGGGATTGCTGACACCTTTACAACCTAAGCCTTTGCCTGATCCTCTTCCCCCAAACATGGATAATGGACAATTCTGTGAATTCCATCAGATGCTTGGTCATGTTCTTGACAGGTGTATTACTTTCAGACATGCTATCTAAGACCTTATTGAGCAAGGAAAAGTCACCATACCCACTCATACTAATCCCAATGTTAAGATTAACCCTTTGCCTACTTTTCAAAATCAACCCCCTCTTACTCTGAATTTAATATCCATATCCAAACCCGAATTAGTTAACCCAGTTTCCTTCATTCACTCAATTGGTCTTAATAGTGCATTCGCTCCATGCCAAAATGAGCTCAACTACCCTAAGACAGTGACATAACTAAAGAACAGAAAAACTATTGAAACAATGAGTTGTCCCACATATGACAGGCTTGAATCGGAATATGAAGAGATAGTAAAAGCAGGCAAGTTCAAGTCATCCATCGAAGATAATCGAAAAAGCATAGACTCTAGAATTGTGTCCCTCCATTCAAAATGATGTCATCTTTTTAAGTCTTCTTAGTTTTTTTTAACTTCAGTTGCGTCAGTCTTTGAATTCAGTTGGTCATTTTTTTTTTGGGTTTTAGTAAGGTTTGTTAGTCTATGTTTTTTTTTTATTCTAATAAATAAATAAACTTTTTATTATCATGTGTGCAATAATGATTTGAATATAAAATCTAACATGAGAAATGACTTAAAGCTCACTGATCAAATTTGATAAATATTGAAATTAAAGATTACACTCAAGAAGTGCCAATTGGTGATATGTTATCCTCAGGAGAACATGAGAGAATAGTAAACTTACTTGAGAAATTCAACAATGTTCTTACATGGTCTCATAAGGATATATGGATGGATTACACAAAAACACAGATCAAGACATAAAGTCAAGAGTGATTTCAAAGTCAAAGATTATCGATAAAAAATGATATAGTTGAAAGTATTGAGAAAGACGCTAAGAACTACAAGTGGATCTACTATATTTTTCACTCAAAAGAGGAGAGTTTTCATTTATAAAAGAATAAAAGGTTTTCTTGAAGTTTTAGAAAAGTTGAATAGTCAGAAAACTTGATCATACTCGAAGAATATTCATTCTCAAAAAAAGACTTTACTCAACAGAGCAATCCAGATATCGAATTCCTAAAACTTTGACCAAGTCGAGCAGCATGAAGCCTCCTTTGGTCAAACCATTTCCCTGTCTTACCAAAAAAAATAAAAGATAACTTTCTTTAGCCCCTCGTAACCTTTTGCAGCCTTTAAAAAAGTCAATAGCCTTTTTTTTTTCTAAATTACATCGACCAACATTGGGAGGGAATCTTAGTATGAACTACGTTTTGACCTGATCCCAAAAGAAAAAAAAGAAATATTTAGGGTACATAGGCAATCTGAGAAATTACTTCAGGCCCGGTCACGTAAAAAAATGTATTCTCTTAAGGAAAGTGTCATCCAAAAGGAAAATCCCTTGTTAAAAGGTTCAAAAGAAGAGAATGCCAAACTAGGGGCATTAAAAAAAAGAAAAGAATGCCAAACTAGGGGCAATAGAAAAAAAGAGTCAAAAGATTTTATAGAAAATAATGACAAACAAAGAGAATATTAGACTAGAGGCATTTTGGGAAGTCGAGCCTTTTATCCTTTCTTTTTCTAAACCATATCCTAAGCCTACTTATTAAGTCTTACTGAATGCTAATTGACTCTGTTAAGGTGTAGGGAACCAAGAAGATGCCGAGTTGAATATTCAAGATCATCAAGAAAAAAGAAAAACCCGCTAAGTCGAAAACCCGAAAAGGTGACTTAGGCAAAATTTAGGGCATAACCATAAAAAAGAAAGCCTGCTAGGTTGAAAACCTGAAAAGGTGACCTAAGTAAAAAATTAAGACATCATCAGAAAAAGAAAAACAAAGGCCGCTAGATTGAAAACCTGAAGAGGCAATTTAGGCAAAAATTAAGGCATCATTAAATGGGAGGAAATGTCCCATCAAGAAGAAAAATTTATAAGAAAGCTTGTGCAGAAATTAGAAAATGCAGAATCATTCAAGCCACAATATTAAATTTTCAACCAAGAGCTCACATCCGACGAAGACAATGTTGAAGTCGAAAAAATTAGAAGTCATCTTGAACATTATAGAATCTTCAAAAGTATGTTTACTTGTTCAAGTGTTCACTAATGAAAGATGTAGAATCATGAACCACTTTGAAGAGAAATATCTTTTATTCTAATATTTATCAAGATTTTTTTAGTCCAGCTCAAGTTTTTTTCAAAAGGAATTCGAAAGAAAATGATCAATCCTTTATTGCACATATGATAAATCTTAATAGTCTTAAATTTAAGGGAATGTCAGTTCTTCTATTTGTCATACATCGGAGTCCATATTTTTCAAGCGTAATCTATTCCATTAGTCTTGTAGTCAAGTTCCAGTTAAAATCAACCTTGAAACTAAGGGCACTTTTGAAAGTCATTTAATTCCAAAGTTTTGTTCTTAATCACATGATAAAAATGAAAATCTTGCTTAAAAGTCCGATGAAGTCCAATGATAATTATGAATCCAGATGCATGATAAGCCAATAAAGCCCAATCTTTCAAACTTTGAACTCGATTTTGAATCATAGAATGAATTAATAGGATTGTTTAAGTTCTTATAAATCTAAGCCCGAGAAACGTGGCATAGTAAGTTCAAGTTCGAGAAACGAGACTCAATTTTTTTGAATCATAGAATGAGTAGGTTTTTTGAAGTGCTTACAAACCTAGGTTTGAGTCCAAAAAGCGAGACTCCAACTTTTTGAATCATAGAATGAGTAGACTTTTCGAAGTGCCTATAAACCTAAGTTCGAGTCCGAGAAACGAGACTCCGAATTTTTGAATCATATAATAAGTAGGCTTTTTGAAGTGCTTACAAACCTAAGTTCGAGTCTGAGAAATGAGACTCTAACTTTTTGAATCATAAAATGAGTAGGCTTTTTGAAGTGCCTATAAACCTAAGTGCGAGTCCGAGAAATGAGACTCCAACTTTTTGAATCATAGAATGAGTAGGTTTTTTGAAGTGCCTACAAACCCAGATTCGAATCCGAGAAGCGAGACTCCAACTTTTTGAATCATAGAATGAATAGGTTTTTTGAAGTGCCTATAAACCATAGCTCGAGTCCGAGAAGAGATACTCCAATTTTAATAGGATTGTTTAAGTTCCTCTAAACCTTAGCCAGAGTCCGAGAAACGAGACTCTAGCTTTGTTTGAATCATATTGAATTAACATGATTGTTTAAGTTCTTTAGCCCGAGAAGCGTGGCTACAATAGGTTCTAGTCCAATAAACAAGACTCATACTTTTTCGAGTTCTAAAAAAGAATTTCAAATAGGATTTAACGAAGTTCCTACAATTTTATGACTCTAATTACCTCATTGTTCAACCTTGCCATGATTGTTTTCGTTGCATAAACACATCTCAATTTTGAATCATTATTGTCAGTGAGAGAACATCTCTAAGACCTGACACATTTTACTCAGTAATCATCACACCATTGCACACACATGCACTTTTGCATTAGTCAAGGAGAATTTTCTAAAATTCAAGGACCTAACACTGTCAGTGGAGTTCACGCTTGAGGACCTGACAACAGTTTTTTTCGGGGAGAGTTTTAACCTCAAGAATCCGAATGTCCCGACGAATTGCTAAATCAGGCTGTAAAATAAACTGTCACTAGCTTTGGCATTCAGATATCGCACTATTTAGCGAAATAGATTTGCTATCTAGTTTGCATCAACCCTCTGCCAAAGTGGGGCATCTTTAGACACCCCATTTTTGCATTCACCTGATTAATCAACTCGTCAACTCGATCGCAACGGTTCTCAATGATGGATGATCATTCCAATGCTTTATTTTGTTACCAGATATGTTTTAGAAATCCGGATGAGGTATCTCGAACTAACAAAACTGTAGAAACCACGTTACGTTAGAAAAATATTACCCCAGAAACATAGAAATCGTCATCTTGTAGATAAAAAGAAGCTTTACGATAAAAATCAAAAATCGACTAGAAACGCAAAAGTTCTCTTTAGGGGCAAAACGATAAATTTTTAATTAAAAAAATTTAAAATTTTGAAATTAATAAATAAAACATTAAATAATGTAAAGTGAAATATTAATAAAATTAATTTAAAATTTTGAACAAAAAAATTGATCAATCAGACTCTCAGGCAAAATTGTTGATGGTTGCTCAGATATTTATTAAAGGACTCCTCCATCTAGGGGCTCAAAGAATTAAATATATAATAAAGGGGGATTCTCCAAAAAATTAAAGTCAATCAAGTAAGACTAAAGTCAATCAATGTAACACCCCGAATTTTCATCTCATATCTCGAGGAAATTAAATGGTAAGATTTGGAAGAAAATATTGAAGGAGAGACTTAGAGTAAAATACTAGAATCTTGTTATGATTAATTTCAAGGAAAATCGACTTCACCATTAGTTTTAAAATGATCGTAATATATATACTTTAGTCTGTAAGCAAGTTTGAATTCGAGTTCGGATGAAAAAATTATAAAATCTTCGAATTTCTCTTTAAATGGGACCCAAAATAGTGGAATTTTGTTAGAGCGAGAATCAGAAAAATTTGATGATACCGTTAGGTCCGCAACAAAAAATTATTCGAAATGGTGTACTCCTTTGTCATTTTTCGAGTCCGAATAATCAAGTTATTGCAAAAACTATAAACCATGAAGGGAAATTACAAGTTTACCTTCAAGTCTATTATTTAAAGGAAAGTGGAGTTTCTTTTATTTCATTTATCTTCTTCTTCAAAGGACCAAACGATAGCCACTTCTCAACCCAAGGGTTTCAACCCATTCCCACCAAGTTCTAGAGCGAACGAAGCCGAGTTGAACTTCGATAAAGAAGGCAATATTGTCGACGTTGTCGAGTTCTACGTCCTCACCCCATCCAACCTTCATTTCCTTTTCGTTTCTCTTAGCTTCTCACAAAAATCAGGAAGTGGGTTTGTTCATAACCACTTGGAGCCTCATCCAGATCGTAGGAGAGTCGTTGTTTGCCATTAGAAAAGGGAAGAACACCTTCAAAGAGGGTTTCACAACCAACCACTCCGTAGGCACCCGAGTTCAATCACTTTCGGGACTTCGAACCACTAAACATTGATCCTTAGTGTTGATTCATCACCATCGACAACCACAACTGTAGGGGACTTTCAATTCCTATTGGTAACTTTAGATTTTTGAAAATGTACATTTAGGTTGTTTTAACAAAACTTATGGTTTGTTTTAAATCGTAGAAATCCTTGTTTGAATTGAAATTCATGCTAGAAATAGAGATTTGATGTGCTTTATTCATATTTTAAACGTTGAATTCATGGGTGGGTTGAAGGGTTTGAAGAACGGAACAAAAATCCAAAGAAGGGATCGAAAAATCCAAAAAAATCACGAGTGAGGTTCAGGCTATCGGCGGGAAGGGTCGGTGCCACCGGCACCTGCCGAAGGCATTCTGTCGGTCCCACCGACAGAATGGAGCTTCTACCACCGACGAAACTAAGAAGCTACCGAAAATTTTGGTCTGTTGGCAGATGCCGTCGGTCCTACCCTTTATTTCCCCATTGCCTATACACTATTTCTCACTCTTTATTTCATTAAAAACATTTAAGTAAATGTCCTTTACTTTCCATTTACTTTAAGTTCTTTAATGAAATTAAGGTTTTACCCCCCATTTCGGAACAATGAGAATGGTTTTAAGATCCAAATCTTAAAAGATCAAAATTCGAATTTTGGTTTTAAGAACAAAACGTAATTTTCGACATTTTCGGTAAGTTTTCAAAATGTAATAACTTTCGCATTACTTTGAATTAGATTACAAAAACTATATAGTGTCGAATCTCGTGATCGAGACTTTCATTTCGAAAAACCCGTTTTCAATTTCGAGAACTTTGAAAAATTGAGTTTCCGACACTTAGCCAAATTTTCACCAATTTTTCTTGTTTTTAACAACTTTGGTGTCGTGCATCGCCAAGACCTTGTTTTTGAATAAACTTTGATGGTTTTCAATGGAAAGACCAAAATAATAACTTTGAAAGATTGAAAATGGATGGTTGATTTGAAAAGATGAAAAATGAGAATGTCGAGAGAATGGGAAAAGATAATGAACGGTAAAATATCAAAATCACACCTGAGGGGTGATGTTTGCATTTTACATTCTATGTTGTATGTAGGTTGGTGAAAGGATATCCAGGTTATTAATGAAAGGGTTGCTTGTTTATTTACGATTATGTTAGCGCGTGCACTGAATACTGTTATTTATTTTTAGGCCGGGTAGCCACAGTTGCATGGTAGGAACTGGATATCCATTCTCAACCCTGTTCTGTTAATTTCTCTTTAGTTTTAAATGAAAAACATGATATATATATATATATATATATGTAACTATTTTGTGAGCTGTTAAAGGGTTTGTGAATGCCTGAAGGGATAGTGCGTCACATCATCTGGAGGGGTGTACTATCCTGGGATGTACGGTAGGGACCACCAAACTCATACGTGGTATGGGACGCGTATGAGAGTGGAGTCACAACTGGAATCCGGGTTCATTCCTTTCTTATCTTTACCAGTGAACGTGTATTGTAAAGGTGGTCGTATACGAGTGGAGTGTCATTTGGGAATCACATGCATGCCTGATAGGCATAGACGAAGATGATTGGTCAGTTGTCACTAACAATCTAGTAGTAGTCGAACGTTCTGACACATCGAAAAGAGACCCATTGCTTACGGTCATGTCAAACGGCCAGCCTGAGCCGGATAAATGGTCCCGCAAGGGTGGTAGACACGACCAGCCACAAAATCAGGAACTACGATGTTATTGGGGAATATCATGTCCTGACTGGGAGTGATCCAGTCGTGAATCCCAACTCTTTAATTCCAATACTCCACTACTTGTATTATGTATCTGTTGTTATATTTCGAATTATAAACTGCAAAGCATGTCTATTAATTTAATGTTGTCAACTACATTTGCAAAAGATGAAAAATGTATAATGAGTACTAATGATTGATGTGATGTAAACTTTTAAACTATTTAGCTACTCATCCCTGGCTATATGTACCAGTTAATCGTATTTTCTCTTGTAAAACTTTGCATTTGTTAAACTATTCAGCATGGTTACTAGATCATATTTAGGGGAGGTTATTAGTAGGAATTGGTTGTGGACTTTTTGGGTAACCATTGTTACTCACCCTTTCCTTCCTATTTTTTTTTTAGCTTCAGCACTTGCAGTTATGGAGGAAGGCGCAGAGTCGATAAGTGAGGAGTACTTGGTCGGTTCGATAGACGGCCAGAATTTGTTGCCCGATGAGCACTAGGGCCATACCTTTTTTGTGTAGTCAGTTTCGTCCAGGTGTATACATATTTTGAAGTTGAGTGTTAGGGTTGTGTTAGAATGAGGTTAAATTTTTGTAAGCATGTATATCGTTAAACTTCCGCACTCTGATTTATTTACATGTTAGATGTAATTGGTCTTCCGCTGTTATTCCTGTATTTACATCTTTATATACAAGTTTTGTTATAATTTTGTTTATCAGGTGTTGTGTTCCGTTGAACGCTAACATATACAGAGGAGGCCATGCCGAAATTTCGAGATGCCACCTAGTACCTTGAGAGTTGGCATTGAGATTTATGTTAGCGTTCGGCGGGACGTCACAATCAAGTAAGACTAAAGTCAAGATCTTAAAGTCAAACAAGTAAGATTAAAGTCAAAATATTAAAATCAATCAAGTAAGACTAAAGTCAAAATCTTAAAGTCAATCAAATGAGACTAAATGTCAAAATCCTAATAAAGTTCTAATCAAATAATAACTCTATTTAATAGAATTCTAACTAAATAATAACTCTATTTAATAGAATTCTAACTAAATAATAACTCTCTCTAAAAAGAATTATAATTAAATAATAACTCTCTCTAAAAGAATTATAATTAAACACAAACTCTATCTAAAAGGCACTTAAAAAATCTATAAATAAGGGTCCTTACAACCTATTTTCGTATGAAAAAAAATCCTAAGAGAAGTAGGTCAAAAAGCTTCCCTAGCCTCCCATAAACCCTAATTTTGAAGTCCCAACTCCTTACCTAATAGCCATACTTCAATTTTAGCTCGAAAAATACCTAGAAGTCTTTCAAAAACACTCAGAAATCCATAAAAGATCCAAAGAATCTAGATCTAAGAAAGAGATACCTCACCTCGGAAATCAAAAATCAGATCTCGAGACAGAACGAGGCGATGAGTACTGTACAAGGAGCGATTTTATCAGATCTGAGGGAATAAAATCGTTGCAAGGTAAAATTCTTTTATTTTTTTTTATCTAGGTCTTTTTGTGAAAGCGCCCTCGATCCGCGGGGTGCGCGGACCCGCTTTTGACCCTTGAGGTTTGGGAGTCGCCACCTAGTTATTGTGGTCTAGGAACCAAATTGACTCTAACATGGATAAAAAGAACTAATCTACCCTAAAAAATCTGAATTCGGGGATCATGTTACGGGGTTGGAAGGTGTTAGGCACCAACCCCGCCCGGCCAAAGCCGGTCTCTACTAAAGTCCCAAGTAAATTACATCGCTAAAACCTAGATAAAAAAAATAAATAAAAATAAAAATTTACCTTTCCGATGGCAAGGACTTGGTTCCCTCAGATCTGACAAAAAAAGCTCCTTGTACCGTGCTCCCTTGCTTCGTTCTGTTTCCGGATTTGACTTCGGATCTCCGAGGCAAGGTATCTCCTTATTTTTTTGAATCTGAACTCTTCAAGTTCGTTGCGGATTTGAGGGTGTTTTTAGAAGGCTTTTGGGTGTTTTCTAGACTAAAATTGAAGGAGGGATGTTAGTTAAGGAGTTGGGGCTCCAAAACTAGGGTTTATGGGGGGCTATGGGAGCTTCTAGACCTACTTCTCCTAGGGTTTATGATTTGATACGAAAATAGGGTGTGAGCACCTCTATTTATAGATGTTTTTAGGGGTTGATTTGGATAGAGTTAGTGTTTAATTATAGATCTTTTAATTAGAGTTGTGTTTTAATTTGACTTGTTTTTGGTAGAATTGTGTTTTAATTAGAATTGTTTTAGGTAGAATTATTTTTAAGTTAGAACTCTATTAGATAGAGTTATTAATCAATTATAATTCTATTATGACTTTTGGTCTTATTTGATTGACTTTTAATGTTTTGACTTTAGTCTTAATTGATTGACTTTAAATATCTTGACTTTAGTCTTGCTTAATTGATTTTAATTTTGACTTCAGTCTCACTTGATTGACTTTAATACCTTGACCTTAGTCTTGCTTGATTTACTTTGATTTTTGGAGAACCCCTCCATTATTTCTTTAATTCTTTGGACCCCCAAATGGAGGGGTCCTTAAAGAAATATCCCACGAACCCTCAACAATTTTGCCTGAGAGTCCGATTAATCGATTTTTTAGGTTCAACTTTTTAAATTAATTTCATTGATGTTTAAATTTAATTATTTAATGTTTTATTTATTAATTTCGAATTTTTTAATTATGAAAATTGTGAAATTACCGTTTTGCCCCCGAAGAGGACCTTTCACGTTTTAAGTCAGTTTTTGATGTTCTAGAATGTTTTAGAATCGGTTTTTCGTAAGGAATTCAATGAGAATGTTGGTTTGTGTCATTTATGAAATTTTTTGTGTGAAATGATTGTGAACTTTATGAGGGGCATTTTCGTAATTTTGTCAAATTCTGTTAAAATTGGTGAAATGATTTATTTGATTTCGATTTATTATTTTATGTGTTCGAGAGAGTTTTCCTAAGCGTAACGTAGGCTCTAGGGTCGTTTTGAGGTTAGTGGTATTTTGGTAATTTAATCATTTTTAGTGATTTTTATCGTGAAGCTTCTTTTTGGTCTGCAAGATGATGATTTCTATGTTTCTGGGGTCGTATTTTCCTAGCGTAGCGTGGTTTCTAAGGTTTTGTCAATTCGAGATACCTCATCTGGATTTCTGAAACATATCTGGTAACAAAATAAAGCAACGGAATACACATCCATCATTGGGAATCCTTGCGATCGGGTTGACGAGTTGATTAATCAGGCGGATGCAAAAATGGGGTGTCTACATTTTGTTAGCAATGTAGTTTTATTTGGGATAAGTAGAGACCGACATTGGCTGGGCGGGATTGGTGCCTAACACTTTCCAACCCTGTAACGTGATCCCCGGACCCATATTTTTGCAGTAGATTAGTTGATTTCTCTGTTTAGAGTCAATGTTCGGTTCCTAGACCGTAATAACTAGGTGGCGACTCCCAAACCTCAAAGGTCAAAAGCGGATCCGCACACCTCGCGGATCGAGGGTACTTTCAGACACGTAGCAAAAGAAAAATTGTTAATCTTGTTGGCTTCAGACTCTCCAAAGGATTTACTTCAAGACTCAATTTCTATAAGCCCGTCACAATCTCCTTTAAATCTTAAAAAGATTTCGAAAATTGAGCTCATTGTTATATGAAAAAAAACGGATTTGATTCCTTCTATTTCACCAACACCTAAGCTTAAGCGTTTGGGGACCAATCAAATATTCTATTTGGGTTCATTTATTCTTAAACCGAATCCAACCATTAATGCATCCTGCACATACTTCTAATGACTCTTATTATAGCTCAAAGTATATCATGTATTGGTCGAGGTAATTAATGATGCACCATCATCAGCTTCACCTTTGATAATGCATCCTTGAGGGGGCATTTGTGGGCATCAAAATTTAAACGGGCCACACAGTCTTCTAAGTTAACTAAAAACCCCTCAAATCAAAATTACCCCAAGTCTAAATTGGGGTCTATTAATCGGGACGGACCTCATATGGTTTGGGTTTGGGTTTTCATAAATTAAGCATATGATTCAACAAATCCAAGTAATCCACATTAAATATTGGGCTTTACACCCAAATAAATGAGTTAGGCCCAATAATGATCCATAAAATCCTTAAAATTGGATTTTGACAAATTTAGCCTTTTAAATAAATCAATTAAACCTCTTTAAGTTGGGGTATAGTTGGAAAGTTAAATTACCTTTAAGTCTATAAATACAAAAGCCTCTTTAATTTGGAGGGGATCTGGATCACTTTCTCTCAGAAGACAGAAGCTCTCATTCTAAAGAAAAAGAAACTTTCAAACTCTTCTCTAGAGACAAAACAAAGTTCTTCAGAGATTTGGACTTTGATTAAAGAAAAAATCAAGCACAAAGTCCTTCTCTAGAAGTTAAGAAAACCTTTTCAATCAATAAAGCACGAAGCTCAGTGAAAAGAAAATCTACAGAAGATCAAGCACAAAGCAAAGCCACCGTCCAAGCAACCTTCTCAGTCGATAAAGCGCGAAGCCCGGAGAAAAGAAAAACTACATACATCATCACTATTTTTTTGTACTTGACTGTTAATCAGAGGAAACATTGAGATCTGTATCTCCATTTTATCAAAAATGAATAAAATCATTTACGATCATAATTTTACGAATCTCGAGGTAAATATGTTGAAATTTATTTTCGACAAACATCACTGTAATTTATAGATTTACTATAAGTTTATGATGTCTTTAATACCAAACATTGCTTATCAAAGCCAATCCAAAAGTTTAACCATTTTATTTCTGACAAACTTTAAAAACACAGTAATAATTCCAAAACAGATTCAATAGGACACCATTGATTTAAACAGCTCTTGGAAAATAGAAGAAACTCGAGAACCAACCCCAAAAGAAAATATCAAATAGAAAACATAATAGAACATTCTAATGATGCTATTGAAATTAATTTCGATACAGTTAGTCAAAAGAATTATATGATCTCTCGACCATGAACAAGTTTGTCATCAAGAAAATTGTTTGATCAAATGATAAACAAAACTTATATTACAGTTTCGACTCATATATCCTATCCTATTTATACAAAACAAAAAGAACCAGAAACAGATAATAGCCCTATTGAGTCAGACTTCGGTAGTCCATTTAAACAATTCAATATGATAAGTCTAGACAATAAAATTTTTACCATAAACAAAGAACTGTTAAAAGAAGAAATTTTAAAAAATCCCCTAAGCAAATTGTGTTTTAAATTTTTTTCCAAATAGAACAAAAGATAATTAAAGAAAAGTAGTTTGATGACATGAATAAAAAACAAGCTCATATTCATTTGTTTATATGATTAGAAACACAAACAAACTCAAATCAAAAGTTTTCTGTGAACATGTTAAAACAAAGAATACAAGTATGAGAAATCATAAAAAAATGGAAAAATAGAATCAACATTTCCCCATTTTAGGAAAATAAAAACTATGGGATCTGTTGCAACTCCCCTTAATTAGAAACACAATTTCATTTTCTTTGCTTATAGTGGATTCAAAGGGTGTTGGTTCTCCCATTGTTTCTTGTAAACTTTTGTTGGAATCCCCATTGAATAACACATCAATGCCTTCCATGAGAGAGGCTTAGAACTTGACAACTGAGTCTTTTTGAATGTGTTGGGGTTTGAAACTTACTATTTTTGACTTTCTGGCTGGCTTTGTAGGTGGTTGTTCTGATAGACTGTTTGGTCTGACTTGTGATTTCAGGAAGCTAACACTGATACGAGGGACCTTGCCAAAATTCTAGACATTTGATTCACGATTTCGTTTTCTGGCTAACTGAAGTTCTCTCTTTTCGTCGTTTATATCTGATATATCCTTTTTTATGGGCCTAATCCCCAAACTGAAATAAGTAGTGTGTTTCTTTGCTTCAACTGGCATAGCTTTCCCTTTTCCTTCCGGTCCTAACCCTTGCCTGAGTCGGTAACCTACCTTCTTCAAGACCCGACCAATCATCAGATTTGTCCTTGATAATTCTACTTTTACCTTCTCCTTCCCCTTTTCGACATAATTAACGACAGCAAACTGATAGGAATGATACAATGCCTTGTCTTTCGTCATCTCTATGTCGATAAAAGGGACATCTGGAGCTCTTCCAGCTGGAATCAGGTTTTTTGCTACTACAGATATCATCCTCTGCCCCATGATAAATTTGACTATTTGGTGCAAAGAGGAAGGTACTGCCCCAGCAATATGGATCTATGGCCTGCCCAACAATAAGTTAAAGGTCGTCGGTATCTCCATGACCTCAAAGGTGTATGGCCCTATAGTGATTGGTAGATCAACCTCTCCCAAGGAGTCTCTTATTGAATTATCGAATCCTCGGACGACCTTGTTATTGGGTTTGACATGTGAACAGTTAACGTTGAGTTTTCGAAAGGTTTCGAGAGGAAAAACATTGAGAGCTGAGCCATTATCAATCAGTACTCTGACTACCATCACACCCTTGCACATGACCATGATATTCAAAGGTTCAACGTGCCCTCGTCCCTCTGGCACGAACTCACTCTCTGTGAAGATAATGGGTTGGGGGCCATGATCTGACCCACTATTTACTCCAATTGTGCCGATGAAGTGGTTGTAGGTACGAGTGACTTTCCTAGGACTCTCAACAATACCTCTTGATGTTCCTCTGATTTCTGTAGAAGACCCAGAATACTGATCTGAGCTGGCTGTTTGTTCAGTTGTTCCACGATATTATGCTCACTCTTGCAAATGAACTTAATGAAGTCTGCAGCCTCCTTATCTGACACTTTCACCGTTTCTTTTTTCATGCCAACGTCATTCATGTAGTCCTTCCCCTTTTTCTTTCTTTTCTCCTCATCCACAGTTCTTTCTTCTATTTTTTTTGTCTCTTCCCTGATGCTTACCCTTTTTACTGGCATTCTCTAACATCTCCTTATTTTTGTCATGTGACCAATGTCAGCGACCATTGCTTTCTTCATTGTTTGGACCCTTGTCGATGTGGTGATAGTCATCTCGTAGCTCTAGGGGACTATTTGGTTGGAGTTATATGGAAATGATTTTTGTGAGCGTATGGTTATTGGGGATGGATCAGATTTTACATTGAGGATGAGGGGTGGTGGTTGTAGTTTGGATGTTGAGGTGGTGGGAGGAGCTACTTGAGGAGTTGATATAGTGTAAGAAATGATGAGTGGTGGTCGTGAGGATGAAGTGTAAGGTATATGAAGGGGGGTCAAGTCATATTATGGGGACTTGGCGATGTATAGGGTATAATGAGAAGTGGTCGGGTAGCAGTATTTTGATGAGTGGGATGGATGGTAAGGTTAGCCATTCTAAGTGGTGGTCGTAAATTTTGAGATGAGTTTGTCGTGTACTGGTTGATGGCGTTAACTGTTGGTGTCTTTGGTTCCCTTGTTAGGTGGATCCTGATTTTTGATTCGATGGGAGCTATCAAGGTTGATAGATTAAAATCGAGCTCCCTGAGACTGATATTCACTCTGTGCCCACTTCTCCCTTCATTGTGAGTAGGTTGGGGGTTTTGGTTGATGTTCAGTTGTTGAGGTGGGTTTGCAGGCCCATCCAGTATGGGTGCTTTCTTGTCAATCAGGTTCTACTCCTGATGTTTGAGTTGTCAGCATTGATCTGTAGAGTGCCCTAGAGCACCTATATGAAATTCACAAAACAAGTTAGGGTTGTACCCTGACCCTTTCTTAGCTTCTGGATTTGGTGGCCTTTTAACGAGATATTCTCCCTTGAGCAAGATCTGGAGTAATTTTGATAATGCCATTGGCAACCTAGTAAACACCCGGTTAACCCTGTTAGGCCATGCTCGCTGACCCTGCCCATATTGTGTTTCCTGCTGTGTAACTAGTGGAGGGTTTGCTCAAAATGGGTTCTGAGGTGCAAGGGTCTAGACTGGTGAAGGTGCCGGAGCCCAAGAAGTTGATGGAGCTTGAGGTATCAATGCTGGTGTCAGGATGAAGAGGGGTCGGTTTGGTTGTCCATTGTTAACCCATGTCTCTTTTTTACCACAGGTACCGATTTTCTCTGAGAGAGGATCCTTGCTGCTGCCCCTAGGCTTGTGAAATCAAATATCAAACCGGTTCGGATCCCGTCATCGACCCGATTTGCTACCTGTACCAGATTTGAAAAGGTGCCTGTAGTGTGTCCCACCAGATGAGAATAGAAAGCATGCCCTAATGTTGAGATAAACGTAGTATTCATCTCTTGCTCAGTCATCGTGGGCTTTCCTTGTGAAGTAAACTTTCGCCACTTCTAGGCGTACTCTTTCACCATTTCCCTCTGTTTTCGCATCATCTTGACCATGTCATGCCGGTCTAGACCCACATCTGTATTAAATCGATAATTGTGTTAGAACATTTCAGCCAAGTCCTGCCAATTTTTTATGAGTGTGTGATCTAGTCCTGAAAACCATTTGAGGGTTGGCCCCGTTAAGCTTCTCTGAAACAACTATACTAGCAATCTGTCATCTTCGTCGTACTGACACATTGACCCACAATATAACTTCAGGTGTGACAGAGGACACCCTACCCCGTTTTACTTCTCAAACTTTGGACACTTGAACTTGGTCGGCAACTGTGCATTAGGATAAAAACAGAGGTCTTTAAAGTGAGTCCCGCTCATGGTGTTAAGGCTTTCATTCTCCTCATTTCTTCTTGAAGAGAATCGATTTGTTAGGCTATCTTTTCGTCCGTCACACTTTTGGCTTCTGTGGCCCTATATTCGCACTCATCATCAAGAATGACCACCGGGGGTGGTCTGTTCTGCGGATTATAGAGTGGGTGTCCTTGATATTCTGGAATTGTGGGTAGTAGTGTGGTCTGTGGCCTTTATGGGGGTTGGTTGGGTAAATCCTGATTTGACCCTGACGCATTGTTTTGTATTATCCAGGATTGTATGAAACTGGCGTTAGCTAACATTTTTTCTTACCTTTCAGTGGTTTTCAGTAATGCTGCAATCCTTCAATATCTAACATTTCGGTCGTTGCAGGCTGTAGTGATTTGGAGGTACTCATAGTAGCAGTTGAAGATCTGAGAAAATACGGAGGCACTTCTAGCTGTTTGTATTTCTTTCATTTGGCCACCTGTGAGTACAGACCATGCGTTACTATCCTATTTTCAAAAAAGAAAATGCATGATGTTTTGTTAGGTCGGGTAAAGTTATTTATAATAAAACAAACGAGTTTTAAAGAAAAAAGGAATTTCTCGACGCGGATCCAGCATCAACACGGAGTTGGCATTAGTGCATAGCTGGATTATGTATTTTTAAAAAATAATTACATCAGCACGGAGCTGGCATCAACATAGAGGTGACATTGACACACAGTCGGCATCGACATGGAGTCGGCATTAGCACGGGGATGGGTAGTGTACTTTTGAAAATAATTACATCAGTCCGGAGCTGGCATCAACACAGAGTTGGCATCAGCACGGAGCTGGTATCGACATAGAGTCAGTAAAACATTTTGAAAAGGGAATTTCATCAGCGCGGAGCTGGCATCGACATGGAGTCGGTAAAATATTTTGAAAAAAAAATTACATCAGCATGGAGCTGGCATCGACACGGAGTCGGTAAAATATTTTTGAACAAATAGAGTTACATCAGTATGAAGCTGGCATCGACACGGAGTCAGAAAAAAGAATTACATCAGTACGGAAGTGGCATTGATACGGAGTTGATAAAATATTTTGAAAAAAATTACATCAGCACGGAGCTGGCATCGACACGGAGTCGGTAAACTATTTTGAAAAAAAAATTACTTCAGCATAGAGCTGGCATCAACACGGAGTTGATAAAATATTTTTTTAAAATTATCTCAACACGGAGCTGGCATCAACATGGAGCTGGCATCAACATGGAGTTGGCATCAACACGGAGCTGGGTAACTATTTTGAAAAAAGAATTACATCAGCACGGAGCTGGCATCGACATGGAGTCGGTAAAATTTTTTTAAAAAATAGATTGCTGAAACAAGTCAAATTGGAAAAACTTATTTTTGTTAGCCCCCAATTCAATTCTCTGAAATCAAGATCGGTCAGTCAGATCTCCAGGGAAGAGGTTGCGCACAGGGCACTATTAAATCACTTCATTTCCTTGAATAGATGTAATCTATCCCCCTCGTATCAACAGGGCAAGATCGTTCTTAGGCACCGACTTTGATCAAAAATTGCAATTGGTGCTTTTAAGATTTTTTTTGTTTTTATTTTTTTGTTTTTATTTTTTTGTTCTTTTATTTATTTTTATTTATTTTTTATTTTTTTAAAAATATATTTTATCAGAAAATGATCGAATTCATTTGAGTTGATCAATCAGTTGTCGACTTATATGGTTCATGGACTTAGTTCGGGTGGATTATGAACTCGGTTCAAAATGGATACGAGTCGTAGACCCAGTTCGAATGGATACAAGTCGTGGATCCATCTTGAAATGGATATGGGTCGTGGACCCATCTTGAAATGGATATGGGTCATGGACCCGATTTAGATGGATACGGGTCGTGGATCCGGTTCGAGTGGATATGGTTTGTAGACCATTCGAGATGGATATGGGTCGTAGACCCAGATCAAAATAGTTATAGGTGGGGCTACAAAATCGATTTGATTTGAGAAAATCCCTAGTCTCTTTTTTATTTATTTTTTGTTTTATTTTTTTTATAAATATATTGGCGAGAGAATCGAGTTGTCTTGGTTGGTCGAATAACTTCTCATGGTTGTATGAAGCATAATGGGCCCGCTTGAGGCCCAAGGCCTTAACTCATTTTGATTTGACTCATTGATGGGTAATTTTTATTTTTATTTTTTTTGAAATCATTGGTTAGAAAATTCACTTTGCTTACTTTTCCAAAATTTTAGGATATTTTTTTTCGAAGGTGCCATTGATGTTCAAACAAACATAGAGGGAAGCATGAATCTAGTTTGTGATCATTTCCCATTCCAAATTCTTATTGGTCCGTGTTTGAAGTATGGGTGAAACTGTCATTGTCTCATCCGTGCTTTGAGCACGGTTGGAACCTTAACTACTTCATCCGTGTTTCCGACACGGATGAGACATGTTTTGTTTCATTCGTGCCTCAAGCACGGATGAGACATTTACTATTTTATCCATGCCTCAAGCACAGATGAGACACATTTTTGTCTATCCATTTCATGGGCATGGATCAAAAAGAAATCCAGTTCCTAGACCTTCACAAAAATTGGTTCCTTGGTCCATGTTGTACATTTCCCTCACTTAGTTGTTGTTTTTTTCTTTATCCTTCACTATTTTTTTTAACATGATGCAACGTGCATTCCTCCCCTTTTACCTAAGGGGAGATGAAAAAAAGGGAAATAAGCGACTTATGATCTAAGTGCGCCTTTTTGGGCTTACAATCTGGGCTTTAAGGCTCGACAACAACTTTAAGCAATTATAATTTTATTCGGGGGTCGATACAAACTTGAGAACATGTGTCCTAACTCATCTAATAGGGCACATGCATGTGGCTAATATGTGGGTTTGTGGTTACCCGATCTTCAAACCTCGATGCAGATCGAGGTACACACGTCTTTGGTTGGTGATCGGGCTTGGGGTGTTCATCCCCGACACTTGAAATAATGATCTCAAGCTGTAAAACTACTAGGCATCGGGGCTAAAAATATTGAGGGTGGGGTGGCTTGTGCAATGGGTTATGCTCGCAAGTGCACGTGCCTTTTTTTTCATTTCATTTTTTTATCGACCCCTTTACAAGTATCTTGAAATAAAGCAAGAATGTAAATAAATATTACAACATGGATATGTAAATGAGAATAACAAAAAATAAAAATAAAAATAACACAACCAACAACCAACAAACAAATGTTAGCAAAATAAAAAAATCTGTTGTTTTTTTTCAAAATGACCAAGTTGTCACGAGGGATGAACCTAGTCTCCCCAGTGGAGTCACTAGTTGTAGATGAGTGATTTTCGATTACGATAACCACTTCTACTAAGGTTTGGAGTTGCCACAATTCATATTGTAAGAAGGTGTGAATGGTCACTCGATGTACATTTTTAGAAAAGTTGCCGTTTTGGTGTTTAGTGACTCTCAATGGATAAGATACCAATCTAATATTGAGATAGGGGTAAGTGGTTCGATTGGAGAAAATGGAAGGTGTTAGGCATCCTTTTCTCTCTACCAAGTGGTAGTAACCTCCACTTAACTGGGTCATTTTGATTGAGAATGTAGATGAAATAAAAGTGTCACATGTCAGTGGCTTGTACCCTAAGTAGGGACTCAATGTCGGCTTAGCTATGGGATCATCCTATCGAAGGGGATGATCCCTATAAGCAATTAGTTTTGGGGATTACATGTATTTTTGAAAAAGTATTGGCTATGGTTACGGATCCATTCTCATGAGTTGAGAAGGATCCGGATTTCAGTTGCTTCAAAACGTTTTAAAAGGTTAAAATTGATTTTTATTTTTGAAAGTGATTACATCCCTTATACTTTCAACCGAATCGGAGTCCGATCTACCGGAGATAGGGGAGGGGGAGCATTACATCCTAAGTCCTTCTAAAATAAAATTAAAAAGAAGAAAGGGATAATAGAAGAGGGATATGGAGAGGGTAGAGTGAGAGAGGGGAGGGGGATTGCTTTGACCCACCTTGAAGCTTTAAATGGTTTTTTTTTTTTTTTTTCTTCTTCTTCTTCTTTGGGTCTTCTTGAGTCTTTAGTACTTCATAAAAATGTAACTTTTTGAATATATAAAGTGAGGGAGTAGAGAAGAGATGATGAGAGAGTTGAGTTGAATTTTTTAGTGTGAGACTTGGTACCCATTTTGCAAGGGAAGGGGGGGTATTTATAGGTGTTGGAAGGATATTTTAGGGAAATAATGGGGTGAAGTGTTGGGATAGTAGATAATGACATAGGTTTTGAAAGTGAGGGGTATGAAAATTTAGAGTTGGGAGGAGGGTAGTTGTGTAATGAGTGGATATGGGTAATGTTTTGATCCAAATGGTTTGAATCTTACCCAAAGCTTTCTTGATGTATACTCAAACAAAATAAATCATGGATTTTGACCAATCCAAGGCGTACGGCGTACCTTAACACCTGAGTATTTTGATTTATTACCATGGGAACGATTCAAATTCCAAAGCAATCAAAATTATGCCCTAAATAAAAATAAGGGTTTTTTATGAGACAATAACTGTTAAGCTGAAACCCAATTCAGGAATTAAAAAATAAAACTAAAAATAGAAAAGAAATTAAGTAGCAGAATCCACAAATGAAGTTAATTAAATAACACTAACCAGATTAATCCCACACTTTTTTACTTATTAGGTGGCTTGTGGCTATCATCTCTAAATTATAAACTACTGTAATGGAACTTAACTGCTAGATTAATCCCAACTTTTTTGAACTCTTAAAGACTAAGAAAAATAAATAATTGGTGTTCTAATTTTTAAACATAAGCTTATTCCTACTAAATTATATATAAATTTCGCTAGGATGCCTCCCAGACTGAGATGACTCTCCAGAGTTGGTCTCATCCGAGATTTAAAACCACACATCAAACAAACAAGACAACTAGGAATTAAAAAAAACCCTTGTTCTCAATTGGGTGTGCTTGCATTGCCATGGAGCATTTCTCAATTGGGTTGGATTATGGGGCCACTTGTTCTTATTTGCTTTGCTTTTGTTACCTATTACAATGTTGTTCTCCTCTATGATTGCTACCGTTCTCTAGACCTGGTCAATGGAAGAAGAAACTATACATACATGGATGTTGTGAGGGCATTTCTAGGTACAAAAATTACTTTTTCTTTTCTTTTCCCTCCCACACTAATTTTTATTTATTATACACCAATTCATGAATTCTATCGAACATTCAAACATCATATTAGGACACTCACACAAGATTCTAAACTAGAAATCAGATGGTCAAAGAAAAGATGGTACTATGACAATCTTCAATTTATTCTTCTCTTACTCATAACTAGCCCTTTTAGAGCTCTTAGACTTTGTCAAAAATGAATAAAAGAACAAACGAGAGACACTTTCAAATATATTTTTAAGAGCATTTCTAATAACAAACTCAAAAGATCTATAACAAATTTAGGAATTAAAAAAAAAAAAATAAAATAAAAATAAAAAATAAAATAAAAAAGCAATTAAGTAGCAGAATCCACACATGAAGTTAATTGAAGAAGTAAAACACTAACCAGAATTCACACAGGCTGTAATCGTTAAGAGCTTTTGAGAGAGAGAGAGACAAAAAGACTCAGATGCTGATTCGACTTGTCAATGGACGTCGATGCCAAATGTGAGTTGTTGAGAGAGATTCCGACGGTGACTAGTGTTATTGGCTGAAGGCCTAAGGGTTAAAGATGATGAGGGTTGTCGGATTGAAGACGGTGAGGGTTGAAGGGGTTGAAGACGATGAGGGCTGTCAGATTGAAGATGATGAGGGTTAAAGGGCTTGAAGATGATGAGAGTTGTCAGCTGCTGTCGGGCTAAGTTCTGCTCAACAGAACTTCAAAGTTCTACTTCTAACCTAAAAGAAAAAATAAAATAATATATATTTATTATTATTTTTGAATTGGATACTATCGAATTCGAATTCACCTATATCCGAATTCGTATCCGAAATGCTATCGGATATTGAAAACTATCAGAATCCAAATTTGATATCCGAAAATTTTGGATAATATCTGATTTTTCGAATTCAAATTCGAATTTAGCTATCCATTGGCAGGCCTACATTCCACCGGTGTCTTTTTAGGATAGGACAACATTACTGCATTTAGAGACTTAAAAGCTTTATCGAAAAAGGTGATCGAAACTTAGAAGATTCATCAGAGAAGACGATCAAAGTTATTTATTATAATACGTATCTCGAGGAGGAGTTAATGTAACACTTATCTCAAAGAAGATTTGATTATATGTTATAACACGTATCTTGAGAAATGGGAGATCCAAAAAATCCCCCACAAATAGCAGCTACGGAAATATTAGAAACAATAATTGGATTTAGTTTTGGGGATGTGGTTAATCGTGAGAGATTAACATCTAGAGATGGGAAAAACAATTTTCCCAATGGATTGGGTGGGGTAGGAGAACATTTTCCCACCTAGAGGGGAAAATCGTCTTATGCAAGAAAATGGACGATCATACACCTGCACATTACATTTTTTTTTATTATCGGAAAAATCATTTTTCATTCCCAATCACACAAACCCTAGATGAAATGTTATTGAGATAATTTATGAATATTCGAAAAGGTAGTAAAATAAAGGAAATAAACAATGAAAGCAATGAAGACATTAATGAGAAGGAACATATTGCAGAAGACTTCAAAAGAGCACGTTGATGGCCGTAGAGATTGTGGATGGAGATTTTTGGCAAATATTTGTAGATGCATGCCATAACAAACGATATTACTCTATGTATAAATGAATCCAGAAATAAGAATCATGTTGTTGATCTCATAAATTGAATCATGTTAACCATAATAAAGATAAGGATAACACTACCCTTAACCAATAGTTGAGGTTCTCCATCATACATATGATTGAGATACTTGGGATTCTCAAAATAAATGTATCCCTAGGAAAATTTGTAACAATCCCTAGGAAATTGTATCGATTGCTCGGAAATCTATGTTTTTTTGGGCTTATCCCAACCTTACATTTGATGGAGAACCTGAACCATGAGTTGAGGCTAGAGAAGTTCTAAGGATGGTAATGACATTTTCTTAAAGGGATCTACTAGTTGCACACCATTAATGGCTGGTTGCACATCAACCTTGGAAAAATCCTTTATTTTTTGCTTTTTTTTTGTTATAACCTTTATGTTAACCTGCTTCTTGCACTCCAATACATTACCTTTATTTTAATGTGTAGCTTTTGTATTCTATGCTCATGCTCTACTTTGAGCGTGCTTTGTGATTGATTTTGCTTGTGATTTCTTTGATTCCAACTTAATTAAGGTACTGATTTTTTAATCTCTATTTAAAAATTAATATGAACCTATATGTATTTAAAGGGAACATAACTTTGTAAACTGGGTTACAAAACAAGAAGTATTTTTTACAAAAATTATTGAACAAGCAATAATTTTTGTGGGCATAGTTGAGGAAGAACAAAAACCGAAAAGAAAAAGTGCAATATTTTTTTAAATTATTTTTGGAGTGTAATCATCTGAATAGTGCATAGTGGGATTTTTTAGTGATGGAGTGCAATTGATAATGGGTGGTGTGCAGCTAGTTGGCCCCTGTTTTAAATAATGCCAGATTGGGAAAATATAAATTTTTAGATACATGAAAACTAACTCCCTAATATAGTATTCTTTCTTTCTATTTTTAAATACCAATTCTGTTTCTAAGAAATCAACATCAAGAAGGCGAAAAAAAAAAAAAACAAAATTCTTTTTATAGCAAATCAAGCACCAAAGCTTACCCAATCCTAACTCTCAAGTACTGATGTTGCCTTATGAATGTCTTCTATGTGGATCATAGTTGGAATTGAGTGATAACCTATTTTTTGTTTGTATAAACCCTGAAATTATATTGGTGCTTGTAATGTAATATTATCAGGAATATAAAATCACATTTTGTAGGTTGTCTTTGAAATTCTACAAAGCAATCCAAATATTTGGGTCCAATGCGCACAATTCAATGAATAATCCAACCTCATCTCTGGAATATTAATTTGTGTTAATCCATTGAAAGAGGATAAAACCTTTTTTGTGAATGCATAGAGACGGTATGAGGTGAATTTTTAGTTACTAAATCAATAGTCACACAAAACCATTCAACCCAAAGTTACTTGAGTAGGGTATGAGCACAAATTTTTTTTTTTTTTTTTTAATCCGATTAAGAACCCAAAATTAAGGTTCTTCCATCATCTTCACAATTAGGTATATGCAAGTGACTTGAAATTTGGGTATGGATATCCTTTAAAAAAATTAGATAAATAATCGAATATGGACATCTTTAGCAAAAGTGGGTAACATATCAGATACTGGATACGAATACCTGGCTATAGAGTTGGATAAGGTTATGGATATATATGCTTCATTTGACCACCCACAGTCAATCCAAATCAGACAAATTAGATCCAAATTAGCTAAAATCAGCATTGAAGATCAGAAACACATAACACGGTAGACTTAAAAGCACTACACATGAAGTTTCCTTCGGCCCTGTCAAGAGATGGACTTATAACTCTAACTACATTAATACTAATAGCTAACTCTTTGGACCAGCTGGATTTCAAAGACCCAATGCAAAATATACCTGCTTCTTGATCAGAATTTATATCCACCGAAGCAAGTCCAGTCCCATGGATTACTATTTCATATTTTTCAACCAATTAGACAGATAATTTGCAATTATCTGAAAATACTTGCTTAAGCTAAATTCAATTTGTGTAGAGAGGGGTTGTCCGATATCGGTGATAAAGAAAACTAACTTGGATTAGACCCACAGATCATTGACATCTAATCTCTAGTTTTAATTATCTGGACAAAAAAAATTTGTCAATAAATGTCACAAAGATAAGCAGCAAGCTTTCAGAGGTATAGATATCTTCTACCAACCTTCCTTTTGTATCAGAACAGAAAATCGACAAAAAATTCAAAACATCCATCTGTCGGTCTTTGTCCTGCCCATATCATACAAATTTTGGTGGTCCACATAAAATCTCCGAATTCCTTCATTTGCTGCCAACAGCTAAATTTAGTCTCCAACAATTTCCACCTTCAACAACTTTGGTACAAACAAAACAAGAATTCCACCTCATTTTTCTTCATAACATCAGCAAAAGATGGCATCAGTCTCTATTGAATTTCACAAATAACAACCACATGAACTTTTAGTTCCATATTGACGTAGACCGCAACTTGGATCAGTAAATGTTGCCATCTGTACTCGGGATTTCTTCATGGAAGAATTCAACCAATAATCTTAAACCAAACTATGCCCAGATCTCAATTTCTTGAACATGAAGCAATTACATAACCTAGTCCAAAACCCAACCACCTCTGTCGCTACAGGTGTGTCAATGATGGGTTCCTTAAAGTTAGCTTTCTCACTTAGTTCTTCAAAAGAATCAACAAGATTTTGAAGCCTTGCGGCAAATTCAATCAGAAGAGAAGCAAACGTCGCCAAAGATAAGGCACTCGCATTTTCATACGTTTTCGATTCTTCTTCATTAGCCGCTGCTTCAGAATAGAAAGAGAAACGCTGTGGCCATGATATCTGTTTCTTGAAGATGGCTTCTGAAGAAGAGGTTGCAGGCAGGGAAGAATTAAGAACTACATCTGGGTTATGAACATCCCAGTTTCTTGCCTGTGCAACTGATCTGAGATCAAGCACGGCTTCACTACGTGACTTGATTGCCAATAATTTTGCATCATTATCTATAATGTTCAGAACATCCTCAAGATCCTCCAGAACCGTTGGCCGTGTTCCAATCTCCCAGCTCTCAGCACTGACAAGAAGGTATGATCTTCGGTCTATCTTCTTTTGCAACTCTTCTGCTGCGTCATGAACTTCTAAGAGGATGTCTCCTGGGTTCAATTTCTCCATCTTCTGGACTTTGTTACCAAGTTCGCGCAACACTTTAGCACCTTCGGTACCTACCCTTTGCAGTTCATGACTAAAGACTTGTCTCCGTTCTGCTGGGGCCTACAGATACAAAATTTGAGATCTAAAATGTATTGTGTTATATGTGCAAAGACATGAAAACCCATTATTTCCAATTATGCAATCATGTATTGGTAAGTCGTGAGCCTATATCATGTCTGATGCGCATACCTGCAACTTTCATAGATCCAATGACCCATATTTTGCAACAATAATTGTGACACACGATAACCAAGTTTGACTTGCTCTCAGCCCAAGATGTTGAATGGATCAAGTAATATGATTCCTTCACCATTTCCATCTATCTTCACTAGCACTAGCATTTTACTATGACAGCTGAACTGAGAAAACCTGGGTTGAGCTTTTACAATGTACCTCCTCGTTAGGTACCAAAAAAGCCCTATAGGACTACATCAAGTATGGAAGCTTTTGCTAAAAATAAAAACAATAAAGGTAAAGGGCTCCAAAAAAATTGGACTGTAACTTAGATGACCTTAGATCTACCTGTTGCCTGTTCACTCCTATCTGTTGGGCTTTGAAGCTCGTTGTATGGGCAAAGTTTATTGATTAGACTTGCAAAGTCTTGTAATTCCAAATCTTTGAAGCCCCTTCTAAAGCCCAGATCCCATGAAGTCTCACCCCCATTGTTTCTAAAAATTCTCGGACTAGTTGATTCATTTTTTTATGATAGGTCATACATGAGTGGATATTGCCAATATTGCCTATTCATCATTAATGTTATCCAGGATGAAGATGAGGTGTCTAGGTTATATCAAGTTTCCAAACAGTAAAGAAACAGGTGGATATATATTATTGTTAAAACTTGTATAACAATTTTAATACACAAACAGAAGGACACAAACAGAAGGAAACAAATAAAAGTCCGAAAAAGTTGAGAAAATCAGTAGCATTTTATTACATGCTTTAATCAACTCATAGGTGCAGATGAATTACTTCTGTTATATCAGAATCACCAGAGCGCACACCATGTCTGCAATAAAGTTAATATTTTTTTAATTTGACAGTGCTTTTGGTGGCTTAGTTACTAAGAGTGGAAGGAAGTAAGACCAACCAAATGAAGTAAGAGAAAGAAGAAAATAAGTTATTCAGTTAAAAAAAGCATTTAGGAATAATGAAGGGCTGTGATATTACCACGCCATTATAATATGAATAAACCCATAAGTGATTTGATAGAAAATCACACCATATAAAATGAGATTTTGTGACTAGTGCCTATTCACTTATGGTGAGGTAATATCAAGGCACATGATGAAATACCAAAGCGCGTGAGGTTGTAGCATCCAAATAGAAGAGATGTGCAAATTATTTCAACTTCTCAGTTAAACAGAAAAACAATATCCTTGTGGGACATTCTATCGCATTGATTCTCTTTGGTGTTGTTTCCCTTATTTTATATTTCTCACTTTCAACAACTTTTTTATTTTATTTTTAATTTAGTAGAGCAGCAGCCAACTAACCTTTACCCATCAACCCACACACTCATACACAACTTTGCAGGATACACGGAAATATTACATTATTTTACATGTTATGGTGTTCATTAGTGCTGGCTTGATGATGATAAAAAGGCATTGCAGAAGTTGTTAGAGCATATAAATGATGCCAATGAGCACATTCTAATTCAAGACGTACAACCTTATCTAAAGATAAGGTTACAAATAGGCAAATGAAAGTTGAGTTCTCACAGGACATAAATTAGTAACTCGGTTACCATTGACACTAAGTATAGTTCATTAGTAAGAATTTGCAAGAAAATCCCAAGCATGTGGAATGTAAGTTCTAATCTGTGATGGGCTTACAAAGAAAAGAAATCTCACAGTGAGTGGCATGAAACCATAGGCAATTCTACTGGTAATAGCTCCAATAACTTACAAATGATAAATCATAATCACCTGTATTTCAGAAAGTAGACAACCATGCAACGCCATGACCGTGAATGCACAATGCCTCAGTGCACCACTTACTTTAGTGTAACTCTTCCAAGGATACCTAAACGTATTGTAAGGACCATGGGGTGGTTCCCAGATAGCAAAACTTTGCTGCACAAACATTAGCAAGTTAAAACAAGCAGTAATTCCCCATTGTTTAACTTTACTTGTAAGTTAAAAGAGGCTAGTCAATGAGCTGCATGAATAGCATAACTACAATAAAAACATACCAAAGCCTCCTCTTGGTTGATAGATTCTACAGCTGATCTGTAGCCACTATACACCGGATCATCAGAAGCTTGGTAAGTAAGAATTTTTGAAGGAATCCTCTCATATTCAACACATTGCAGATATCCATTAACACAGCCTAAAGAGAACAAAATATGGAGGAATAAATCAAACATGCCAAATAACTGAACTCCAAAGGATAAGAACAGTATTACAAGGCACAGAGAATGGTGTGAGAGCACTAAAAGGGGTGTGGGTGGCCAAGCCATCGGTGAGTTACCACCACTTTGGAAGAGCTAGAATTATAACCTTAGGTCAGGACCTATGGGCCAAGAGACAGTCTCAGGTAGACAGTTTCTATGGGAAGTAGGCCTCCCAAAAGGTAATAAAGGCGTGCAAAGGTTTCCTCGGCCAGGTGGAGATTGGCCCTAGAGTGCATGGGGGTGTGTGTGTGTAGGTGGGTGGGTGGGTGGGTGTGTGCCACACTTGACCTGAACTAAGCATTCCTCTGTGGAAATCAGATAACTAGAAAGATGTCCAACCTTCCAAAGAAGTGGCAACACCTGTGAAATTTTTTGCCACCAAGTTATGCAAATCTTCGCCAGCCCAAATGGGGTAAATGCAAATATTTACAACCAAACAGACCCCAGCACCAAGGCCAATGAGCAAGGAGCGAGTCACTGCCGTATGGATGAATTCCCTCGTCCTATACCCAGATACCATTATGAAGCAATAAGTCAACAAGAATACCCGAAACCCATATTCATACGGCTTCATTGTTGGGTAAACTCTCACAAAGGTAGCACAAAACCCTAATCGCCAAAAATTTCACAAAGAAAAAAAAAATTGAGATTTTGTAAATAAGAATATCAATAAATAATGAAAAAGTTAATTCTTTCGATGTTTCCACATTGATATTGAGTGCAAAAAAATCAGACCTACGATAAAAATGCTGATAACAATGAAAACTTCTTCCCATTCTCCAGCCAATATAGATAGCTCTGCCATTCCCAGAGCAAGCCCTCCAGCAGATAATGTTCCCAAACCACGATTAAATCCTTTGCTAAGGGTCGCTCCTGCATATTAAAGTAGCCATCCAATCTTATAGAATGATTAAAGTAAAACCACAAATATGAATGCTTCAATACAAATAAATTTATAGAATTGTCTACCAATGCTGAATTCGAAGACGACAACAACAGTAAGTATGGCCCAAACTGAGTATCGGCTAAGTTCTTTGAAGGGTTCTTTCAAGAATATGAGGAGTGATATAAGAACAAGTGCTAACGCCATCTTAGCAGAGAATACGATCTTCCGAGGATCCGAACGACCAAATAGCCATGCCTTAACAGCAAATTCTCTCAGATTTTTCCAAGACTTTGTTATCGAATCTTGAAGCCAACGGAAACACTGGCATCTACCCCTTTCATCAGTACTTTCCATGCTTCCAAACCGACCAAGCTCTGAATAAGGCCCTCTCTGAGAGAGGAGCCTTTCTTTACTCTTCTCTGCAAAATTATACCTAAAAGACCCCATTTTTGATGCCATGTTCTTCCTCCTCCTTGACTCTCTACTTCTTCTTCTTCTTCTTCTTCAATTGGAAAAGAAACCCAACTATCAATGAAGAAACCGAACCAAATAAGTGAAAAATCAGGGTTTCCTAAATTCAAATCCATCTACTTTTCATTTTTCACTGAAAATTCAACAAGCAATCACTAACAAACAGAACATAAAAAGTGCTTAAAACCAACAGCCAAAATTTATATATAATTTATAAAAAAGAAACTTTAAGCAAAGAAGAACATAAATCAAACCGAAAGATCTGAAGATCGCAAAGAGAATCAAAACTACAGGAGTTGCAACAGTTACCTGTCAAAATCTGAGAACTAATAATAAGAATTTTAAAAACTGGAAACCCTAGTTATCTTTGGCTGGATAATTTGAGATTTCATTTCTGTTCTCTGGAGGTAGAGAAATAAAAAACTGACGCCCATATAGATCTTCTTCGATTTAACCGTAAGAGAGAGAAGCTGAAACTGGTTGATTGGTAGAAAATTTCGTGTCTTTATAGTGTTTCGTATCTCTATTACTACGTGTCGCACCTTTATTTTGAGTGGTAACAATCAAATCATATCTAGAGCCGTGTCCTGTTTATATAGAACATAAAAACCGTGTTTAACGTGGCACGTCTTAATTCTTAATTCTTAATTAGATTTACTCCTCCACTAAGCCCTTTTCTATTTTTACAGATAGGATTGTGGATTTATTCTCCAACCAAAAAATGCCACGTAGAAACTTATTGATTTAGTATCGCGACTCCCAAAGAAAAGTCGGATCACTAGAATTTAGTCATGACTGTCAGCGGAAGTCGGTTTCTTTTAACTTTCTAATGATTTAGGGCCGTCAATGGGTCCGATTCGGATCGGATAAATATCACAATTCAATAAAAAAAATTTATTAGAGCCAGAATGGATCTGGACGGTTGGATCTGTTATTTTACATTTGGACACAACTCGAGATGTGATGAGATGATATGATATGTGTTGATGCAAAAAACTTACATTACCTCAAGACTACCATTGATTTTGAGATTCTCTCTTCCAATACGAGAAAATAGTACCTTAGTTCAAGAAAATAGTATATAATTGATATAAGAAAAATTGTGTCCACATATTTATATGGAATTTCTCCTTGTGATTCTCTCTAATTTTCTCTTTGATTTTCGTTATTTCTGTCTAAATCATTTTGCCCCTCTAGGAGTTTCCCTTCACTCTTGTGAATATAGTTGAATTCTTGATTCTCAGGGATACAACTTGATCAAGCTATATCCTCGGAATTTCAGTTTAAGACTCACTTCCTTAACATCCGATCTCCCTCATTCCAATCTTTATTGATCGATCATGTATCCTTGCCTCTTAAACACGGGAGTTCAGTGAAGCTGTCTCATAGTTTCCACGTGTCGGTATTTGTCAGCACACAACAAATATCCTCCACAATACCCCTTCTTAGGGTTTCAAATCTTGATCTAAGGGTCCGAGATCAAATTATTAATAATCAACGCGTGGCAACCCCCATATTGGATTGTCAATGTTCATTTTTCCTTTTGTCTTGTACTTTTGACATTAAATCGAAAGTTTAACCATTTGAACTTCCATGATGGTACTTTTAATGACTTTTTCTTGCAGCGTGTTGCCGACTATCAAGTCTTAATATTCATGTGTTTCTATTGTTGAGCATTTATGCACCTCGTACACATGTCACATTTCGTATGGCTGCTCACGCATACGTGTTCGTAACGCTCTTTTGTTTCCTGTGTGCATTTGATGCCTCAATAGCCCATCATTATTGTGTCAATCAAGGCAATCTTATCCCTTTATTTTGTGCGTATCTCAATGCCCTAGAGATTTATAAATAACCCCTTCTCCTTCTCATTTTCTTTTTATTTTTCTTCTTTACTCTCCTTCCTCTTTTGTTTATTGCATCAAGAGTTCTTGCCTGCACTCTCACCTTGCTTGATTCTAGTAAGATTTAGTGGAAGCTCTATCGTGGGATTTTCGAAAGTCAAAGTTCTATCATCCTCCCTCTCCTCAAGTTCAACTCCCTTTCTCTTCTTTTATTCTTTATAGAATATTCTTTGATGGCTAAGGGGAAGTTTTATTCCCTTATGTGTCATCCTCTATTTGAGATCAGGGATAATTTTGTTATCTTTGATAATGTGAGCACATCCTTCTTAGATGATCCTTCGTCATCTAAAAGTCTCCCTCATGGTGCCCCCGTGGTATATTGAGGGCAATTTAAGGCCAGCCTCCAAGTTCCTCTCAACAGACTGACTCGGGAGATTTGAATTTCTAAAGGAGGGCACTAAGACAAATGAGCAGTAACTTTTACCATCTCACTTACCCCATCAGGCAAATGAATGCTTTATTGGAGGAAGGCCTACAACTTGAGGTTCTTGACATAAGAGCCCAATTCTCCTTAAGGAAGTGCCCCAAAAAGCAAGGGTACTTCTACTTAACTAAAAGGAGGGGGAAGTCATCCTTGTTCAAGCTCTTAGACTCGGATAAGGACTGGTTTGTGTTCCCTATCAAGATGACTGGTCAGTGGGAGAGTGTACCAGGAGATAAATTTCTCCCGTTTGCCTTCAACTCCTTCAACTGAGTCGGTGAGTTTTTACTATAAATTTGATCCAATTTTTCTTTGTTTATTTTAGGATCTAACTCTATCCTTATCTGATTTGATATATTCGAGCAAAGACAAGAAGGTTTCCTACTCAGTGATAATCAACCACATCTTCTCCGATCGAGAGCTATACCACCGATTCACCTACTTTCTCGTTCCTACCGATTCTTGGGGTGAAGGAGATCAAGAAGAAGTAAAGCAGTCATCCACCAAGCCCAACCTTTTTGAAGGACTCCGTGAATCTCCCAAGGACGACCTAGAAGACATGACGTTGCTCCAATCAAATTGTCCCACTTCCGTGGAGTCCGACGGATCCAATGATAAGGTTCAAGAGGTGCAACCTTTGCTTCTTCAGGAGGAGGAGGCTGAAAAACCTTTGTTGAAGAGGTTAAGCAGAATATTGGCACCCATCCGCCTCTCCCTCAATTGGCTCTATTGAGTCCCCGAGGCTGATTTTTCAGCCTCTTATCCAACCCAATCCCATTCCCACCTCGACTTCTACTTCCTAGTTGGGGTCCAGGGGTGGTGACTTATCAGAAATTCCCTAGGTCATTTCCCTATTCGTGGCTAGCCACCCAATCACAGACCAATGTGCCACACTTTCCAATTCTCATACCGTACAGGATATGTGTGAGTTGTCATGTCTTCCCAAGGATAGGATACTCACCAACAAGCACTTCGTCAAAAACCAAGCTCAGTTCTTCTGCGATATTTATCTAGTTTTTCCATTATATTTTGTTGCTGACCTTTGATCCTTTTTTAATTCATTTTTTAGGTTCAACATGAGGTCCTGAAGCTCGGACAATCACAGGGACATGACCATTATCGATTATGATGTGGCTGAGGTAACTACAAGAAACTGCAAGCTGAGAAGGATGCTACTGTCTTTCATAACTTGAAAATTCAGGGTGACTTGAACACCTTGAAGTTCGAGCTTAATAAATTGAAGGAGTAGCTCTAGCAGACGAAAAAGGATCTTGCCTTGGCTCAAGAGGAGCTTGACCTTGCAAGGGGGTAGCTTGAGGTTGAGGAGCCAGATAAGGAGAAAAAGCTGCAGGATCATCTCAACTTTTACCAAGCCCAGTTTGACGACTCAGAATCGACATGAAAGAAGGCCTACAACAAGCTCAAGGCCAAGTTGAAGAAGATCGAGTTGGCCTTCGAAGGGAAAACTGTTCCCGTCCCAACCGTTTATGTTGAGGATCTGAAGGTTGTTGAAGACGCTTCTCTCATTTTCTCCGACCATGCTGATACTGTTGACCCCACCCTCACTATTTAGGGGTTTCTTTTATGTAATTTTTGTTTTCCTTTTTAATGTAATCAAGTTTCCCTTAAATGAAAGATTTTTCATTTCTTTTCCCTACTTTACTTTTATGTTGATTGTTTGTTTAATTGAGTTGTCGTAGTGGCTTAGCTCTTGTAATGAGCCAAATCTTTTCTACCTGAGACAAACCATACTGCCCAAAACTAGAAATTTTATTGATAATATTTCTTGAGGTTAAAGACGCCACAATTACATCTCCCGTTCTAATTTTTAAATAATAGACCTTGGCTTCTCTTTTCTTGTATATGATATACGGTCCTTCCCAATTGGCTCTGAGCTTCCTATTATTTAGCTTTTTTGTATTCTTAAATACTTTCTGCAGGACCATATCTTTGATTTTGAATGTTCTCCTCCGCACTTTTTGATCTTAAGATCTCTTCAACTATTATTGGTATCTACCAAGTCATTTCATTACTCGTTCTCGAGTCTTGTCTAACCAATCAAGGTTTTGTACCAGCAACTCATCATTACTATGAGTTTCAACGACTTGTGTTCTAGTTGTAGGAACTTGTACCTCGGTTGGGATTACGACCTCCATCCCATATACCAATGCGAATAGTGTTATCTTCGTAACCTATCTTTGTAATATTCGATATACCTATAATACACTGTGCAACTTGTCTACCCATCTTTCCTTATGTTCGGCCAACTTCTTCTTTAGATTATTCAGGATCGTTTTGTTTGATGCTTTAACTTGCTCATTGTCTTGAGGATATATTGGTAATGATTGGAATTAGTGTATTCCATATGTTTTACAGTACACAACGAATCGATTTCCTTTGAATTGAGTTTCATTATCTAAACTACTGCGTATGAGATCTCGAACCATGTTATTATGTGTTCCCATATAAACTTGATAACCTCCTCCTCTATGATCTGAGTCAAGGGGATAACTTATGTTCATTTCATAAAATAGTCAGTAGCTACCATTATGAATATCCTACCCCCAAACCCCGTGGTAATGATCTGATGATGTTCATTCCCCATATTGTGAATGGCCAAGGAATTACCATCAGATGAAGTTCCTCGGTGGATCGGTGCTTTAGCTTAGCATGTTTCTAGTACTTATTGCACAATTTTACGTATCGCTTGCAATCCTTCTGCATCCTCACCCAATAATACCCATGTGTTATCACCTTGCTTCCTATTGAGTGTCCTCCTGAGTGATTTCCACATATTCTCTTGTGTATATCTGCCATCACTAATTCGAATTCTTCTAAGTTTAGGCATTTTAATAGTAGACTTTCGAATGACATCTTATACAGCTCTTTCTGGACTAACATATATCGTTCGAACTTGTTAAGCAAGTTCTTCACCTTTTTTTTATCTTCGAAAATAATTCCTTCTTGAAGGTAAAAACACCCTCAATCCGCGGGCGTGGATCCACATTTTTATTTGGGAGTCACCACTTAGTTTCATGGTTTAGGAACCAAAAATTAACTCTAAATAGATAAACGGTATTGAATCACAAAAAAAAACTATGGGTTCGGGGTCACGTTAGGGGATTGAAAGGTGTTAGGTACCAATCCCGCCCGACGAATGCTGGTTTCTACTTTTCTCAAAAAAAATTATATTGCAAAAAAAAAAAAAAAAAAAAGTCCTAAAATTTAAAATAAAAAATTACCTTTTTTGCCCAAGTGATTGTCACGGTCGATTTCCTCAGAAACTGGCAGAGAATGTTCCTTATGTGAATCTTCTCGTTTTTGTCTTCGTCACTAGATTTGCTTCTGATTTTTAGATAAAATTTTCTTATCCTAAATCTAAATTTTTTTGGGTATTTTTCAAAATTTTTGGATATTTTTTAGGTGAAAAAATAAGGTTTAGGTGTTATATATGGACTTGGGACTTCAGATTTAGGGTTTTGGGAAGTCTTGGGAGAGTTGTTAGTCTCTCTTTCCTAAGGTTTTTCTTGACTTCCAAATTTTGGTGGTAGGTAGAAGCTCTCTTTTAAATAATTTTTGGGATATTAAGATTTGGATTAGGTCTCTTAGAGATAAGGTTTATTTAGATTGAGATTTAATTAGGTTTTATTTGAATTTTGAATTTTGACTTACGTAAAATGAGAATTTTTTGATTTTTGGAAAACCCTCATTTAGAGGGTTCTTTATTAAATTATATTTTTAATTGTTTAGGATCCCCGGTTGAAGGTTCTTTATTAAATATCATGTGGGCCCCACTTAAATAAATGGGTTACCACTCAAAATTTGACCTATGGGCTTAATTAATTGATTTTTATTTGTTCAACAATTTTAGTTTAATTTATTAAGATTTCACTTTATGTTAATTAATATTTTAATTATTAGTTTCTAATTTTTTATTTTTAAGGTTTGAAAAATTATCGTTTTGTGTTCAAAGAGGGTTTTCGCGTTGAGAAGTTGATTTTCAATGTTTTGGAATCAGTTTTTTTTGAGGAATTCAATAAAAGTATTGGTTTGTATCACTTATGGGATTTTGGTGTGAAATGATTGTGGACCATATGAGGGGCGTTTTCATAATTTTGTCGAATTTGGTAGAAATTGACGAAATAGTTTATTTGATTTTAGTTTGTTGTTTTATGTATTTGAAAGGGTTTTCCTAAGTATAATGTAGGCTTTAGGGATGTTTTGATGTTAGAGGTATTTTGGTAATTTGATCATTTTTAGTGATTTTTCTCGTAAGACTTCTTTTTGTCTAAAAATGATAATTTTTATATTTTGGATCATATTTTCCTAGTGTAGCGTGGTATCTAAATTTTACTTGCTTAAAATATCTCATTCGAGCTTTGGAAACATATCTAGTAATAAATAAAAAAATATTAAAATATTCATCCATCATTGGGAACAGTAGCAATCGGGTTGACGAGTTGATTAATCAGACGAGTACAAAAATGGGGTGTTTACAGAAGGTATCTGATGTAGTCATCCATCTAGTTGTGAGTTTGATCAACTTGCATACATGTCTCCTATAGTTGATCGATGCTCGACTTTTGTTGATATTCCATAGAAATCATCTACGAAACTGAATCCCTGAGAATTGAAGCAATATATGCTAATGAGTCGACGTGCATGTTCTCATCCCTTAAGATCCTACTCATCTTTATTCAAGTACACTTTTTGAGTTCTTTTTTTAGTAAGGCTAAGTACCACACCATTTGTTCATCTTTCGCCTGGTATTCACCATTATACTGGTTAGCGATTAGTTGGGAATTGATGAAAGTCATTAGTTTGTCAATCTTCAATTCACTAGCTATATTAAGCCCATTCAAGACTGCCTCATATTCGGCTTCATTCGTTTGAGGTCTCGTATCCCAATTTCAACATCTTTTCTATTTTATCATTACTCGGTGTCAACAATACTATCCTAATTTTCAATCCACTATAATTTGAGGACCCATCAACGAACATCCGCCATCCTAAATGAGCGTCCCATGCACCTAATTCCTCAATTTCCTCAATCATTACATCCTCATCTTCTTCCCAGTTCAGATCCTTAATAGGGAAGTCAGATAGGAAGTCTGCTAGTTCTTGCCCTTTTAACGACATTCGTCCCTTAAATTGTAGATCATACTCCCCAAGCATTATCGCCTATTTTTCCATTCTCTTAGATTTGTCATATTTTTTTAGCATATCCTATAGAGGATAGTCGGTAATCACTAGAACTCAATGAGATTAGAAGTACGGTCGAAACTTTTGAGTCGAGTACACTAATGCCAAATCAATCTTCTATGTCTTGGTGTACTTGACTTTTGATTGTCCAAGGGTTTTGTTGATGAAGTACACGAGATATTCCTGCCCCAAATCTACTCTGAACAAGACTGAACTTACTGAGGGCGCCGTAGCTACTAGGTAGATTCCCAATCCGTCATCTTTCTTAGGCGTACTGAGTATGGGTGATTTTCCAAGGTATTTCTTTAAGTTCTAGAAAGTTGTCTTGCATTCCTCAGTTCACTCGAATCCCCTTCATTTCTTCGATAATCCTAACAGTGGTCAGCATCTATCCGACACCCTTGAGATGAATCTGTTCAAAGTCGCAATCCTACAAGTTAAAGTTTGTACTTGTTTGAGGTTTTTCATACTTGACATCTCAATCAGTGATTGAATTTGGCCCAGAACAACCTCTAGCCCTCTCTGTGTAACCATATACCCGAGAAACTTCCCTGATGAGACTCCAAAAGTGCATTTTTTCAGGTTCAATTTCATTCGGTATTCTTTGAGTTGTGCGAACATTTCTTCGAGGTCCTTGAGATGGTCTTTTGCTAACTTGTTTTTCACTAGCATATTATTAATGTACACCTCCACCATCTTTCCGATCATATCTTTGAATATCTTGGTTACTAATCGTTGATAAGTAGCTCATACATTTTTTAGTCCAAACGACATGACCTTATAATAAAACAACCCTTGTGTAGACACCCCATTTTTTCATCTGCCAAATTCGACAATTCGTCACCCGGCTGTTGTGGATTCCTAATGATGAGCATAAAAGAACTCGAAGGCTTGTGAGTACTATTTGATTCCTTCTGTTTCTAGTCTTTTCATCCCCCTTACTCATCACGACTCGACATAGAAATTTACGCACGCTTAGGATTGCTACACCTAACACTCGATTTAGCAAGCACGTACGCTTAGGTTCGCTACACAGTTCGACAACTTAGAGACTTCGCTGCACTAGGAAAATATAATTTTGAAACTTAGAAATACTCACACAGTGACTGAAAGAAACCTCATGCTAAAATTCGAAAAAAATCCATAAAAAATCACCAAAATGATGAAAATACCCTTAATAAATTTTGGACCTCCGAAAAATCTCAAAAGTACCTCCATTGCACTCAGAATGTGATTTCGAGTCTAACGGGACTAAAATCGACGAAAACAGAGAAATTAAAAAAAAATATGTAAAAATCACCAAAATGACGAAAATACTCCTCATAAATTTTGGACCTCCGAAAAATCTCAAAAGTATTTCTATTGCATTCAGAATGTGATTTCGAGTTTAACGGGACCCAAATTAACGAAAATAGAGAAATTCAAGAAAAATTCATAGAAATGACCAAAATGCCCCTCAATATCCAACTCTAACATAGAGGCCCTGATCCCTAAAAAAATAAAATTCAAATCGAAAATCAAACTAAAATTCAACCGAAAAAGTAATTTAAAATTCAAATCAAATTCAAACCGAAAATCAAAATAAAATTCAATTGCAAATTAAACTAAAATTTAACCAAGATCCAATTAAAATTCAAAATTTAGCATCAATTTTAAATCGAAAGTCAAATTAATTTCAATTAAAATACAAAATAAAAACTAAGTTTAAATTAAAAATCAAGAAACTGATTAAAATAAAAAATCAAAATCAAATTGAAAATCAAGTTAAAAATCATTCAACCAATTAAAAAAAGTGAAATTAAATCGAATCGATCAACCAATCAAAATAAAATCAAATCGACCAACAACCAATAACAAAATCAAAATTCAAATCGAACAATCAAAATTCAAAATTTAAAATCAAATTAAAATTAATTAAACAATCAAAATTTAAAACCAAATGAAAATTCATATTTAAATTAAAACATCAAATTAAAATTTAAAATCAAAATGTCGACAAATCCGAAATTCAAACTCAATTAAAAAATTCAACCCATCAAAGTTCAATGACAATAAGTTACCGCAGTACGAGTAGCAAGGGATCTCTCTCCTATTTTCTTAAAAAGAAAATTAAAAAAAAAAAAAAAACACTTTTTCATTTTCTTCTTCTCTAACACCAACATCTCCAACACCTCTCCCATCTATCCATAACCGCCCACACAACTTTCCCATCTCTTCCATCTTCCCCCTTCTCTCTCTCTCTCTCTCTTTCCCTCTTTCACGTTTTGATGAAGAAAGCCATTATAAAAGAAGAAGGGAGAAGACAACAAAAGGAGGAAAAACCAGAGAAAAAGGTGTTCATTTTGGCTGGCTACTATTAAAAAATCAGCAACTTCGTTTCCCTCATCCCTTCGATCTCTCCCATCAACCCACGTCTTCAACCCTTCTTTTTCTTCTTCACAACAAAACCTGCAACAACAACCCTCTTTTCTCTCTTGCTACACCTCATTTCTTACAGACCAACAACAACCCATATTTCCAATGTTTTGCTGTCTCTCTTCCCCAGTGGGTGATTGTTGAATGCCCTTCTTCTTCTTCTCCATTAGACCCACGTTTTACAGCAGCTACATAACTCTCCCCTACATCTTCTTCTTCTTCTATGTCCCTCTTCTCCATGTTTCTCCCTTATACCATCTCTCTGCCCAATATTTTTCTGTTATTTTTCTCTCTAAGTTTTCCTTTCTTTGCTTTGGACAGCAAAAAAAAAAAAAAAAAAAGACAAAAACTCCATTAAAAAATCAGCAACTCTTAAAAATGTTTTTGTTTTGCTACCCACACAAAATAAAAACAGCACCCACGTTTTACATTCTTCTTATTCTCTCTTAGCCCTCTTTATACTTTACGTAGCCGCTACATTTGTCTCTCTTCCACCTCTCTGTAATGCCACGCCCCGACATATCCATTTTTCTGTCCGACCTTTTCAAGTCGCTGTGACGGTACACACAATAGCATATTTCTCTCAACCCTTATCTTCAACAACATCCCACGTTGGTTATCATCTCAGATTGTTCCTATATTTCTGGCGTGACACACAATTTCGTATTTCTTTTTTAAGGAACCCAAACATCTGAAGTTATTCAGTAAAAGGTAATTTTTCTTTTTATTTTTTATGTTTTTTTATTTTACAATTTTATCAAAATTAATTCATTGATTTTTGGGGTATACGTGGCACTAATGACAATTTTCAAGTTTTCGAAATATTAGTGTATCGATTTGCCTATATTTTTTTTTTGATTAATAGATCGATTGAATCAATTCACATATATCAAGTTGATAGACCGGCTCATTAGGTGTTAATATTTATCGGGTCGATTCGTCACTTTTTAATGTTGTTGGGTCAACTCATTAATGTTGATATTAATCTACTCAATAAAAATTAATGGTATACACGAAAGATAAAAATAAAAATCGATTTTCTCAATAAAAATTATGAGTCGACTCACTGATTTTGGGGACATTGAAAATTTGAATTGATTTTTTTATAAATTGGGCATGTGGGTTAACTCATCGATTTAATACACGTGGCGATTAAAAAAAATCAAGATTCTTTTGATTAATAAATTGTGAGTCAACTCACTGATTTTTGGTACACTTGGTGACAAAAAAGAAATCAAATTTCGTTGATTAAAAATGCATGGGTTAATTCACTAATTTTGATGCACATGACAATTAAAAAATTCAAATTTCTTTAATCAAAATTGTTGAGTTGATTAACTGGTTTTGTGTACATTGTAAATTTAAAATTGAATTTTCCCACGAAATTGGGGCATGTGAGTCGACTCATTAATGTTGTATACTTGGCATTGAAAATCGATTTCATATTATTTAAAATGTGAACGAATTGATTCATTAATTTTTGGTGTCACGTAAGCCTTATTAAATCATGGGATTCCTGTAGACATGAAATATTCGTAATGAACCTTAATGCTACATTGTTTGGAGTCGCTACCATTCTTTTTTGGAAATGGGTGTGAATGGGCACTCAAATCAACTTTTTTGAAAACCCTTTTTTTATAGAATTATAGTGACTCTCATGTGTTGGAAAATGGCAAGGTCTACCTAAGATTTAGGTAAGGAGGTCCGGTTAGAGGATGGGGAAGGTGTTAGGCACCCCATCCTCTCCACCAAAGGTGGTTACCTTGTTTGGCCATTTTATCTTGTAAAAAACTTAAGAAAATCAATACTAAAATGCATGAGAATGCATGATAAGGGTGGTGTGTGCATTGGAGTGAAATGTCCCCTTAACAAAGGGTTTTGATTTCAACATGACATTAATGGCATTCTATGGAAAAAAATGACCCATGTAGTCACATTAAATTTATGAATATGAATGTAGGTTTGAACTTTTAGAGAGACTCCATGATGGAGTTCTCTTGAGGCCACAACCTTGATGCATGTATGCATGGCTATAAACTTAATGTTTTACCCCATCAAGAGGGTGACACATTTCTTCATCATTGCCATGCATAGGTGAGTGTGTGCATTGTGTACAATATGATGCATGATATTAAGGTAAAAAGGGCTTCAACCTCCATCTTTTTGATTGAACCTTAGTCTAATCTACCGGGTATGGGAGAGGGTATGCATTACATCCTAAGTGATTTCTTAAAAAGAAAATAAAGTAGAGGATTAGAAGAAGAAGATGCAAGCTTTAAAATAAATAACTGCATCTTAACCCCACCTTGTCCCTTGGTGGTTTTGAATGAACTTGATCTTGAGAAGTGAACTTAAGAGTTGAGTGAAGTGGTTGAAGGTTGAGTGAGTTGAACTTTGGAAGATGAGAGAATGAGTAGGGATTTTGGTAGAGTTTTAGGTTGAGAGATGGGGGCTTGAGAGCATGAGTTGTTCATAGAAAATGAGGATATTTATAGAGTTTTTGGAGAACTTTTAGGGATAAAGTGGTCCAACCTTAAAAATAAAGAGAATGGACAAAAAATTTAGGTTATTTATTTTTGAATTTTTCATTTATATGAGGACAAATATGACATTTGTGAAGAAACCCTAAAAGCATTCTTTGATTCTTGATTTTTTGGTAAATAGAGGTGAGAGAACAAAAATACTTTTCGAAGGGTGAATAGGAGAATGACATGTGTAAAGGTAAAATGGTAGGTAAAAAGTAGATCTTGATTTATTTGTAAATAACACATAAAGTAAGGGTGGAAGTATATTTTTGAAATGGACCAATGGGAGAACAAAAGTACTTTTGGGAGGGTGAATAGGGGAATGACATGTGTAAAGGTGGAATGGTAGGTAAAAAGTAGATCTTGGTTTATTTGTAAATAACACATAAAATAATGGGTGGAAGTATATTTTTGAAATGGACCAATGGGAGAACAAAAGTACTTTTGGGAAGGTGACTAGGAGAATGACATGTGTAAAGGTGAAGTGGTAGGTGAAAAGTAGACCTTGGTTCATTTGTAAATAACACATAAAGTAAGGGTGGAAGTATAATTTTGAGATGGACTAATGGGAGAACTCCATGTATGTACTTGAAGATTCTCACCTTTTGAGGGTATGATTTGAAGTTCTCTCAACTTTATAATTATTACCAAAGACCAAAGTATCTTTTTAGTTTGACCAACCTTTTTGGGAAGGGCATTCTTGAATTTTCACAAGGGGGAGTTAACTCTCCAATTAGGTGATGCATTGGGTATTGGGGGCTTATGGGAGATCAACATGTGTCATCTTTTGAAGGGGTGTGAGAGAATGGGCTCGGAATGGGCTTGGTATTGGGTTTAGGATATGGACTTGGGTTTGGACTTAGAATGGACTTAGTTTTGGGTTTAGGATATGGACTTGGGTTTGGATTGGATCATGGAAGTGAGTGAAATTGGCTTGGATTAGGGACAAGGTATGGGTATGCAATAATATGAGATGCAATAAGTATGCATGTATGCATGAATAATGATGCCAAGTGGCAATGCGGGCCCGTTGAGAGGCTTAAGTCTAACTCGGAATCAATTCGAGAAAATTTGAGTTTTCCTAGCGGGTTCGTGCAAATTGGGGTGTCTACAATTCCTTTATGCGAAATTTGAGAATCTATGTAACCATAAGATTTGTTTGGCAAACTTGATATAGATCGATGATGATGATTAGACCCTAGATTGATATTTAGTCTCTGAGGATTGACCATAGGTTAGTTTTAGATCGTAGTAGAGACCGATCATCTCGATCGGGCGGGTTCAGTGCCTAACACCTTCAGAAACCAGTAACCTGACCCCTTACCCATCTCTTTGATCCATGGACAGACCCATATCCATTTGGAGTTAATTTTGATTCCTAGACCTAAACTAGGTGGCGACTCTTTATTTTTTAAAAATCCTTGATTTGCATGACCAAACCCCTATCCGCTATCTAGTAGATGGTCACGCGGGTCAAGACGATTTCACCTTGTCTAGTCAAAAATGATGTTTTCTCACGATCTCCAGGAGCTAGGGGGTTTGGTTGTACCTCCAGTACCCATCCATGAATGACATCATTTCATGCTCTAAGGTTGAATCAACCAATCTATCAATTATTAGGAACGAAAAACTATCATTCAGGTATACTTTGTTCAGGTTGGTGAAGTCGATGAGTAATTTATTGATTTCTTCATTTACCCCTACCTCAAGTGGGGAGATAACATACTTAGCTTCTATCGGATTGGTCTAGCTATTGCTTCCATATTTAGTTGGGGGCTCGTGATGAGAGGGTTTATCCTGAGAACGTCTTTGAACGACCGCGCAAATACATTTTTGTTGGCCTTTAGAAATTATACCAACTTCTCCCGTTGCTCCTAGGACATGGTTGTCTTAATATTTGTTATTTTTTCCATTTTCCACTTTTTCTACCTTTTTCATAGTAGCCACACATCTTTTTATGGCTCCCTCTGTAATTGCTATTGATCCCGATCTCTTGTGGGAGCTTCCTGCTTCTTTTTAACTCGGACTATCTCAACAACCTTTCCAACCTTGGGTATCGTCATAAATCATCTATGTGACATCTCCTGATCCTCCCCAATCTCCATCGGCCTGTTTCTACTTGAAAATCGCCATGTATCCATCTTTTTCCTAAGATAGCATTGTAAGCCAAGTCGACATCAATTATAATGAATCTTGTCATGGACCTCTGGTCCAATAGTGATCGGGAGCGTAATCTCTCCAACTAGGATAATTAGAGCATTGTTGAATCTGAAAACGGTTTCTCGTACTAGGTCGAGGCTTTCTGACACCCTCATTTTCTTTGTGGCCTTTGAAAAAAAGATATCAACTGTACTATCGACGTCAATTAAGATTATCCTTAAATCCACATTTTCAATTGGGAGTGTTACTACCAAGGCATCGTAATGGGGCATGGCTACCTCTCAGAGGTTGTCCTGGGTAAACACAATCGCTTTGTCCCCCCATATAGACTCAGGTACCCATGCCACACTTATCCCCATTGTCATCTGGTATACCCCAACTTCATGCCAAATCTTCTTGACCATAGCCCTTATAGTATCCCTCATTCGATCTTCTGAATTGTACATTCCTACTATTGTATGTACTACCCTTCGTTTTTCACGTTCTCGATCCCTTTCCTCTCTCGGTGGTGGGGGAGGAGTCATATATTCCTCTCCTCGTTGGTAGCTATTCCTCCCTAGTGGTCATAGCCACAAATCTTTGGAGCTTACCGTCTTCTATCATATCACGAATGATATGCCTTAATTTGTAGCAGTCATCGGTCGAATGATCTTCTGCACCATGATAGTAGTAGTATGACTTTTTCGGTAATCTCGAGGTGGCTACACAAAACTTGGATCATTCTAATGTGTCTCAGAATCTCAAACATTTTTTTGTTTAACGATGTGTAGATTCGTCTGGTTCTCCACCACGACTTTCCCCTAGTCTCCCTTCGTATCTGATTTCCATCCTTCTCATCCCTTGTTCGCTCTGGCTTCGTAGGAGTTTTTGGTTCTACTATACTAACATCGACTGTCTGTGATGTCTGATCCTTATTCTTCATTGACTCTTTTATTATGATATACTTCTCCACCTTCACGTATAGGTTTTCCAATCACGATGGATCGAATTTGATTAGTGATTCATGCAGTCGTGTCCTAAGAATAATCGTTGCTATGTAGGTTGCTCGCATAGTTGCCTCATCCAAATTTTCTGCCACCAATGTTTTAATCTAAAATCGCGACATAAAAATCTGGATGTTCTTCCCTACTTCCTACCATAAGTGGAAGAGTGTATTTACTCCAAACTTCTTTTTTCTTAGGTGTATAAAATGTTCGATGAAAGTTTCTTCTAGCTCGAAAAACCTTCTTATTGACCCCCGAGGGTAGTCCTTGGAATCATATAACTCCATGCCTCAGTATCATTGGAAAGAGCTTGCAAAGTAACAAGTTGTCATTCGGGTACAACACCATTTGGTTCCTATAGTGAAGGATATGTTCCATTGGACCCTTCAGCCTGCTGTAGACACCCCAATTTGCATGAATCCGTTGGAAAAATCCAAATTTTCTCTAATTGATTTCGAGTTAGACTTAAGCCTCTCAACGAACCCGCATTGCCACGTGGCATCATTTTTCATGCATACTTGCATACATGCATCATACCACATAATTTTGCATACTTAACCTTGTCCTTAACCCGATCTAAATCCGCTCCACCTCTATGATCCAATCCGGATCCGTAACCGTTCTCCATTCACCACCCTATCACCTATACCACAACCAAGGTCCATTTCCTAATCTAACCTAAGCCCAAGACAAAGCCTACCTTCTAACCCAAATTCAAGTCCATTCTTTTAGCCCACCCTTAAAGTCCATAGTCCATAACCCAAGTCCATTCCAAGCCCATTCTTTCACACCCCCTCAAAAGAGGACACATGTTGATCTCCCATAAGCCCTCAATACCCAATGCATCATCTAATTAGAGAGTCAACTCTTCCTTATGAAAATTCAAGAATGCCCTTCCCAAAAAGTTTAATCAAACCAAAAAGGTTATTTGGTCTTTGGTAATAATCCATAAAGGTGAGAGAACTTCTCATTATGCCCTCAAAAGGTGTGAATCTTCAAGTTCATACATGGAATTCTCCCATTGGTCAATTTCAAAAATATACTTCCACCCTTGCTTTATGTGTTATTTACAAATAAACCAAGATCTACTTTTTACCTACCATTCCACCTTTACACATGTCATTCTCCTATTTACCCTCCCAAAAATACTTTTGTTCTCCCATTGGTCAATTTCAAAAATATACTTCCACCCTTGCTTTATATGTTATTTACAAATGAACCAAGGTCTACTTTTTACCTACCACTACACCTTTACACATGTCACTCCCTTATTCACCCTCCCAAAAGTACTTTTGTTCTCTCACCTCTATTTACTAAAAAATCAAAGACCAAAGAATGCTTTTAGGATTTCTTCACAAATGTCATCTTTACCCCTATACAAATGAAAAATCCAAAAAGAAATAACCTAAATCTCATGTCCATTTTCTTTATTTTTAGGGTTGGACCACTTTATCCCCAAAAGTTCTCCAAAAATTCTATAAATACCCTCATTTTCAATGAATAATTCATGCTGAAAAGCCCCCATCTCTCAACCTAAAACTCTACCAAAATCTCTACTCATCTATCATCTTCTAACCTTCAACTCTCTTATCCTTCAACTCCACCCTTCAACTCTCAAGTTCATCTCTCAAGCTCAAGTTCATTCAAGACTTCCAAAAGGGACAAGGTGGGACAATAGTAATTTATTTATCTTTTAACTTGCATCTTCTTCTTCTATCCCTCTCTTTTTTATTTTTAAAAGCCTTTAGGATGTGATGGAAAACCCTCATTCATTTCAAGTAGATTGAACCTCAACCTTGGGCATGGAATGCTTGAGGCGGTTTGGTCGAAAGGATGGAGGTTGAAGCCCTTTTAACTCATTCTCATATCATGCATCATAATATACACTATGCACACACACATCACACATGTTTGGCCATGATGAAGAATTGTGTAGCTCTCTTGATGGGGCTAAAACACTGAGTTTCTAACTAAGCATGCATGCATAAAAGGTTATGGATCTAAGAGAACTCCATTCATGAAACTTCTCTAAAATCCTAAACCAACATCCCAACTCATGCAAATGTATATTGACTCCATAGAATATCTTCTCCCATAAGATATTTCTTATGTAAATACCAACATCAAATCCTCTTTCAAAGAGGTACATACACACCATGTGCACCCACCCATTTCATGCATCCCATGCCTTTTATTTGTTATGATAATCTTCTTCGAAAATGACCAAATCAAAAGGTAACCACTTTAGGTGGAGAGAATGGGGTGCTTAACACCTTCCCCATTCTCTAACCGAATCCCCTTACCTAGATTTTAGGTAGACTATACCTTTTCCAAGAATGAGAGTTACTACAAGTGCCATGAAAAATGGTTTTCAAAAGAATTGATTCGGGTGCCCATTCACACCCATTTCCAAAAAAGAATGGTGGTGACTCCAAACAACGTAGCATGGAAGTTCAAAGTTGAACATTCTCATGTCTATACTGTCGAACTTTCGAATTTTGGGGGATGGAATACTCTCGAAGGGTTTGAAGCCATTATCGCTGGTAAAAACGCCAACCCCCTGAGTTCTCGAATTATACTCTATGCGTGACATCCCGAATCTCTTTCCCTAACTTGTTCATCATCTCTCTTTCACAGCAGCTTTTCTACCTCTTCCCTTGACATGGGATTCCGAGTTTTTGAACTTCCCCATTGAGTTCCTACCCTTGCAAAATTCACTATTCGATCAATCTCAGTTTGATCTACTGCTAGGAGTGGAGGTTCTTGTCCAACTTTCGGTTCTACCCCAGTTTTAGTTCCTTTGCCCAGCCTCTGTGTAAGTTATTTGTTTTTCATTTTTATTGTTAAGATCTCATCATTCTATCGCTCGAGCCCCTATTACATCTATGCCTTCATCTCTGTCACCAAACGATGTACCTTGGGGTATCAGTGGAGGGTTCGCTGGTTCTGTAGGTCCTTATCGTCTTTTTCCCACCATGCTGGTCATTTCTCCTTATAACGTTTCCCATAGACAATGCCAAATTATAGATGAAAAAAACTTATACCACCTCAAGATTCCCATTGAGTTCGAATTCTCCTCTTTTTGTACTCTTAGGTGTGCCTAGAACAACACCTCTCCGATGTTTAAGTTAGAATCTTAGTACAAGAAAATAATATATAATTGATATGGGAGAAAATTGCATATCTTTTAGTGTCCTGGGCCCACATATTTGTAGGGACTTCCTCCTTGAGATCCTCCATAATTTTCTCCTTAATTTCTGTTCTTTCTATTTAAACCCTTCCGTCCCTTTAAGGATTTTCCTTAAACTCTTGCGAATATGGTTGAATTCCTGATTCTCAAAGATACAACGTGATCAAGTTATACCCTTAGAATCTAGGTTTAAGACTCGCTTCCCTAACATTCAATCTTCCTTATTTCGATCTTTACTGATCGGTCGGGTATCCTTACCTCTTAAACATGGGAGTTTGGTGAAACTATCTCATAGCTGGCACGTGTTGTTATTTGGCAACACATGAAAAATATCCTCTCCAATATGTGTAATGTGTAGATGCAAAAACTTGCACTATCTTAAGATTCAAACTGGACGATTGACTCCTTCCTCCTACGCTATTGGGTGTGCTTGCAACAACTACTCTATAACACCCAAGTCTGGACCTTAGAATAAAAATAGTGTATGATTTTTAAGAGAAGGGAATTACTTATCTTGATTATGTCCATTACCCTTGTATTTATATTGCTCAAACCCCATGATCTTCTGTGATATCCTTTCTAATCTCGTCCTTATCTCTTTTAGTAGCTTTTTTCCTTTTAGGTTTGTTTGGCCACACCAAAAATTGTTTTAGATATCCTGAATTGAAATTTCCTTGACATGTAGTGGTAAACCTTGAGATATATTAACTTTGATTATGTTTGTCTGACATTAATCGTGACATAGGTTTAATCTATATGATGTTTGTCTAACACTAATGCAAATTTATTATGATACAATAAATAATTTATATCTAAATTTTATATAAAATTAATCCAAAATAACTATTGAAAACAAAATTTTAAGAAAAAATAAATAAATATTTATTAAAAATTAAAAAATATTTCATTTTCATTATTTTTGAAAATCATTTCATTGGGTCTTTGCAATTGTTTTTTGAGTTATAGTGTGTTTTATAAGTAAAAGATTTATTATTATTATTTTCAATATTTCATTAATTAAACTCATGAGCTAGAAAATAAAAAAAGGCTCGATCCAAGGTGAAAAATGTATTTCAAATTTTAATATCTAAATTTCTTTTACATCCAATCACGATTTTAGATGAACTCACATTGTTGTATTAAGAATCTTTTATATATATATTTTTTAATTTTATAAATATGTTAGTTTTCACTGTTGAATTTTGATTTAAAATTTGATAATTCGATAACCGTCCATTTTCAACACTTTGGATAAAACTCAAAATAGACTTTTGTTTATTTACTTTTATTTTTTAATATGAATTTTTTCATGAAATCTAGAAGATTGTGGTGACATTGCCAAAAGAGTAATCATGTTGGCCCAAGAACCCTTAGTAGATTTGAAATCTTATTATGTTAATACGGAAAGTGTTTTTCAATTGAGGTGAAGTAGTATGGAGTGAAAGATGTTACACTAGAAAGTATAATCCTGTGTCTTTAATGGGATTCCACTTTCTCAATGTTTTGGAGTTATGTTAACCTTATGTGGTAGCTGCAATTTTAATTAGATTGTGAAACAAACAGTAAAATTTGTGTTTAGTGAGTCTCACCCTAGGTTTGGATGATAAATCACAATACACAAACACGGCCTTTAGGATTGTGTTTGTCCTTCCTTCCATGTTTATCTATACCTTCTATTTAGGGATCTCCCCTTTTCTTTGCAAACTCCTGCCCTTATCATGATCGAATCCTTGATTTTTCAAGGATTCTTTTGATTGAATCTCTATTCAGCTTTTCAATCTATTTTCAATCGAGTGTCGGAGTTAAGTCTTCCGTGAATCCGAGTCCCTCTATCATATGACCTTCTCTATCCACTTAGATCTCGGAAGTCGAAATTTACCATTTCCCCCTTTGTAATCCCAATGTGCCATATGTCATTCTCTGATACATTACGAAAAATATCCTCCACAATATATATTTGTTTCAATCCAATATTAATTTTGCATTTTGGCTATTAATTTTGAATATTGTACTTTCCAATGTGAGGAAGTTTCCCGTTTGTTGTATGGTTGACATTGGTTGCCCTAATGTGTATCCCAACATACTTCTATGGTCGATATGTCATCTATACTTTCTAGACTAGGTTTCGTTCTCTATAGAGAAGGATGGGTATTATTGACATAAATTCACATTATTTAATAATTTTTTTTTTTAAATATATAGATCCATTCGAATATTTTTTATAATAATAAAAATAATATAATATATTTTAATAATAACAAAACATGCAAAAGTTGGAGCTGTTGATTTTAAGGAGTCTAAACTTTAGTATTATTACTTTTGACTCCTACTATGTGTCCCTTACCTAGTATTTATATCATTAAAATTAGACCATAGTTGACGTAATTATTTTAAATTATAAAAAGTACATTTAGATAGATTTATTAATGTATTGAAATATATATACAGTCGGTTTCAACAACCAAATTCCTAGTCAAAGTCTTTGACAAAGTTTTGTCTTATATGGGCTAAAAGTTTTAGAATGGGATGGTTTTTTGTGAGAACGATCTCTTTGGTGAGGAGATCACCTTCACAAGCCCATTACAAAAACTTCTAACCCTATCAAAAGTGATTTACCACAATATGAAAAAAGCCAAAATTTGATGGGCCTGGGCTGTCAAATTTCATAAAATTCGACGGACAAAGGGGTCGAATTTTTCATTGTCAATTTTTTTTTTTTGACAGGTCGAAACTGTCAAATTAATGAAGGATGGGAGAAATTTGACAGTCCTAAGAAGTTAAATCTGGGAATATCTAGAATTTCAATGGTCCTAGACCGTCAAAATTCATATGCTTTGGCCCGTTAATTTTTCTGTCTAATTTTTCAATTTTCATGTAGTGTATAAACTAATGGTGAAAACTAACGATCCACAATTCTTCAATTTATAAATTAAGGTTAGAAATTTTAAAATTGGCTGATTTTTTTGAAGATGATCTTCTCACCATAGAGATCATCCTCATAAAAAATCAGTTCATTCCGAAACTTGTAACTCTATCAAAAGTGGATTACAAACTAATAGTAAAAAAATCAACAATCCACGAGTCTTCAACTTATAAATTGGGGTTAGAAGTTTCAGAATTGGTTGATTTTTTTGTGAGAATGATCTCCTCATCATCATTTCAAAAAATTTAGCCCATATAAGACAAAACTCTTTAGCAACCAAAATATACCCCATATATATGTATTCTAGGTAGTGAAATTCATCTATCAAGTATAGCATAAAATAATAATTTATCTTTTAAAACTCTCTTGAAAAATAGTAAGTTGTGCAAAAGAAAAAATTCTATGATTTTAATGAGCCAAAGAGCATCTCCAACGCTATACCCTCTATCCATAGTCAACCCACAGTCATAAATGAGTCTTTTAGGTATTGTAGGTAACAATTATGGGCATCGACATGACATGCACTCCAACTATGCTACTCATAAGTGCTCCTTTTAAATTGTTTAATATATATATATATATATATAATTTTTTTTGAAAATAATTTTTTTCCAACATAATTATTTGAATTTTTTTCTCTTTAAAAAGGATGGATAACAAAGTAGGAGTACCGTTTTTGGTATCGAAAATATCTAGACCCAAAAAAATGATGAGGGATGAGTCTTGGGATGGAGACACTATTTTTGGACTCCACTACCCAAAACAACAATTGGGAGGGGGATGGTGGAGGGGTGGGTAATGCATTGGAGTTGCTCTAATGTACCCTTTCATTTGTCAAAAGTAGTTTTTAAAGTTAAATTATGATAATTATTTATTGTAATCTATTTATTTGAAATTAAAAATATAAAATTTCAAAAAAATTTCAATTATTTTAAAATTGGTGTTTAGTTGCACATGGGTACCGACTCCAGATTTGATGCCTATTCTTGACAAGTACAATTTTGGAGACCCAGGCAATTTTTCATTGATCTAACCAATGGGTTCATCTAGTCTCCATGCGGTCCCTAAAATGTTGGTCTGCAAAATCGCACTCATCCTTGACATAAGAAGCCATGCCTAGTGGGTAGGGATCAACACATCTTCCTACTTATACTAATTTATGATAGAATTTATCGTAATTGTAATACCACTGGTTTCGATTTTAATACAGTCAAATGTATCAATACATTGCAAACAAATACTATACTATGAGAGTTCTAGGCGTAGTATTAAAACATGAAAACTATTTAAACAAAAAAAAAAAATAAAAATACTATAGCGTCCATTGAGTCGAGTCAAGTTGGATGGGATGGTAAAATAAAAATTAATTAATTATATTTATAAATATTTGAAAATAAATAGGAGTATTTATGAATAGAATTTCTAGCTCTTACTTGGTTGTATTTTCGTGCGAGTCGAAGAGTTTTAAAACTGTGCTTTTAGGTGTTTGGCATATATAACGTGGATCAGATTCCTTTTGAGATCAAGTCCTTATCCACTTTAATAATCTTATTGAGTATAATAATGGCTTTGGTGGGCGTCAGACTGTCAAATGAATGGTGTTTGCCACGTTAAGGGACCATACAGTGGAGGACCCAACAACCGACTACATGACTCTTGGTTCTCGATAAGAATAAGGATTTTGTTATTATTTTGAGTCTATCTCCCTCAATAACTAAGAAAATTGTACTATTCTCACTTTATATTCAAATTTTTAGACTTATGACCCTTGTCATTAGACTTTAATCCAAATCTGATTTTAATGGACAAGACTACCCCTGTTTGGTTTTATTTTCAGACACTCATTTTCTTTGAGATAAGGGTAATTTGGATATTTAAGTACACATGATGATTGATGATAATGATGAACCCGACAATCAGTTTATTCTTATCTTCTTATTAGTTTAATCAAAATTTTTTTTTTAGTCCAAACAATGAGTTCTAGAAGATCCTTTTAGTGGACGATCGATCCATTAGACAGTTAAGATCATTAAGGCAATACCCCATTAAAAAATTCACATTTTAAGGCGTATTCCATACATAAGTATATACTTTAAGCTACTTAACCCTCATTAATAATCGTGACCATACAATTTTTTTTTTCATTTTTATTAAATTTGGATCAAACATGCTGGTTAATTTGAAGATGCCAAGTCGGTGAGTTAGCCAAATTTGTGATGATTTAATATAATAATTTTTAAAATGTCTAGGCCCCATTGGTAATGCTGCTAGGAAACATTGAAAGTAAAAGTTGAGAAACTCATTTTTGCAAATTATTATTTGTTAACTACGTGAGCAATAAACGGGAATGTATTAGAACCGTCGAATGGGGAACCTAGGGATTGGAATATATGAAAATTTTGGAATTACCAACATATCGGCATATTAATTGGGAATATTTTCAATTATTAGTTAGCTACGCAGCGGGGGGAGGAGGGAATGGTCCAAAAAATGGAAGTGTGCATGTACCCAAATAAAAGAAACAAGTATACATTATCATAGAAACTCTCATTCAACATAACGAGAATAGATAATTGAAAGAGAGATAAATGTAGGGATCATACCCATAATTGACAATGAGAATCACCTAAATGATTTCTCTCAAAGAAATATATATATATATATGTGAAATTGTGGAGGAACTAATTCTCCGACCTATTAGGTAATGACACGTGTCACTAAGGAATAAAAGAGTTCATTGGGGAGCATTCTTTCAACTAGTGTGTTGTAGTCACTCAAGTGTTTCACCGAGGAAATGGGCTTGGACGAAGGTCAGGGAAACAAGGTTTCTTGAGTAGAAAGGATTTTAATCCCGAAGATTTTAGGATTTGAATGATTGAATTAGAAGAGACTTTTAGAAAGGGAATCTCACATGATCCTTATACCAAAATAGAAGGAGAAAAGGAAGGAAAATGTGCAAAATAACAACTCCTTTTCTATAAATAGAGGAAGACCCTCACATCAAAGGTACAGAATCCTATATCACAGAAACTCTACTAAAATTTCTTTGGAACTAAATTAGGCATTGGAGGCTCTGTGGAACAAAAAATATGGAGGAATTAAAGGAAAAAAAAATGTCCTACTGGAAAGTGTAGATTTTGAGATCACAAAAATCACCTCTACAATTAGCGTTGTCTGTAGGAACAAACAAAAAACAAGATGTATACATGGCAAACACAAGGAACAACGATTGAAGGGGTGCAGCAGGAATTGAAACAGTGGGTGTAGCAAATGTTGTTGTAGGATTTGTAGCAACAAGAGGTGTAAGAATAGAATTAACCATGGAAAGTCAGGCTCCTATAACTTAGTCAGGCTCCTGTGGAAGACGTTCGTAACTTACTGGCACAAGTAAGGACGGGAATGCAACAGACTATAAATCTACAAGTAAAGGAGATCTGAACACTCAAAAGGGAGAACGAGCAGATGTGACAATAGAGGGCTAAAGGATTAGAGAATAGAGGGGGCAACGACGACGATGTTTGACGTCAGATTGGGAAGATTTTCTTAGGTGAATGGAGGATATTACTATCAGAAGGGGGGTAGGTTAGTCACCTCGCTTTCTCAGTTGTCAGGGATCTAAGAAAATCATCGTTCATAGAGGCAATTCAAAATTTTGAGCCACTGAGGAAGTTCCATATGCCTAAGTTCGACTCTTTTGACAAACAAATGACCTTGTTGAGCACGTTATGTATTACAAAAACCTAATGATCCTATATTAGGAGAATGACGTGCTCACATTCAAGATGTTCTCATCTACCTTGTGATCGGGAACTATTACTTGGTTCCAAGACCTACCATAAGGTTCGATTGAGAACTTTCAACAGTTGTAGGGATTTTTCATGGCTCAATATATTTACAACTGGCATAGAAAAGTCAAAGTCAAAGTATTTTTCTACCTGATGTAGGAGGAAAGGGAGAGCATCTGTGCTTTCACAGCTTGGTTCCGTACCCAGTTGTTGTTAGTGGAGAACCCTAATGATGCCATAGTAATTCAAGCCTACATCAATGTAGTCATACCAGGAAAAGGGCTGCATGGGGAACTCATCATCGGCCTAACAGAAAGGTTGGAGGATATGTACGTCACAACTGAGAAATACATCACCCTTAAAAAAATCCTAAAGAACAGAGCCCCAGAGGCAGGTTTGACAATGCATACTATTATGCTGACCAAAATTGAAATTAGAGGAAAAGATGAAGATAAATGGTTAGACAGGAAGAGAACAAGAGAGGCTATGAGTCGAAGTTCATGGACTTCAATAATGGTCCTCACACCCTTAACAACACTCTAAGATACTCAAACACATAAAGTTCGGCCTTAGCTTCATGCCACCTCCTCTAAACTACCGAGGCAGACCAGGAAAATCGTACCGCGAGTACCACAAGTAAAAAGATCATCTGATTAGTGATTTCTAGAAGTTGAAGCATGTCATTCAGCATATGATCGACTAAGGAAAGCTTAGAAGTTATGTGGCAACAAAGACAGAGGAGCCTAGGAAATGATATCCTCCTCCTCTGCCTTCGAAAGGACCTCAAGCATAAGGGAACGGGGTCAAAGAGTGGTCAACAAAATCTTTACAGAGTTCGATTCCAATAGGGTGGTCAGAATTTCACATTGCACCAAAGTTAGGAAGTCACAGCACAAAAGGGAGATTCATCAAATTATAAAGGGGCCAATCGTGGCTCGAGTGCCCAAGTCTATTTGGGGAAATAAAGCAATAATGTTTACTCAAGAAGACTTGAAATGGGTAACCAGAAACAATGCTGCTCTGGTTGTCATACTAGTAGTTGTAGACACCCCATTTTTGCAATCACCTGATTAATCAACTCGTCAACCCGATTGCAACGGTTCCTAATGATGGATGTTTATTCCAATACTCTATTTTGTTACTAGATATGTTTCAGAAATTCGGATGAGGTATCTCAAACTAACAAAACTATAGAAATCACACTACGATAGGAAAATATAACCCCAAAAATATAAAAATCATAATTTTTCAAACAAAAAGAAGCTTCATAATAAAAATCACTAAAAAATGATCAAATTGTCAAAATACCCCTAACTTCAAAACATTCCTAGAGCCTACATTACATTTAGAAAAATCCTTTCAAACATATAAAACAATAAATCAAAATCAAATAAACCATTTCGTCAATTTTCACACAATTTGACAAAATAACAAAAATGCCCTTCATAAAGTTCACTACCATTTCGCACAAAAATTTTCATAAATGAAAAAAAAATAATATTCCCATTGAATTCCTTACGAAAAATCGATTTCAAAACATCCTAGAACATTAAAAAATAACTTAAAACGCAAAAAGTCCTATCCGAAGGTAAAACGGTAATTTTACAATTTTAATAATTAAAACTTCTGAAATTAATAATTAAAATATAAATTAATGTAAAGTGAAATCCTAATTAAAATTAAAGTCAATCAAGTAAGATTTAAGTCAAAATTCTAAAGTCAAGTCAATCAAGTAAGACCTAAGTCAAAACCTTAAAGTCAAGTCAATCAAGTAAGACTTAAGTCAAAACCCTAAATTCAAGTCAATCAAGTAAGACTTAAGTCAAAATCTTAAAGTCAAGTTAATCAAGTGAGACTTAAGTCAAAATCCTAAATCAATCTAATAAGACCAAAGTCAAAACCCTAATAGAATTCTAATTAAACTCAAAAACTATCTAAAAGAATTCTAATTAAACTCTAAAACCATCTAAAAGAAACCTAATTAAACTCTAAAACTATCTAATTAAACTATAAAACTATCTAATGTAATTTTAATTAAACACTAACTCTATTTAAAAATAATTCTAATTAAACACTAACTCTATCTAAAATAATTCTAATTAAACATTAATTCTATCTAAAAAGCACTTAAAAAAATCTATAAATAAGGGTCTCTACAACCTATTTTCGTATAAAAAAATAAACCATAGAAAAAGTAGGTCAAAAAACTTCTCTAGCTTCCCATAAACCCTAATTTTAAAGTTCTAACTCCTTACCTAACACCCATACTCCAATTTTAGCTCAAAAAAACCTAGAAACCCTTCAAAAACATTTAGAAATTCATAAATAAATTAGAAAAATTCAGATCTAAGAAGGAGGTACTTCGCCTTGGAGGTCTAAAGCGAATCTAGTGACAGAACGAAGCGAAGAGTACTGTACAAGGAGCTGTTCTATCAGATCTAAGGGAATAAAACCGTTGCATTCGAAAAAGGTGACTATTTTAAATTTTTTTTATTATTATTTAAGTCTTTTTAGCAATGTAGTTTATTTGTGAATTAGTAGAGACAGGCGTTTGCCGGGCGGGGTTGGTGCCTAACACCTTCCAACCCCGTAATGTGATCCTCGGACTTAGTATTTTTTAGTAGATTAGTAGTTTGTTTATCCGTTTCGAGTCAATGTTCAGTTCCTAGACCGTAATAACTAGGTGGCGACTCCCAAACCTCAAAGGTCAAAAGCGGATCCGCACATCCCCGCGGATCGAGGGCACTTTCAGTGGCGACTCCACTGGGAATTATTGAGGATCAAACTTGAAAACCCCCAAGTATGGGAAGCATTGCCAAATAGACCCAATTTTAGACCTAGTTTTTTTGTATTATTTTGTTTTGTTTATTTTGTTTACCTAGTTTATTTTATTCATTTATTATTGGATTGTATTATCTTCTCTTGGCATGATTTGGATTGATTTTGAATGCGTTATTTTGGAGTATTACTTCCTATGATTCAATCGAGGGTCATTTGGGATGACCCTAAACAATGAAATATTCAAATTGACATATGAATTAAGGGTGAGATATTGCTGAATTGACTATAAAAATTTGGAGATCATATTCTTGGATGATTTATTTGTAGCCCCAATTGAAGGTCGCTATTGGAAACTCCCAAATAATCTAATGGTTCGAAAGAAAATAATGAGGTAAAAGGGAATGAGGGTTGTTGGACCATAAAGATTTGTTTTTTTAATTTTTAATTTTTAATTTTTAATTTTTAATTATTTATTTTTCTTTTAATTTTTATTTTTTAGCTTTTTTTTTTGACTTATTTATTGTGATTTTTGGGGGTACATATGTGGATCTTGGATAGTAAAAAAATATAATTTTTTTTAGTTATTTTTCTTTTTATTATTATTTTTTTTAGTTTTTTAATTGTTTTTAGATACATACGTTGATCTGTCTTTTGACGGTATAAAAAAAAACATTTTATTATTTTCATTAAGTAGGTGTTGATATAGTATTGTTTTAAAAAGGAAAACAAAAAGATAAATTTTTTATTAGTGCAAGTTGTTCTGTCCGTTGAAAAAAAAAAATAAAAAATTTAGGGGTGCTGTAGCAAACAGCGTATACCCATGGTTTCAAATTGATTTTGGGGGTGGTGTGTCTTTAGCAAAACAATATTTTCACTTTTCAAAACCTTTAAGTGTTTTAATTGGATTTCTTTATCTCTTCCATCAGTCTCAACAGAGGCTTGAGAAGTTGACTCCTCAAGGGTTCCTAACCCATATTTTGGTTTTTAAATCTCAATCAATGAAGAGATCAGTCGGTTGTTTTTGTTCTCATCCTATTAATCCTCGATCGAACGAGTGACGATGAACCAAACATATTCGACGCAACTAGTCTCCATGAAACCTGTTGTTTCGAGCCACCTCGATCAAAGGAGGCCCGATCCTTCTAGACTGTAGATCTCCAAGCCTCATCAAATGTTGAATCAACCTTCGTTGATGCTTGGAAGAATGTGAACCCGAACTTGGAACCACCCAAGAATCCCCTCTCTTTCATGAAACCTCACCCACCGAGTCCCTCTTCGGTTCCATCCCAGCTCACTGTCGATTTCACTTTCCCTTTCCATCATCTTCTTCACATCCATCTTGACAATAAAACCTGAGGGCATCGTTGGGCAGCACTCCATCCTCATGGAAGGTTTTATTGGTGGAGACCCATTCAATTCTTGAAGATGGATCTGTAGTTCCTCCAGGTCGAAAAATTCTAACTCGCGAACCATGGGCTGAGAAACCAACAAGGTTCGTTCAAACCCTCAGCCACAAAGAAACCTTAGAGATCCCCAAAGTTGCTGTTGCAATTAGCAATCTGAGCAAAAATGTACCAAAATTTCTACCCTGCTCCATAGTTTATTTGTAGGTTGAGAAGAGAAAAGTAAAGACCGAGTTATTTCAGTAAAGTTGAATCGGTGTTGAAGCGGTTGTGATGGATTTGAAACTAATTTTTTTCGTTTGTTCTTATTTATGTTTCTTGCCACTTTTTCTTGGATTTTGGCTCAAGAACCTACAAGTGCAACAGTTATAGTTGGGGTTGTTTACAAATAAACAGGTTGGATGACCTCATTGACATATCAGCAAGATAGGGGCAATAGTGATGTTTGGCTTGAATGCATTTTATGACAAAAAAATTCAAAAAGGTTATGTAAATTGTATGTGCTGTTAGCAACCTCAAGAGTAAAAAAATTGAGATGGAATCCACTTTATGGGTCATGCTTTCATGACTAACTTAGTAAGATATTAAATCTTACTAAGTGTCATTAGGTCCATTGGGACTATCAAATTAAAAATCCAATATCACTGTTTCTGTATTTCATGGAAATCTCCGATTTAAAAGAAAAATTTAGAAAAAAAAACAATTTTGATTTTGATCACGGGTATAAAAAAATGGATGGTTACGATCTCTCAAATTTAAAATTGAAATTCAACGGCGAAAATTAACTTTAATATTTCTAAAATCTCAGAATTTTGTGTTATAACCATGTGCCATTAGATCATGTTTTCGAATTTTGACCTCTCCACGTGGCATCCAAGAGCATGGTCCAATGCTTGACAAAATTTTAAGGATATTTTTTATAAAAAAAAAGAAAAAGATTTAAAATAAAATTCTTAAAAATTAATCTTCATTTTGATTTTAAATTTGATTTTGTAACCACTCATTTTTCAAAACTTTGGATCAAAGTTACATAAAAAAATATGTATATGCGCATATTGAACTTTTTCATTAAATGCAAAAGGTTGTGATATTGGATTATAAATGTGACAAACCATGTTGGCCTGATGACCAGTAGTGAAATTTGAAACCTTATGAGTTGGTCAAACCAGCCTATGTTCGCAAAAGGTCTGCCATGCATGAAAAAAATCTTTTTGACTTGGACTAAAAATTGTGTGCTTATTTCAATGATTGGATCCGATTATTAGTCTTCATGTTGATTGTTTATCTAACATTGTCATGATCTTGATTGAGATATATGCTTGATGTGCTTATTTTGATGATTGGATTGATATATTCATGTGGTAATGAAATGATTAGGCCCATGGGCCCATTTGTTTGAAAAAAGCCCCAGGCACACCCCACCCTATTTCGTACACACCACTAGCACGTTTATCGCTTTGCATGTTTGCATGTACCATATAGCCAACGTGGCACTAGTGCGTGGCCTAGTCTCTTCGGAGATGCGACGTCATTCATGAAAATCACAACTCCAGTCACGTACCTTAGGGTATATAAAACTGGGGCATCAGTACCGTCTGATCAGGTGACTCTGAAAGGTATATCGATGCACCAGGCTGGAGCGACCTGAGCTTTTGACTTATTGTGAGTCACACAATTACATGTCCCGATTGCCAAAGTAGTACTAGTATGTAGTCGATCCCTTCGTGGGATGCCAAACCATTTATGAAAGCTACAACTCTTAACTCGTACCCATATGTATATCAAAGATGATCCAAGTACATCAGTTGCACTTCTTGGTCAAAACCAGTGCTTAAGCGAGATCCTGCTCCGATGTACTACGGTACTAGGAGGATAGACTACGTCTATTCTAAAAAAGAGGTGATTTAAGAGTGTCTTTGCTCAAGCATCGTGCGCCACTTCTGATCTGGGGATTAAACTGGCTGTTTTTGGCTTCAAAGAAGTGAGTTGAAGTTTTAGATTATCACCTATACGGTATATCAAACTAAGTCACACATACCGTCTGATTGAGTACGCTCGAGAAGTATATAGGTGTACTTGGGCAATGGTGGTCAGATAAATTGCATTGCATGTAGTAAACCTAGAGTCTAGGAGCCTCCTATAGGTCACGACTCGAACTGACTATGGGTGTTCCCGGGTTGTTCTATTTAATCCAACCCAAAGGTAAGTGGGTGGACCGGTCCACACTGCTTCAATCCAATCCCCAATACCGGTCCAACCTAGTAAACTTAATTGAAGAGACATACTAATCAATATCAAATTAAACTAGTTAACCCAATTGGTAAATAGATCTTATAGATCAACACATGGATTGATTGGATTAATTAGCTTAAAAAAATAGTTGATGAAGTGATTCAAGTAGAATATTTAAATCCATTGGGTCGAACCAGCCCAAACTCAAATGGGTACATTGTCCCAATCACTATGCATCGACCAATGTAATTCAATGGACTGAATATTTCATACTTAACAAGATCAGTAAATCATCTTCATGTAATATTTCTTGATCGAAATATTTCATTGGTTAGAGATTTTGAATCTAGGGGTTAACTTAACCCATGCTATCAAGATGAACCTCTATTTGTTAAAAGTCTACTCTAGGGTCCATAACTAGTAATCTACTTTTGATGTGCTTTTCAGGGTTATCATTGCACCCAAACTCAAGCGTCCACCTCCTAGTTGGAGTCGTAAATCTAGTTTGTTAGAACGAACGTTAGTATCAAGTCAATAGGCATAAATGATTTTAGAATCTGAGCTTACAGAGATCCGTAAAATTTTGGCAAGTTTTGCCAATGATATCAATAGTATAAAAGGCAAGGTGGAAGCTTTAGAACAAACTTCAGAATCAACAGGTAATCTTCTTGACGACCCAAAAAGAAAAAGTTAGAAGAGAAACGTCCACATGAAGTTTTTGAACTCGACGGAGATGAAGAATATGTCGATGAAAACCAGGTGTTAGTCAATAAGATGTCTCAATTAGATCAGCTCTGAAGACTATAAAGGGTATTGATGAGATTGTAGAACACATTGAAGTTTTGAATCGTATCCCTAAGATTCAATTGCCGGAGAAATTTGTGATGCTTGAAAAGGATAAGTTCAATGGAATGGGTTGTACAAGAACCTATCTCAAAGTATATGTCACTAGCATACGCACTATGGGGCTTAGCGATGAACATATGACATTACTATTTCAGCGAACTTTGTCAAGATCAGCTCTACGATGGCTGATGTCTCAAGATCCAGCTACAGTAGGTATAGACACCCCAATTTGAACGGGCCCCCACTCGAAAGGGCTAAAAAAAACAAACTTTCAATAAAATTGGCCAACGGGCCTCAAGAGCCCGAATCACTCAAATATGACATTTTGATCGAACCGAGGCCCCTAAGACCACCTAATGGTCTAAGCGGGCCTACAAAAAAGAATTGGCGCACCCCCATCTTTATCGTTCCTCCCCCAAAGTCTAAACCTTCAAAAAACTCCATTTCTTTCAATAAATGGCCCCCAATGCCTCACCACCTTTCTACACTATTCAACCCATTCAACATAAGCCCAATTATTCTACCCATTACTTAAACTCATTCAACTCAACCCATATCTATTCCTATTCAACCCACAACCTAAGCCCAACCCCATACTATACCCAAGCCCAACTCATTACCCAAGCTCAATTCTCAACCCAACCCAACATCACAACCAATCAACACAATCATCAAGGTGGGACATAAGTCACCACCTCAACTCACCTCCCTCATTCCACTAACCATTCCATCACCTTTTCTTTAAACATCATCTACCCACACCGCTAACCTATACCTACCCCTAATCTACCCACATCAACCCATCACATATTCTCTTAAAAAAATCTAATCTACCTACACCCCTAACCTATACCTCCCTCTAATCTACCCTCATCATTCCCTACAAAACCCATACCTACAATTTAAACCCATACCCCTCCTTTCAAATCAAATACTCATACTCTCCCATCAACTCATCTCAACCCTTCATTTCCACCCATTTTAACACATGACATCATCTCTTACACCCTCCCAAAATATCATCAACCACCCTCTTACACAACCCTTCTTTTAATTAAAATCCCATCCCCTCAACTCACTTCACCAATTGATTACTCTCTTACACAATCCCATCCTCTCAATCACTTTCATTTATTTTATTTCATCTAATACTCAACCCAAATGGGTTAAAGATCCAACCTATTTGAGTTGTAAAATAACCCATTTACTCTTCTTACACAAATGCCTTTCAATCATCTCTAATTTACCCCCACCTTTCTCTTAAACCCCACACCATTTTACCACTTCTCTTCATTTCACCCCATCTTACCCCTAAAAATAATTCCCAAACTCTATATAACCCCCTCATTTTTAACGCTCATTACCTAATAAAAATTTGAGAAAAATATTCTCTAAAAAAAACACTCTCTACTCACCTCACTACTCTCAACTCTCAAATTCTCAACTCTCAACTCACCTCCATTACCCTCAACTCTCAACTTCTTCTTAAGAAAATCCAAGAAGGTCAAAGGGATTTATTAAGAAAAGGCAAAGAAAGTCAACAAATGAGCAAGGTGGGTTTGGACGAAAGAATACCCTTTCCAACTTCCTTCTTCTACTTATCCATTTTTTCACACCTTCACACACACCACCATGGTTTGAACCATCAAAGGGCCCTTTTTTCAATAAGGGTGCCCTCAATGGGTTGAACCAATATAAAAGCCCCTCATACTTGAGGGCACATATCGGATTTTTTGATTATTTTTCTTATTTTATTTTTATTTTCAAGATGGACCGAGTTCGAGGTTACAACCAATGGTGGATGGAGTAAGGTGCTTAACACCTTCCCTACTCCATAAAATGGACCCACTCACCTTGAATAAAAAGTTGGACCAAATGAGCCAAATCCGTACGAGAGTCATCAAATGCCAAAAAATATGATTTTTCAAAAAAATGCAATCCGGGTGACCATTTATACCCATTTCAAATATGAATGGTGGCGACTCTAAAATCCCCCAAAGTGGATGATATATTTAAAATTGAATAAATCTCGTGTCCACAGCTTGACGACTCAACTGGGGAAAGAAGGCTCTACCATCGTGTCAACTTGGTCATTTTGAAAAAAATATAAAATATTCTTATTTGCAAGCTAACATTATTTATTGTATTTGTTGTTTTGGTGAGTTTCTCTTTCTTTATTTACTCTCTTTAGCTAAAAAAAAATTCATTTTTTTTTCTTTAGTTATTCGATTATGTTTCTTTTAAGCATGTATATCATTAAAAAAAAATTATAAAAAAAATGAAAATTTTTTTTTTTGGCCCAAGCCAAAAACTAGAGGCAATGTGCCTCAAAATGAGTTTAAAAAAAATAAGTTTTTTTCTTTAGTTATCTGATTATATTTCTTTTAAGCATGCATATCATCAAAAAAACACAACAAATGGTTTTTTTTTGGCCCAAGCCAAAAATCAGAGGCAATGTGCCTAAAAATGAGTAAAAAAAAAAATAAAAATATTTTTTTTTTGTCGAATGGACAGTCGAACTTAAATTGATTGTAACTTTCTCGTCCGATCTCCATTTAACCATTATAGCATATCGATTTAGGGTATAACGAAATTTTATTTCAAATGTGACAAAAGTCAACAAGATTTTGACCAGTCAAAATCGATTTTCGAGGCCGTTTACTATCCGTTTCGCTAATATTTTTGTTATGCTTCTTGTATGGATACAAAATAAAAATAAAAAAAAAAAAGAAAAAAAATTGGCCCAAGCCAAAAACCAGAGGCAATATGCCTCAAAATGAGTAAAAAAAATGAAAACAAAAATATTAAATTTTTTTTTCAGTTTGTTCCTCACGTCAGTCTTGGCAACTTTTTTCTTGACTTTATTTTTATTTTGAGTTTTAAAACTTCAAAAGATCAAACGGATTACTATTCCTTAAACTTAGAGCATACCGTTCGTCACTTTTTAATTGATTAAAATGGAAATTCAAAGCGATATTTGGTTGGAAAAAAAAGAGAAGTCCTTTTATGATTAGTTCATTCGTTTTAAAAAATAAAAAATAAAAAATAAAAAAAATAAAAATAAAAAATAAAAAAATTTTGATTGGTCGATGGTTAACTATGGATGTGTTATCTTTGTTGATTAATTATGGATGTCCATTCATCTAGAAAATGCCCCAGACACACCCTATCCTATTTGCACATACCACTAGCACGTTTACTTTATTGTAGTGCACACTTGGATGTCCCTAATAGCCAATGTGGCACTAGTGCGTGGTCCGGTCTCCTCGGAGATGCGACGTCATTCATGAAAACCACAACTCCAATCATGTGCCGTAAGGTATATAAAACTGGGGCATCAGTACCGTTTGATCGGATGATTCTGAAAGGTATATCGATGCACCCATGTTGGAGTGACCTGAGCCTTTGTCCTATTGTAAGTCGCACGGTCACATGTCCCGATTACCAACGTAGTACTAGTACGTGGTCGGTCCCCTCGCGGGATGCGAAACCATTTATGAGAGCTACAACTCTAGACTCGTACCTATACGGTATATCAAAATAATATGAATTCACCAATTGCACTTCTTGGTCAAAATCAGTGCCTAAGAGAGATCCTACCCTGATATACTATGGTACTAGGGGGGTAGACAACGTCTATTCTAGATGAGAGGTGACTTAAGAGTGCCCCTTGCTCAGCATCGTGCGCCACCTCTCAATTAAGGATTAAACTGGTTGTTTTTTACTTCAGAGATTGTGAGTTGGAGTCTTAGATTATCACGTATACGGTATATCAAACCAAGTCACCACGTACCGTTTGATTGAGTACGCTTGAGAGGTATATAGGTGCACTTGGGCAAGGGTGGCTAGATAAATTGCATTGGACATAGGAAACCTAGAGTCTAGAAACCTCCTCATAGGTCACGACTCGAACTTATCATGGGTATTCTTGGATTACTTTTTAGAAATGGACATTACAAATTGTTGAGATCAGGAAGTTACAATTTTGTCTTTAAGATAATCAAACCATTTGTTCAAAACTATTATATCAGTAGGTGCACCAACCCAATAAAGAATCCATTTTAAATATGGCAACGATGCATAATGACCCAGTTCATCTTGATTTAACGATCACGATGGGCCGGACCATTTAAGTCGAAGTGGCATTCAAGTTCCCTAATTCGGGTCCCAACCCATTTCAAGATAAGAAAAATATTTTTCAAAAAAGGAAAAATGATTTTAAAAAAAATGACTTACAAAGATATGTTCTGCATGGACCTTGGAAGTATACTGAAATATTCTTTTGTGTCAACTTAGGATGCTAGCTGTAGAGAATAACCCAATCGACCAGTTGGTCAAAACAACCATCACGAGAATGAACACTGTAGAGAAATTCAACTTTGGGAAATTTATGTTGAGATGCGCCCTATAGTTCCACGAGTTTGAGATAGATTGGAACCTTTTGCGCGCCATGGCTAAGCGTTGGAACCCTTATCTTCACATTTTCTACATTGGGCATATGCACTTGTGTTTTACTCATGAAGATTATTATGGCATCATGGGGATATCTACTTTAGATCCTCTATTCAGGCCTTTATTGAAGACAGGATATTCCGGTGACTTCGCCACAGGCCTAAACATTTCAAAAGAAAAAAACCAAGGCCTTAGTCCGTAATGGAAGATTGGATTTAGTACCCTTATTGAGTCCATACCACTCTCGCAGTCATCCCATTAATGTAAAATCAAAAGCTTGGCGAGCCACTAGAGACCATCGGTTGTGTTTAGGAATCTTAGCCCAATACATACTGACCTCCAAAAGTAAGGGTCAAACTGTCCTTGAGTCCTTCATAGACATAGCTTCACAACTCTCCAGAAAAGTCAATCCTGTACCTCTCATTTTAGCTGAAACCTTCTCAGGTCTAGATGCCATAAAAATTGGTGAGGAAACGGGTTTCAAAGGAAGCCCTCACCTACTTTATATGTGACTTTGTGATCGTCTTAAAATTGTGGACATTCCTTCAACCCTCGAGTATAGGCCATAACATTTTTTCAAAAGAAACATGTTAGTGCGTCACAACTCAGTCAAGGCTTTGAGCAAATGGTTAGATTCTCACCTTGCCTGTCATATTGGTTTGAGATGCCCTTGGTGGATGGCTGGCTACCCTGTTTTAGGTACTAAAGGATCCTATTATGTCCATTTGATTGGACTGGAGAAGACATCTTTTTACCAACCTGCTTAATACCAGAATAGTACGGAATGCCTATAGAATTTTTACTACCTCAACCTAAGGAATTCTTTTTTTTTCCGAACCATTGATGGAAAAGTTAGTGCATCTCATTGAGAAGGCTTGGAACAAGCGCACCTTAGGATATCCAGATGGACCAGCAGAATTCAAAGAGCTAGTCATTAGAACCAAGAGAAGCAAACTTAATTGTCCTAGCAATCCTGATGATGATCAAAACAAATCCAAGCATCCATGTAAAAAAATCTAAGTCATTACATAAATGAATTATTTAATGGGTTGGTATACCAAATTCAATATCAGGATTCACCAAAATGTTGTCAAAGGGGTAACACAATAATTGATAATCCACCTCAAATGGGTCCACAACCCATATCCATCTCAAATTGGGTCCACGACTCATATCCGATTTCGAATCAAGCCCATGACCCATCAGTTAATCTACTTTTGCAAAATGTCATACCGACTCCGTGTCGATGCCAGCTCCGTGCTGATGAAATCATTTTTAAATTTTACCGACTTCGTGCCGATGCCATCTCCGTGTCGATGCCATCTTCGTGCTGATTAAATCATTTTTAAATTTTACCGACTCCGTGTCGATGCCATCTCCGTGCTGATGAAATGGTTTTTAAATTTTATTGACTTCGTGTCGATGCAGCTCCGTGCTGATGAAATCGTTTTTAAATTTTATCGACTTCGTGTCGATGCTAGCTCCATGCTGATGGAATTCATTTTTAAAAAAGTTTTACTGACTCCGTGTCGATGTCAGCTCTGTGCTGATGTAATCATTTTTAATTTTATCGACTCCATGTCAATGCCAGCTCCGTGCTGATGAAATCGTTTTTAAATTTTACCGACTCTGTGTCGATGCCATTTCCGTGCTGATGAAATAGTTTTTAAAATTTTTCGATTCCGTGTCGATGCCAGCTCCGTGTTGATGTAATCATTTTTAAATTTTACTGACTTCGTGTCGATGCCAGCTCCGTGCTGATGAAATCATTTTTAAATTTTACTGACTCCGTGTCGATGCCAGCCCTGAGCGGATGTAATTCATTTACCGACTCTGTATCGATGCCAACTCCGACTGATGTAATTCTTTTTCAAAATGTTTTGCCAGTCCCGTGCTGATGCCGACTTCGCGTTGATGTCTGCTCCGTGCCGAATAACTCTTTTCTTTAAAAATTGTTTATTTTAAAATAAATAACTTTATCCGACCTAATAAAACGTCATGCATTTTCCTTTTGTAAAACAAGATAGTAATGCTTGGTCTTCTGTACCCAAAGGTGGCTAAACGAAAGAAATATAAGTAGCCAACAGAGCTCCGTACTTTCTCAGATCTTCCACCGTCACCATGAGTTCTTTCGAACTGTCACAACCCACAATAGTTGAAATGTCAGAGGTTGATCCCAAAATAGCAGAGCTACTAAAAATGATCGAGAGACAAGAAAAGATGATAAGTTTCGTATTAGCCAGCACCAGCATCATACAAGCCCAAACAATGCAGCACCATGCGTTGGGGTCAAATCAGGATCTACCCGAGCAACCTCCGTAGGGACCACAGCCTACTATGCCTCCAGTAGTACCGCTCTACATTCCACAGAATCGACCATCCCCGGTGGTCATTCCCGATGATGAGTGCGAGTATAGGGCTACAGAGGCCAAAAGTGCGACAGATGAAAAAATGGCGCAACAAATTGAGGCTATGCAGGAAGAAATGAGGAGGATGAAGGGCCTCAACACTATGAATGAAACTTGATTCAAGGACCTCTGTTTCTACCCCAATGCTCAATTATCGGCCAAGTTCAAATGTCCAGAATTTGAAAAATGCATGGGGTGGGGTGTCCGCTGTCACATCTAAAGCTATATTGTGGGTCTATGTGCCAATACGGAGAGGATGACAAGCTGTTGGTACAATTATTCCAAAGAAGCCTAACGGGACTAGCCCTTAAATGGTTCTCAGGATTGGACCATACGCTCATCAAGAGTTGGCAGGACTTGGCTGAAATGTTCTGGCACAATTATCGGTTCAACATAGATGTGGGTTTGAATTCAAATGATATGGTTAAGATGACGAGGAAACAGTGAAAGAGTATACCCAAAGATGGCGGCAGTCTTCTTCGCAAGTAAGGCCCGCGATGACTGAATAAGAGATGAATACCATGTTTATCTCGACACTAGGGCATACCTTTTATACTCATCTAGTGGGACACACTACAGGTACCTTCTCAAATCTGGTACAAGTAGCAGATAGGGTCGAGGATGGGATCCGAATTGGTCTAATATTTGACTTCACAGCCTTAAGTGCTGCAGCAGGTACATCAATACAAAAGAAATCAATACCTTTTGTTAAAAAGAAAGAGGAAACTCAAGTCAACAATGTACAACCTAGCCAACTTCTCTTTATTCAGGCACCAGTGCAGAGGCCACCGACACCACAAGTCCCTTGGACGCCAGTGCCTCGAGCTGCTTGGGTTCCAACACCGCAGAATCCCTTTCGGACAGTTCCTCCGCAAGTACAACTAGCACCGCAGTATGGGCAAACTCAACAAGCATGGCCCAATAAGGTAAATAGGGTATTTACCAGATTGTCTATGACGCTGACAGAATTGCTACCGATCTTGCTTAGAGGAGAGTACCTCACAAAACGACCACCAAATCCAGAGGCTGCAAAAGGACCAGGGTATAACCCCAGCTTGTTTTGTGAATTTCATATGGGTGCACCTTGGCACTCTATAGATCAATGCTGGCAACTCAAGCACCAGGTGCAAAATTTGATAGACAAGAAAACGCTCATATTTGATGGACCTGCAAACCCCATTCAACAACAGAACATCAATCAAAATCCCCTACCTACCTACAATGAGAGGGAGGGAAGTGGGTATAGGATAAATGTCATTATTGGGAAATCCGATTTTAACCCATCAACTTTGATAGCTCCCATCGGGTCAAAAATCAGGATCCATCTAGCGAAAGAAACAGAAACACCAATAGTTCACATCATTAATCAGTACACAACAAATCCACTTCAAAACTCGCGACCGCCACTCAAACTGGCTGATTTCACCATCCATACCACTCACCAAATTCCCAATATTGCTACCCGACCACCCCTTATTATACCATATACATCGCCAAGTCATCAAAATACGACTCGACCCCCCCTTTACATCCCTTACACTTCATCCTCACGACCGCCACTAGTTATTCCTTATGTTCCATCAACCCCTCAAGTAGTTCTTCCTATTACCACAATAGCCAAAGCACAACCACCACCCCTTATCCTCAATGTAAAACCCGATCCATCCCCAATAACCATACGCTCACCAAAACCATTTCCATACAACTCTAACCAAGCAGTCCCTTGGAGCTACGAAACCACTATAACCACATCAACAGGGGTCGAGATAATGAAAAAAGTGATGGTGGCTGACATTGGCCACATGATAAAAGTAGGAAGGTGTCAGAGGGTACTGGAAAAAGGGGTAAGCATCGGGGAAGAGGCAAAAGAAACAGTAAAGGGGACGGAGGACGAGAAGAGAAAAAAGGAAAAGGGGAAGGGCAAGATGAATGAGGACAACAAGGGAAAAGAAAAGGCAAAAGTGACAAATAAGGAGGTTACAGACTTCATTAAGCTCATTCGTAAGAGTGAGCATAATATAGTGGATCAATTGAACAGCCAGCTCAGATCAACATTCTGGATCTACTACAAAAATTGGAGGAACACTAAGAAGCATTGCTGAGAATTCTAGGAAAGTCACATGTACCTTCAACTACCTCACCAGCGCAGTTGGAACAGACAGTAGGATAGATCATGGTCCCCCAATCCTATCATCTTCACAGAAAGTGAGTTTGTGACAGAGGGGCGGGGCCACATCGAGCCACTGAATATCATGCTCATGTGCAAAGGCATGATGGTTGCCAGGGTATTAATCGATAATGGCTCAGCTCTCAATGTCTGTCCTCTTGAAACATTCCCTAAGCTCAACGTCGACTGGTCACATGTCAAACCCAACAACAAGGTCGTCCTAGATTTTGACAGTTCAAGAAGGGACTCTTTGGGGGAAGTGGATCTACCTATCACAATAGGCCCTTGTACATTCAAAGTAACATTCGAAGTCATGGAGATTCCAACGACATTCAACTTGTTACTGGGCAGACCTTGGATCCATATTGCTAGGGCAGTACCTTTCTCTTTGCACCAAATAGACAAATTTATCATGGGGCAGAGGATGATATCGGTCTTAGCAGAAAATCTCATTCCAACTGGGAGAGCTCCAGACGTGCCATTTATCGACATAAAGATGACGAAGGATAAATCACTCTACCACTCCTATCAATTCGCTGCAGTTAATCATGTTGAAAAGGGGAAAGAAAAAGAAAGACCAGAGTTATCAAGGGCAAATCTGATGATTGGCCGGGTTTTGAAAAAAATAGGTTACCGACCTAGGCAAGGGTTAGGATCAGGAGGAAAAGGGAAAGCTACGCCACTTAAAGCAAAGAAACATACTCCTTATTTTGGTTTGGGATTCAGGTCCACGAAAAAAGATATTATGGAAATGAACGACAAAAAAAAGGGAACTCCGGTTAGCCAGAAAGCAAAATCGTGAGCCTAATGTCTGGAATCTGAGTAGGATTCCTCATATCAGTGTCAGTTTTGCCAAAATCACAAGTCAGACTCGACAGTCTTTCAGAACCACTGTCAACAAAGCTAGCCAGAAAGAAGAAAACAGTGAGTTTCAAACTCTAGCACAGTCAAGGAGACTCAATTGTTGAGTCCCAACCATCCCTCGTGGAGGGCGTTGATGTTCTATTCAATGAGGATTCCAATGAAAGTCCACTAGAAATAACGGGAGAACCTGCAAAGGTGGAACTCACTACAAGCAAAAAAAATGAATCACATTTCCCCATCGGCATCGACTGGGCATCAGTCGTTATTCCACCCAACTTAAGAGGGCCTAAGCCCGACCCTGACAACTGCCAATCAGAGATTATGGTTGTCTCCGAACCACCTACTAAACCACCTAACAAATCACTTTCTTATCTCATCCGCCCCCTTAGAGAAGGGGAAACCTTGAACAATTAGGAAGAATTCCCTCTAATCCTCGAGGCTGCTGAGGTCTCAAAAAAAAAAAAAAACTGCCGTTAGGCAAAATTAGTTTGCCCGAGGATCATAATGAGCCCTCGTCCTCGAGTAAATATTTTTTTGAGGGCTCCTTATCTTTACTAATGCATGATTGCTCTTTTATTTCAGATGTCCAGAGAATAGCACTCAAAAACAAAAAAAAAATAAAAAATTCTTCAAAAATCAAAAAAATCAAAAAGTTTACAAAAAATAAAAAAATAAAAATCTTTAAAATCTTAAAAAAATATATATCTTCCAAAAATTTAAAAAAAAAGTTTTCTCAAAATTTAAGGGATTTATCTCAATCGAATGGACCTTTAGACAGAACAGAATATGAAAGGGATGAATATGACTTCAATCTCATGGGAATTGAGGAAGAGTCTGAGGATGAAGTGGAATGGAATATCTCCTAAAGAAATCAAAGACCTTCTAGAACGACATGAAAAAGGTGTTAAGCCAAACATTGAGGATATAGACTCGGTTAATCTCGGCACTGAAGTTGTAAAAATCAGAGCCTTGTTAACCTCTCAACAGAAAGAAGGAATGATTGAACTACTGTGTAACTATCAAGACATTTTCGCCTGGTCCTATAGAGATATACCGGGCTTAGACATACATCTCGTCGTTCATAAGCTGATGATCGCTCTTGGGAGCAAACCAATCAAACAAAAGTTGAGAAGACTCAAGCTAGAATGGACACTCAAAGTCAAAGACGAAGTAATGAAACAATTCCAAGCAGGATTTCTCGCAGTTTCCACGTACCCTGAATGGCTACCCAATGTGATTCTGGTACCAAAGAAGGATGGGAAAGTACGAATGTGTGTCGATTATCGGGGTTTGAACAAAACCAGTCCTAAAGATGATTTTCCACTACCCCACATTGACACTCTAGTCGATAGCACAACATGGCATGGTATGTTCTCATTCATGGATGGTTTCTCAGACTACAATCTGATAAAAATGATAGAAGAAGACTAGGAGAAGACAACATTCATCATACCCTGGTGCACTTTTCATTACAAAGTCATGCCATTTGGACTCAAGAATGCCGGGGTAACTTATCAACGCGCAATGACGGCCTTATTCCATGATATGATCCACAAGGAAATGGAAGTCTATGTGGATGATATGAGTGCAAAGTCTAACTTGGATGAAGATCATTTGATAAACTTGATAAAGTTATTCGATCGGCTAAGGAAATACAGTCTAAGGCTCAACCCGGCAAAAAGTGTTTTCTAGGCAACGTCAGGCAAATTATTAGGCTTTATCATCAGTAGAAGATGATTGAGATAGATCCAGCAAAGACCAATTACATTCTTGAAATGAAAGCACCAGTGTCAGAAAGGGACGTCAGAGTATTTTTGGGTAGAATACAATATATCAGCTGATTTATTACGCAACTCATGCCTATCTGCGAACCAATCTTCAAACTAGTGAGAAAAGATGTACCAAAAAGTGTGGAACGAGGACTGTTAGGAAGCCTTCGACAAGAAAAGAAATATTTGCTCAATCCGCCAGTCTTGGTTCCTCTTACGCTAGGGCGACCCTTACTATATATATCTTAGTGCAAGAAACATCTATGGGCTGTGTACTGGGGCAACATGACGAGTTAGGTCGAAAAGAGCAAGCCATTTACTATCTCAGCAAGAAGTTCACCAACGATGAGGCAAAGTACTTGACGCTTGAGAAGACTTGTTGTGCACTAGTCTGGACATCTCAACGATTGCTCCATTACCTCCTCAGCTACTCAACTATGCTTATTGCTCGAATGGACCCTCTCAAGTATCTCTTCGAAAAGCTAGCGTTGACAGGTCGCACCATAAAATGGTAATTACTATTATCTGAGTTTGACATCACCTATGTCACTCAAAAGGCCATAAAGGGACAAGCCATTGCCGACCACTTAGCTGAGCATCCCTTACCTGACTATGAGCCATTAAAGACAAAATTTTCAAATGAAGCCATCCTGTTGATAGAAGTTGAAGATAGTGATGAAGAGTAAGATTGGAAGATGTATTTCGACGGAGCTGCAAATCAGAAAGGAAATGGAATAGGGGCAGTTTTGATCAAACCAGATGGATCTCATGTTCCGATTGCCATCCGATTGAAATTCCAATGTTCCAATAATGAGGTAGAGTATGAAAGTATAGTATCGCAGGGTTAAAAGCAACAATTGACTTGGAAGTAGACGAAATCGATGTATTCGGAGATTCAAGTCTAGTGGTCTATCAGACAACTGGAGAATGGAAGACTCGAGAACAAAGATTAGTCCCTTACCATAAGTACTTTGGAAGAACTAAGTTCAAATATCACCAGGATCTCATTCACTTACATGCCGTGAGCCAAGAATCAGTTTGCAGATGCACTAGCCACGCTTGCTTTCATGATCAGTATTTCAAAGGACCTAGTCATCGATCCTATGGAAATTGGCGTCCAAGACGAACCATCCTATTGTTTACCAGTGGATATAGCAGAGCCCGAGGAGAAATCGTGGTATTCAGACATCAAGGCATACTCAGAAGATCTAACCATCCCGTTAGATATAACGGTAAATGAACGGAGGACTATCCAGAGATTGGTAGGTCAATTTTTCCTAAGTAACGGGACTTTATTCAAAAAAATCACATCACAAGGTTCTTCTTCGCTGCGTTACAGAAGCAGAGGCTAAATGATTGATCGAAATTGTACATGGTAGAGTTTGCGGACCTCACATGAATGGTCACATGCTGCCAAGAAGATCATGAGAATGTGATATTATTGGACTACAATGGAAAACGATTGCTATCAGCACGTTCGTAAATGCCATCTCTGCCAGATCTATGCCAATAAGATCAACGCTCCACCTTCAGAATTGGACAGCATGACTACTCCTTGGCCCTTCTCACTCTGGGGCATGGACGTTATTGGGCAGATTTCTCCAAAAGCTTCAAATGGACATCGCATCATCCTGGTCGCTATCAATTATTCACAAAGAAGCTGCATCATATGCCAATGTCACCAAAAGCAATGTATTGAAGTTCGTCAAGAACAACATCATTTGTCGAAGTGGGCTTCCCAGCGGATTAGTAACGGACAATGCTAGGAACTTCAAGAACAAGGATATGATCAAGATGTGCGAAGACTTCCAGATCACTCATCATAAGTCGGTACCCTAAATACCCAAAATGAATGGAGCCGTCGAGGCAGCCAACAAAAACATTAAAAGAATCATCGAGAAAATGACTGTTACATACAAGGATTGGCACGACATGTTGCCTTTCGCTCTTCACACTTATCGGACTTCATTTCGAACCTCGATTGGAGCAACTACGTACTCGTTGTTATACGGAATAGAAGCAGTCTTACCCGTCGAGGTTGAGATTCCCTTCCTCCAGATCTTAAAAGAAGTAGAGTTAGACGAAACAGAATAGGTTCAAGCTCGGTTTGATCAATTCAACTTAATAAGAGGAGAAACGACTTGCAGCTATCTGTCATGGGCAAATTTACCAATGGTGAATAGCTCGTGCTTACAACAAAAATGTCAAACCTAGAGATTTCTCGCCAAGAGACCTTGTTTGAAGAAAATTTTGTAAATCCAAGAAGAAGAAGCTAGGGGAAAATTTTGACCAAACTACGAGGGATCATTTATCGTGAAAAAGGTAATGACGGGAGGAGCTTTGATTCTCATAGAAATGGATGGACAAGTCTTCCCGCAATCGATCAATGCTGACACTGTCAATAAATATTACGCATGAGTATAAACTGTGAACGGCAAAAAATTTCCTAAAATCCCAAGTCCCACGTTCAATCGATATTTACCCAGTATTGAGATACTGAGGATGACTCTAAAAAGAGCCAAAGAGGTATTGACATCTATATCCTCAGTAGTTGGTAAAAACACATAAATCATTGAAGTAACAAAGGTTTTTCAAAAATGTTCATTTATTCGACATAGATAAATCACAAAAATTCAAATATTTTCAAAACTACTATTTGGCCAATGATGAAAAATTTAGGATTGATTCAAACTTCATGTTTTCAAAGCAATAGATAGACCTGAGGCCAAGTAAGTTAAAAAACCTATTTTCTTTTCATTTCAAAAGTTTCACATCACAAAAAGAAAATACAAAAATATATGGTGCCACTCACACGTCTCGATCAAATCTCTCTTTCAAAGCACGAATTCAGATAACTTGCCCCATCATCACCACCTTGGCGTCCGAAGCATCACGACTCACTATGTAAGACGCGAAGAGATCGAAGCAGGGACCCTGAGCAAGCCCTCCTGAGATCACTCTCCGGGCCTACTGAGGTAGATAAACCATTGATTATCGAACTTGCAGTTGTAGTAATGGAAGAACTTATAAGAATGGCCCAGCTAGAGAAACCGTTGTGGGTGCATGGCCTTGATCATGCTTATGAGATTCTAAGTGAAGACGAGAGTACATACAAACATTCCCGAGGGGAATAGGGCCAAAACCATTTGGATTAAAGTCAGAAGCTTCTCGAGAAACTGCCGTTGTTATCATACATTAACCTTGTTGAGATCCTCGTGGATGTGAATCAATGGTCGAATATATTTTCTAACATTATTTTAAGAGCCATGACTCTAGAAGTCTTATCAATCGGCGTAACAAGAAACTATAATGGAGCTCTTCAAGTGATGACAGCAGAATTTCATGTCCCTTCACCTCTGGTTTCGACTCGAGAGAGTTTTTTTGTAAGGTATTGTAAACAAACATGCTTGGATTTGGGTGGTGGTCGATGTTTCCTTGGATCATCTACGTCTTAGCCCGATATTGAGATGTTGAAGAAGGCTATCAGACTGTTTAATCCAAGAAATGCCAAATGATTACTCCAAGGTCATATGGGTCGAATATGTAGAAGTGGATGACAAAGTAGTTCATAGTATATAGAACACTAGTTAACTCTGACCATGGATTTGGAGCAAAGCGATGGGTTGCTAACTTAGATCGACAGTGCGAACGCCTTGCAAGTGTTATGTCTAATAATATGCTAGCTAGAGATTGGTGTGATAATGAATTAAGAAGGGCGAAAGAGTATGTTGATATGGTAAGAGAGTAGCACCGATACAACAGGCTCTTTTGTAGTTTATGCTCCTGTTGATATTGTTGCAATGAATGAGGTTCTAAATGGGGGCGACTCAGACTATGTAGCCTTACTACCTTCAGATCTTGGTTGATTGATTCAACTCCAACAGCAAAACTCTCTATTGGATTTGCGGCAACTATAAACAACCTTATTGCTTGCACCATTGAAAGGATCAAAGGTGTTATTACAAGGGACAATGCATGAATTGAGAGGGTTAACTTATGGTAGAAATAGAGTTAAGATAATTTTTTTTTTCAAAAAACCGTTCGAGTTGCACTCAACTCCAATTTGTCAAAACACGACCGAAGAAATAGTCGAATTTCAAAACTCATTTAATTTTCATCAAATCCAAGATCTCACACGAGCTCCGCGCCATTGAGATCAACGAATTAATAAGGTAAAACTTTGTTAGACCCCGTGCTTGAGTCGCCATTTTCCACAAAATCATCAATTCAATCGGTAATCCAAAGTCGTGTTTTTTACAAAGTTTTTCCAACCCATACAAATAAGGGTTTAGTTTATTCTTTGCAGTTCTTTGCGCCCAATTCCTACAAAGAAGGGCAGCTGTAGACACCTCAATTTAATGGGGCCCCCACTCGAAAGGGCCTAAAAAACTACAAACTTTTAATAAAATTGGCCAACGGGCCTCAAAAGCGCGAATCACTCAAATATGACATTTTGATCGAACTGAGGCCCCTGAGACCTCCAAATGGTCTAAGTGGGCCTACCAAAATGATTTGGCGCACCCCTACCTTCACCGCTCCACCCCCAAAGCTTAAACCTCCAAAAACTTCATTTCTTTCAATAAATGGTCGAAGGCTTCCCACGTGGCCCATGGACCCCAATTCCTCACCACCTTTCTACACTCTTCAACCCATTTAACATAAGCCCAATTATTTTACCCATTACCTAAGCCCATTTAACTCAACCCATATCTATTCCTATTCAACCCACAACCTAAGGCCAACCCCACATTATACCCAAGCCCAACTTATTACCCAAGCCCAATTCTCAACCCAACCCAACATCACAACCAATCAACACAATCATCAAGGTGGGACACATTTCACCACCTCAACTCACCTCCCTCATCCCATTAAACATCCCATCACCTTTTTTTTAAACATCATCTACTCACACCCCGAACCTATACCTACCCCTAATCTACTCACATCAGCCCATCACATTTTCTCAAAAAAATCTAATCTACCCACACCCCTAACTTATACCTCCCCCTAATCTACCCTCATCATTCCTTACAAAATCTATACCTACAATCTAAACCCACACCCCTTCTCTCAAGTCAAACACTCATACTCTCCCATCAATTCATCTCAACCTTTCATTTTCACCCATTTTAACACATGACATCATCTCCTATACCCTCCCAAAATATCATCAACCACCCTCTTACACAACCTTTCTTTTAGTTAAAATCCCATCCCCTCAACTCACTTTACCAATTTATTACTTTCTTACACAATCCCATCCTCTTAACAATTCTCATTTATTTTATTCCATCTAATACTCAACCTAAATGGGTTGAAAGATCCAACCCATTTGGGTTGTAAAACAACCAATTTACCTTCCTTACACAAATGCTCTTCAATCATCTCTAATTTACCCCCATCTTTCTCTTAAACCCCACACCATTCTACCACTTCTCTTCATTTCACCCCATCTTACCCTAAAAATAACTCCCAAACTCTATAAACCCCCCTCATTCTTAACTCTCATTACCTAATGAAAATTTGAGAAAAATATTCTCTAAAAAAAACTCTCAACTCATCTCACTACTCTCAACTCTCAAATTCTCAACTTTCAACTCACCTCCATTACCCTCAACTCTCAACTTTTTCTCAAGTAAATTAAAAAGTCAAAGGGATTCATCAAGAAAAGGCAAAGAAAGTCAACAAAGGAGCAAGGTGGGTTTGGACAAAAGAACACCCCCTCTAATTCCCCTCTTCTACTTATCCCTTTCGTCACACCTTCACACATACCACCATGGTTTGAACCATCAAAGGGCCCCTTTTTCAATAAGGGTGCCCTCAATGGGTTGAACCAACATCAAAGCCCCTCATACTTGAGGACACATATCAAATTTTTTGATTATTTTTCTTATTTTATTTTTATTTTCAAGATGGACCGAATTTGAGGTTACACCAATGGTGGATGGAGTAGGGTGCTTAACACCTTCCCTACTCCATAAGATGGACCTCCTTACCTTGAATCAAAAGTTGGACCAAATGAGTCATATCCGTACGAGAGTTATCAAATGCCAAAAAAATATGATTTTCAAAAAATGCAATCCGGGTGACCATTCACACCTATTTAAATATGAATGGTGGTGACTCCAAAATCCCCCAAAGTGGATGATATATTCAAAATTGAATAAATCTCGTGTCCACAGTAGGTACATAGCAGAATATATCAAAGACTTTTTGGCATTAGTACAAATACAGTACCGAAATTAAAATTTCAAGAAGGGACTTAGAGTCAACTAAACAGAAGAATGGGGAAACATTTACTAACTTCATCGGTCCTTGAAGGGCCAAGGCTGTACAAATGTGAGATAGACTTTCAGAGAAAGAACAAGTGACTATTATCTTAAAAAATCCCTCGCAAGTGTATGCCCGACATCTAGTCTCCCAATATTTTTCTACATTTGAGTCTCTATTGCAAGCATGTAGCCAAATAGAAGATGCTTTCGCTTCCGAAATCCTTTCCAATCCTTCTAACAACAAGCTCAAAAAGTTTTTCACCAATTCCAAGTCTAGCGCTGATCACGCCTATGTAACCAATACGTTTACTACACCCATCCAATCTACTATCTTGCCTAGTAACCAAGTTAATCCTAGTTAACCTTGACCACATAGGAAATTCACCAATTGGTATGCCTTTGAGCATTGTCTTTCAGAAATTATTAAGTTAAGGGCTCATTGCACCTTCTCCTACCTCGATCTTTACCAAATCCACTCCCCACTTCTCACAATTCCAACTTATTTTGTGAGTTTCACCAAAATTTCGATCATCGTACTGATTATTGTGTCGCTCTTTGTCATATAGTTCAAGACCTCATTGATGCCAAAAAAGTTACTGTCCCTGCCCCTAAGCAGCCAAATGTTACCACCAACCCTTTACGCACTTACCAACCTCCTCAGACTTTGAACATGGTATCCAATACTCAACTCTTGTTTGACCCAATCCTTCTCATCCGCTCAATCAATTATAAATTTCTTAGCTCCCCTCTTACCAGAATGACGGTCCCTAATAAAGTATTCGCCACCTAATACAGTCTTGGCCAAAAGAGAAGAAGTAAGTCTGAAGAATGCAAAGAATCTGAAAAAGAAGACTCAGTCCAACCGCTTGGAAATAGTTTCTCGAGTACTTAGTCTGTAGTCAAGCCCATGTGGGGTAATTGTCTTTAGTTATTTATGAGTCTTGAGTCCAGTTCTTTCTATCAATTCAGTAATCAAGTCTGTCTTTTTATTTCTTATTTTGTTCTAGTCAAGTTAGTTTGTCGAGTTTGCAATGGTGTCAGTCGCCCCATCTAAATTTAATTGAATAAAAGAAATTTCTAAATACCTCGAGCGCATTAATAATTTAACTAATAAACTATCTTCAAGAGAAATTCCTCTAATAAGGAAACCCCTCTTGAATGAGAAGATAAATGTCTTGCTCGACTTCTAATCGAGAAAACAAAGGGCATTGACCTTAGAACAAAAAATAATTCCTAAGAAATTCATATTAGAATTAACTTGTCCCCAGAGGAGCACAAAGAGATGATGAATTTATACAGAAAATTCAAAAGACTTGCTTACGTGGTCCTATGAGGATATGTCGGTTAAGTTTGGAGTGTTGTTCAACATGAAATATATACCTGTCCTATGAGAACACCACATGTCAAACCAGAATAGACTCACATAGTTAGAGAAGAGATTACAAAATGTATCAGTGCTGGACTTTTAAAAATGTTACTATTTTCAGATCGATGGAATAGTTGAAGCAGTCAGTAAAAATCTCAAAACAATCATCGAGAAAATATGTTAAGATTGATTAGAGAAGTTACCATTCACACTAGGGGCATATCGTACTTCAATACAATCTTCCACTGGAGTCACTCTTTATTCTCTAGTGTATGATATGGATGTAATCTTACCAGTTGAAATAGAAATTGCATATCTCAAGGTCTTGATAGAAAGTCAATTGTTAGAAACATAGTGGGTCTGTTATTGGTACGAAGAACTAAACCAGATTGAAGAAAAATAACTTAGAGTTCTATACCACGTGCAAACTTATCAAAGAAGAGTCACTCGCACGTTTGACAAGAAAATCAAAGTTCGCCACTTACAAGTCAAGGATTTAACCATCAGATTTCAAAGAAAATTGAGTACTCATCCTCGACCATAAGAGGAAGTCTGAACCCAATTGGAGAGATTCATTCATTAAGAAAATACTGCTTGGAAAAATCGTCAGATTTCAAGATGATGATAGAATTGAACTGCTAGAGTCAACCAACCTTAACCAGATCAAGCGGTATTACATTTAAGGAGGCCATCTTTGGCCGAATCAATTTCCTATTATCCAGTTCAATATCTCATTTCTCAATCCTTTGTAGTCTTTTTTTTTAAAAAAAAATCTTTTTTTTTCTCAGCCTGATCACTTAACTCAGTGGAGGAAAAATTTGAACTACGTTTTGATCTGATCCCAAAATTCTAGGGTACGTAGGCAACTTGAGAAGTTACTTCAGGCCCGACCACATCAAAATAAAAAAATAGATTCCCCGAAAAAGAAAAAATCTAAAAAGAAAAAAATTCAAAAGAAAAAGAAATATCATCCAAAATAGGAAAGAAAATTCAAGGAAAAATAAAACAATTTAAAAGGAAATGCCAAACAAGGGGCATTTGGGTTTTTGAACCTCAAAATTCCTTTCTTTTTATGCTCAGTCCTAAGCTTACCCATAAAAGTCCTCCTAAGTACAGTGTGAAAGTCAAGGAAGATAGCAAAGCATGATCAGACAGAAATTCCAGAAGTTCAAAATGGAAGAAAAAGAAAAATGAAGCTTGCTAGGTTGAAAACCCAAAAGGGCAACTTAGGCAAAAATTAGGGCAAACTCGCAAGGTTAAAAATATGAAAAGACGACCTTGGCAGCAATCAGAACAAAGAAAAAAGAAAAAATTGTAAGCTCACTAGATCAAAAACCTAAAAAGACGATCTAAGCAAAAGCTAAAGCTAAAGCATGCTCGTTAGATTGAAAACCTGAAAAAGCAATCTAGGTAAAACTTAGAGCAACCAAAAAATAAAATAAAATCTTTGTTGAGTTTTGAAGCTGAAAAGATAGTCCGAGCTGAAACATCAGAAGTCTGAATGATCAAGTTTCAATACCCAGTTTGAACCAAATATTGACTTAGTGGATATAAGTATCTCATCTTTGATTTATCTGAAGAGTTTCATGTCCCTAAGCGAACCGACGGGGAGAAAGAACAAATTCTATGATGAATTTTAGAAAGAAATATTTTGTTCCAATTTCTTTGTGCCTGACTCAAAATCTTCAATATAAAAAGTCAAAATTAAAAGTTAAAACTTTATTGCGCTTGCGGTAATCAAGGATTTCAAACTTTCATAACAAGGACACTTCCTTTTTCTAAAGAGTACAGTTTTTCCCCTTACACTAGGGACATTTGTTTTCAAATTATGTTCAATTATCCTCAGTGCAATGTTCCCTATCAAACCAGGGGCATTTTTGTTCTGAAGCCTGGTCAATTTCTACCCCAAAGGATAAGGTTAACTTTGAATTAAAGGTTACCCTTTTAATAGTAATTTTGAAAACTCCTAAGATTCAAAGAGAGTTAAAATTTTTACTGGACCTTCATAAAATCTAACTTTTTATTTAAAAAAAATATCAAATGCGAGGTTAATCTCCCATTTATTCCCTCAAAGCTTAGTTCATTACTCTTTCACTCCGAGTAGGTAGAGCAGAACTTCTAAAAAAATAAAATTAGTTCATTACTTTTTCACCCCGAGCAGGTAGAATAGAACTTTCCAAAAAAAAATTAGTTCATTACTCTTTCACCCTGGGCAGGTAAAGTAGGACTCCCAAAAAATTAGTTCATTACTCCTTCACTCCGAGTAGGTAGAATAGAACTTTCTGAAAAAATTAGTTCATTACTCTTTCACCTTAGGCAGGTAGAGTAGGATTCCCAAAAAGCTTAGTTCATTACTCTTTCATTCCGAGTAGGTAGAGTAGAGCTTCCAAAAAAAAAATTAGTTCATTACTCTTTCACCCCGAGTAGGTAGAGTAGAACTTCTCAAAAAAATTAGTTCATTACTCTTTCACTCCGAGTAGGTAGAGTAGAACTTCCCGAAAAAATTAGTTCATTACTCTTTCACCCTGAGCAGGTAGAGTAGGACTCCTAAAAAGCTTACTTCATTACTTTTTCACTCCAAGTAGGTAGAGTAGAACTTCCCCCCAAAAAAAATTAGTTCATTACTCTTTCACCTCGAGTAGGTAGAGTAGAACTTCCGAAGAAATTAGTTCATTACTCTTTCACTCCGAGTAGGTAGTAGGTAGAGTAGAACTTCCCAAAAAACAATTAGTTCATTACTCTTTTACCCTGGATAAGTAGAGTAGGACTCGCAAAAAGCTTAGTTCATTACTCTTTCACTCCAAGTAGGTAGAGTAGAACTTCCAAAAAACAAATTAGTGCATTACTCTTTGAAATCGCCTCGACCCATTTTCCACTAAATGGGAATAGGGGTCCGATTTGTAAATTGGGGATTTTTAGGGAATAAGGAGTCTCCATCTAGTTTAGGTCTAGGAACAATAAATAACTCTAAAATGGATCAGGTCGGTCCACAAATCAGAGAAATGGGTAAGGGGTCAGATTACGGGTTTCGAAAGGTATTAGGCACCGAACCCGCCTGATCGAGATGATCGGTCTCTGCTACGATCCAAACTATCCCACGGTTAACAGGTAGAGACTAAAGTCAAGATTATGGTCCAATCATCATGACTATCATCATTAAATTATATCGCATGTGCTAAACGAATCTCAAGGCCAATATTCCCCAAATATCGCATAATTATCGAACTCCACATAAAATGGAAATACTTAAAAAAAACCTTAATTCCGGTCTATGCTTCAAAGTCCACGTGGCAATAAATTTCAATCAAAAATCCAAATTCGCTAATATTTTTCCAATCAATCAAAATAGGAAGTTGTGGAAGTTATCTAAGTTAGAGAATCATGAGTCTAATTTCGTAATTCATGAAGTTTCCAAACTAGAAATTTAAAATTTCCTAAACTGGGAATTTATAAAATATATGAGCTTCTAAGTTGAAAACTAAAAAATAAACTTCTCAAAACAGAAATTTCCAAACATAATGAGTTACAAATTAGAAATTTATAAAAATGATTTCCCAAAATAGAAAATTACCCACATATGATAAATTTCGAAACTAAGAATTCATGAACACAAAATTTTCCAAAATAGAGAGTTATGAATATGAGTTTTTTCACAATAGACATTATGAACATGGACTCTTCAAATTTGGCAATTCACAAATATGGATTTTCTAAAATAGAAAACTATGAGTATGTGTTTTTCAATTTTACTTTGGTAAACAAAGAATCACTATGAGTGCCACGTACCAATTTTATGGAAAGAACCGATTTTGAACCTCCCCATATCCACAAAAAATCAATGAGTTGATTCACATGGCAAGTGAATGAAAGAAATCCGATTTTAAACCTCCTATGTGCTAAAAAAGTCTGTGAGTCGACTCACATACATATTTAAAAAAATGATTTTAAACCTCCTATATGCTCAAAAAAATCATTGAGTCGACTCGTGCGTCAATTTTATTAAAAAATTGATTTTAAATTCCTATGCACGCACAAATCATTGAGTTGTTCCACGTGTCCATTTTACTAAAAAAACAATTCCGAAACTTCTATGCATGCAAAAATAGCGAGTCGACTCACCTATCCATTTTATTAAAAAAAACCTATTTTAAAACTTCTATGCATATGTGCCTTAATTCCTTTTCATAACATAATTCATCAATTAGCTCTATCACCATCATTCAAAGAGGATTCACGCACCATTACTTGTATAACCCTGCATTCAAAGTCAAATCCAAGACTTTAAATACCGAAATATATACAAACAATGGGACTCACCTTCAGATTTTGTGAATTTGGATGTAGAAATGGTTCCTTTGAATTCCTTCATGGACTGCAAGAAGTAAAAACCTCTGTGAGAAGTAACTTGAATGGAAGGAACTTGAAGGGGAGAAAAAGGACTGCTGTGTCGTTGAGTGACTTGGGTAGAAGAAGCAGCAATAAAGATTTTGACTGCTACAACGTTGAGTAGAGATGTAGAGGTTGGAGACCTTGTCGTCGATGTGAAGCTTTATGAAGAGGAAATGGGCTGTCTTGGACTGATTATGGGGCTGTAATGATGCTGTTCTTGAACCAAGGTTGGGGCTACTGCAAGGACAAGTTTTAGGACTGGTTATGGGGCTGTAATGATGTTGTATTTGGACCAAGGTTGGGCTGTGTTGCTATTGACAATGCGTAGGTAGAATGGTGTTGTGATGGGTAGGTTGAGAGGAAGAAAGGGAGGAAAGGAGATGGCGTTGAAAATGATTGTGAGGAGGTTGCAGATTGATGTGAGAATTTTAATGAAGGGATGGAGTGAAGGTAGGGGACTACGATATGGGCCTGTTTTGAGGAAAGAAATAGAAGTCGTTAATGAAGGAGGTGTTGCTGTTAATGGTTATAATGGAGTGGGGGCTTGGATGTTGTAACGAAGGCTGCGGATGGAGATCGTTTGGGGTTGAAGAAGGGCTAAAGTTGGTGCTGCAATGATGCTGTAATGGTGCTGTTTTTGGACGGTGAGGTTGCTGGTTTTTGGGACAGCAAGGGAGAAGAAATGAAGGGTGATTAGGGTTGCTGAAAAGAGAGGAGGAAGAAGATAATGGGCTGAAGAGGGGGCTAGCAGAACGTTATGGAGATGATAGCTGAGTGAGTTGGGATGTTGAAAAGGGGTGCAGCAGCTACGTGAAGGTTGTGAGAGAAGTGAGGCACCTCAAGGGTGAGTTGCAGTGGGGTGGGAGTCAATGGAGAAGGAGAAATCCAGCCTCCTCTTTTTTGTTTCTTCTCTTTCTTTTGTTATTCTTTTCTTTTTCTTTTTTGCTATTTCAAGAATGTCTTCCTTTTGTTCACTTGTTGCCGTATGAGAATTGTGAGAGAACCAAAGATAAAAGAAGACAGGCTCCTTTTTGTCTTCTTTCAAGGATGTCAGCCCTCCTTTGATGGATTCAAAAAAATGTCAAACCCCCTCCTCCTCTTAAGAGAGAAAGCTCTCTCCCTTTTATAGCATCTTCTTACTATTTTCTATTATTTCTTTTTCTTTATTTTATTTATTTATCTTCCCTTTTTGTTTATTTGTTTCTTTTCTGTTTTATTTTATTTACTTCTTTCTTTGACTGAACCAATAAAGAGAATATCTCTCTTCTTGAGTTTAGAAGGAAAGGGATCATGATCCCATACTTCTCAACACATGGTACATTGGCGGATAATCGTTGATTGAATTTTGATTTTTAATTTTGGATTGATTTTTAATTTGATAGATTAATTGTGTTTCACTTTTCGATCTTGATTGGTTGATTAAATGAAGATTATAATTCGATTGGTTAATTATGTTTTGATTTGAATATTGATTGGTCGATTAAGTTTTAAATTTAATTTGATTGATCGATTGGGTTTTAATTTCAATGTTAATTAGTTGATCGAATTTTAATTTGAATGTTGATGGGTTGATCGAGTTTTAATTTAAATGTTGATGGGTTGATTAAATTTTGGATTGTATGTTGATTTAAAATCTTCAAGTTGATTGTTTGAATTTTAATCTTCGTTTCGATTTAAAAAATTTCAAGTTGGTTGTTTTATTTTGATTTTCCTAGTAGTCAAGGTCTCTACGTGCAAGTTGGACATTAAGGGGCGTTTTGGTTATTTTTGATTTTTTTCATAAATTTCTCTGATTTCATCGATTTGGGTCCCGTTAGACTTGAAATCCCATTCTGTGTGTAATGGAGGTACTTTCGAAACTTTTCGGAGGTCCGAAATTTATCAGGGGTATTATCATCATTTTTTTTCTATTTTGGTGAATTTTGGCGTGAAGTGTCTTTCAGTCACAACGTGATTATTTCTAAGTCTCGAGGTCATGTTTTCCTAGCGTAGAGAGATTTTTAAATTATCCAAATGTGTAACGAACCTAAGCGTACGTGCTTGCTAAGTTGAGTGTATGGTGTATCGATCCTAAGCGTGTGTAATTCTATGTCGCGTGGCGAGGAGAAAGAATATAATAAAATTGGAAGACAGAAGGAATTGGAAGGAGACTTTTCACACACTTTCGAGTTATTTGCTCTCATCATTAAAAATCTACAGCAACCGGGTGACGAATCGCCAAGTCAGGCGACTGCAAAAATGGGGTGTCTACACTCTTGCACCCCGAGCAGGTAGAGTAGGACTCCCAAAAAAATTAGTTCATTACTCTTTTACCATGAGCAGGTAGAGTAGGACTCCTAGAAAAAGAGGTTCATTACTCTTTCACCCCGAGCAGGTAGAGTAGGACTCCCAGAAAAATAAGTTCATTACTCTTTCACCCAGGGTAGGTAGAGTATAACATTCAACTTTTTCTCAACTTTTGCTCAGATTTTTCTCAAAACTCAATTTTTTTCAAGTTTTGTTTAAAGTCAAAAATTTTCTCAAGTTTTCCTAGATTTTATGTTTTGCTCAGATTTTACTTAGCTTTATTCGAATTTTGCTCAGACCCTTTGAGATTTATCTTAGATTTCAAGTGCACACACTTGCACATTTTAGTCAGGGAGAATTTTCTAAAATTCAAGGATCTGACACCGTCAGTGAGAGCTCTCGTTCGAAGACCTGATAACCTTTTTTTCGGGGAAAGTTTTACTCTCAAGGATCCGAACGCCTCGACGAATTGCTAAATCAGACTGTAAAATGAACTGTCACTAGCTTTGGCATTCGGATATCGCACCATCTACCAAAATAGATTTGCTATCTAGTTTGCTTCAACCCTCTGTTAAAGAGGGGCATCTGTAGACACCCCATTTTTGCAATCACCTGATTAATCAACTCATCAACTAGATTGCAATGGTTCCCAATGATGGATGTTTATTCCAATGCTCTATTTTGTTACTAGATTTGTTTTAGAAATTCAGATGAGGTATTTCAAACTAACAAAACTATAGAAACCACGCTATGCTAGGAAAATATAACCCAAAAAATATATAAATCATCATTTTTCAAACAAAAAGAAGCTTCATAATAAAAATCACTAAAAAATGATCAAATTACCAAAATACCCCTAATCTCAAACATCCCTAGAGCCTACATTACGCTTAGAAAAATCCTTACAAACACATAAAACAACAAATTGAAATCAAATAAATCATTTAGCCAATTTTCACAAAATTTGACAAAATTACGAAAATGCCCCTCATAAAGTTCACAATCATTTTGCACAAAAAATTTCATAAATGAAAAACATCAATATTCCCATTGAATTTCTTACGAAAAATCGATTCTAAAACATCTTGGAATATTAAAAAATAAGTTAAACGCAAAAAGTCCTCTCCGAGGGCAGAACGGTAATTTTATAATTTTCATAATTAAAAATTCTAAAATTAATAATTAAAACATTAATTAATGTATAGTGAAATCCTAATTAAAATTAAAATCAAGCAAGTAAGATTTAAGTCAAAATCCTAAAGTCAAGTCAATCAAGTAAGACCTAAGTTAAAATCTTATAGTCAAGTCAATCAAGTAAGACTTAAGTCAAAATCCTAAATTCAAGTCAATCAAGTAAGACTTAAGTCAAAATCGTAAGGTCAAGTCAATCAAGTGAGACTTAAGTCAAGACCATAAATCAATCTAATAAGACCTAAGTCAAGACCCTAATAGAATTATAATTAAACTCAAAAACTATCTAAAAGAATTCTATTTAAACTCTAAAACTATCTAAAAGAAACCTAATTAAACTCTAAAACTATCTAATAGAATTCTAATTAAACTATAAAACTATCTAATGTAATTCTAATTAAACACTAACTCTATTTAAAATAATTCTAATTAACACTAACTCTATCTAAAAATCACTTAAAAAAATCTATAAATAAAGGTCCCTACAACCTATCTTCGTATAAAAAAATAAATTCTAGAAAAAATAGGTCAAAAAGCTTCCCTAGCATTCCATAAACCCTAATTTTGAAGGTCTAACTCTTCACCTAACACCCATACCCCAACTTTAGCTCAAAGAATACATAGAAATCTTTCAAAAACATTCAAAAATTCATAAACAAATCAGAAAAATTCAGATCTAAGAAAGAGGTATTTCATCTTAGAGGTTTGAAACGAGTCTAGTGACAGAACGAAGTGAGAAGTACTGTACAAGGAGCTGATCTATCAGATTTGAGGGAACAAAACCGTTGCATTAAAAAAGGTGATTATTTTTATTTTTTTATTATTATTTAGGTCTTTTTAGCAATGTAGTTTATTTGAGAATTAGTAGAGACTAGCATTTGCCGGGCGTGGTTGGTGCCTAACACTTTCCAAACCCGTAATGTGATCCCCGGACTTAGTATTTTTTAGTAGATTAGTGGTTTGTTTATCCGTTTCGAGTCAATGTTTGGTTCTTAGACCGTAATAACTAGGTGGCGACTCCCAAACCTCAAAGGTCAAAAGTGGATCCGCGCACCCCCGCGGATCGAGGGCGCTTTCAGTAGTAGGGACAATTGATTTTAAGAGGATATACTCAATGATGCTGGAAGCTTAGTGAACATTCTATTTCTCTCGACAATCAAATAAATGAGAGTGCTTGAAGGATTAAAATAGGTTGAGGTTAACATTTATGGGTTCAACGGAAGCTTGGTAGCCCCAAAAGGGGAAATTACATTATTCATTACAACAGGACCTTGAGGTGGTGGTGACCAGATTTGAGGTAGACGATGCTAGTTCAACATACAATGTTGTACTAGGGAGGAGACGGTTACATTCCATGAAAATTGTGCCATTAACATATCACCAAATCATATGTTTTCTAACCAGTCAGGGGTCTTGTCTTTCAATCGTTTTAATCGGTTTATTAGTTATTAGAGAGGATTGTAATTGTAGCAAATGTTTGGCAGTACAAGATAGGTGCAAAATAAAGATAAGCTTGAGATGCTACAATAGTTTCAGCCTGATCAATCCACCTTTAGTATTGGTAAGTTCTCTTGTTAGTCTCTATTGCTAGAAGGCCATTTCAATATGGAGATCAGAGGTGATCAGGTAGTAGCTTATAACTTATTCACCAACACAATAAAAGAGGGTAGAAAAAATGAACATAAAGATCATATTGAGGAAGTAAAAGTTGACTCATTTGAGGTTGGGAATGAATAACAATTACAAAAAGAACTGCTAGTGAAACAAGTGTCAACGATATAACGGGTGGAGGGGGTGGATTTGGGGGAAGAAGGTATACATTAGACCTTTATCAGGTTGGGTATGGAGAATCAAGAAACTGAAAAGGTGTTAAAATTCTTAAAAAGGAACAATGACATTTTTGCTTGGTCTTTGAACGATATGCCCAGTATAGATCCATGGATCCCAAGTCATAATTTATATGTAGATCCTATGTCTTGATCAATGCAACAAAGACTTCAAAAGTTAGCACCAAGGCTAAGACAAGTAGTTAATGAGGATGTGGTAAAATTACTCAAGGTCGGATTTATTAAAGAGGTATAGTACTTGACCTAGATCTTGAATATAGTGGCAGTACCAAAAAAAGATGGTCGGGTACGTGTTTGCATTGATTTTACTAACCTCAATAAAGTATGTCCAAAGGACAGATTCCCTCTTTCAATGATCGATCGGTTGGTTAATGCAAGTACTAGGCATGAAAGGCTTTCTTTCATAAATGGGTATTCAGGCAACAACCAGATTTTGCTTGCCCTCGATTGCTTTACTTAGGAGCAAGACCTTTTTTGTTACAAGGTAATGCCGTTTGGCTTAAAGAACATAGGGATGTAGACATCCATTTTTGTGATTGACTGATTTGACAACTCGTCATCTGATTATTGTAGATCCCTAATGATAAATGCATAATTCGTGCATAAATCCAAGATCGTCTGAAAAGCCTTTTCCCAATTCCTTTCATAGTCTTCCCCTATTATCTCTCTTATCGGAATGCGTAACATAGAAACTACGCACACTTAGGAATGTCAAACATTTATACTTAACAAAGAACGTACAAAAATTTAGGATAGCCATACATTTCGGTGACTTAGAGACCTTGCAATACTAGAAAAATATGACTTTGAGACTTACAACCAAAATTCAAAAATAACTGATAAAATGATGAAAATACCCTTAACGGACCCCACACCTCCGAGATGCCTCGAAAGTACTTTCATTACTCTTGGAATGTGATTTTGAGTCTAACTAGACTAAAATCGATCAAAATAGAGAAGATTTCAGAAAATTTGGAAAAATAACTAAAATGCCCTTCTTATTCCAAATTCGCACATAGAGACCTTATTTCACTAGGAAGACGCATTCGAGACTAAATCAAACCTTTTCAATAATATTTACATATATCGAGAAAATTTAGATACCTTCGATGCCTAGGAAAAAAGAAGAATCCACATGAAATGAGTAAAATAAACATAAAATGTCAAATTCCAATGCACAAAATCTCTATAAATTCACATAAAATGACAAAATTGAAAAATCAATACTTAAAATCTAAAATTTAACATAAAAGAAGAGAAAAAGAAAAATGTTCTTGCACTAAAATCCACCAATCAAAATTTTAAAATAATCTAATCAATAAAAATGAAAGGGTACCTTACGAGACACAATTGCGATGATGGCATCACTCCCATTAAAAGAGAAAAATCATGAAAATTTTTGAGAGAGAGAGAATCCCTATGGGATTGAGTCTCAGTCTCCCACATTCGGCCAAGAAGGTAGAAATGCAAGAAAGAGAGGGCGTTCTAATGGGATTCTATTTCTCTAATACTTATTCGACCAAGAGAAGAACGAAGCGGGAAAGAGAGTCATTCACAAACTCGCCATCTCTTCTTCCTCTCTATATAAACAAACAACCATGTATTGTTGAGGGGTTCGACCAAAATCTAAAATAAAAAAAATAGTAGCTTGGAGGAGGAAAACTTAAAAAAAAATATGTTATTCTTCTTTATGGCTTGAAACCCTATCATATCTGCTCACCCTTGTTCTATTAAAATCCAACTACATCTGAAGCTTTTTCTGCCATTAAAGTCACCCCCAAACCATCACATTGCTTCCATAAAACTCCCTCTTTCACTAGTTCATTTTAGTCCCAAGATCAGCCATTGTCACCCACAAATCGAACCCTATTGTCCTCTTCAAGTTGTCTTCCTCACCATTAAAGCTCCTTAAGACATCCACTTAACTAGCAACCATTAGATCTCTAACCAAACAACACACTTTTCAACCTCTCAATCATCCACCTTTAGTTTCAATCCATAAAGAAGGCCACAACAAAAGTTAAGCTTTTTTTTTTTGTCTTTTATTATTTTTTTTTCAAATTTTATGAGTTAACTTGGTAGGTTTTTTCAGTTTAATTTCAATCCCTCAATTTGACTTTGATCGAGGTATTTCCAAGTTTACCTAGACTTTGATCATAGGTATGACTTTTGTTTTCTCCCGTTGACCATAAGATAGTCTTGGATTACAACAAAGACTAATCATCTCGATGGGGAGGACTCAGTGCCTAACATCTTTCGATGCCCGTAATCTTACCTTTTAACCATTGCTTATATTGTAGATCAATCCAAATTTCATTCAGAGTCATCTAATGGTTTTTTAACCTAAATTAGGCAACGACTCCAAAACATTATGATTCGTATCACATTTTCACATTCATTTTGTATATCTGTGGATTTTCTTCTCGAGTGTGCTTTCATTGGCAATTCCATTGGGGAATTAGGGTCAAATATGATCCAATTCGAGACCTTCTCAATTGGTTGACTTTTCTTTGGCTTAACATTGTTGACCCAAGAAGACCGTAGTCTAAGTTATTTTTTTATTATTCTTTCTTTCTATTTCTCTTTATCTTTTGTGATGATTTTTGCTTGCATGGTTTTTACTCGCGAAAAAGCCCCGGGCGTATCCCGTCCCTTTGCACATACTCACATGCATGCATATTTTATGATTGCATCATTCTTTGTCCTTTAATAACCTGTAACTAGAGCATAGCCAACCTGGTCTTTCGGGATATAGGAGACGCACGCGAATGCTACAACTTCAATCCAGTACCTTTGAAAATATTAAATTGGAACACCACGTATTGTCTAACAAGGTAAAACTGTGAGGTATATTGGTGTTTCAGGTTGAAGTAACTATAATTTTTTCCTAACCTAACCTTAATCATGTAACAAGCTTAGAGATCCAAATCTAGGTGCGGTCCTATTAAAATACGACCCGAATCGACTATGAGTGTTCTTGAATTGTAATTCTTCAATCTGACTAACAAGCAAGTGGATGGATCGATCCACACTGTTTTATTCAAACCCGCAATATCAATTCGACCTAATAAAATTGGTAAAAAATACCAGTTAAGCTAAGCTAGTTGGCTCAATTATCAAATGGATTTAACCGATCAATGTTAACTTGATTGGACCAATTGGTTCATGATTCAAAGATTCAAACTAGTTTACATAAAAAAATTTATTTTGAGATTTAATTAATTAATTTGACCAAGGGTTCAACCTAATCAATGTTAAACCCCAACCAATCTTTGACACTTTCGCGGTCACTATAGGTTTATAATGCAATTGGATTCAATCATGGTCACCAAACTTGGGCTAATTGATGTTAAATCTTTAATCATGTGATTAAAAGTCAACCTTTCAGTATTTATGGTTAATCTGAGTTCATCTCTACCAGGTCATAATTGCTCCCAAACGTTCTATACCATCGGTATTACCACTTTATGCCCGTCAAAATAGTTTTCTTACTAGAATACCGTCATTAAGTCTAAGTAACACAACACTATTTTGTGAAGGAACAACTATTATAGATGAAGCAATACTCCGTTAAATTTTAGACTCTTTACAAATACAAATCACTGCATTTGTTAAGGCATAGATTGATGACCTGAAAGCTGAAAAGAAGAAAGATAAGATTAAAAAACCTCAGGATGTGTTTGACCTCAATGAAGGTGAAAAAGTAGATCAAAGACCTATGAACCACGTCTTAGCTTATCGAGTAACTCAGGTTGAAGCCACGCTGAAGAATATCAAGGACCTAGATGATGTCGTCCTTGGATTAGGGGCAATGGCATTATTTTCTACTGTCCATTTGCCAAAGAAATTCATTATGCCAGACATAGATAAGTTTGATGGGATTGTATGCCTCAAGACTCACGTGAAGGTGCACGTAGACAAGCATGTGATGGTAATATTAGGTATGGCTGATATTACCTATTGCTTTTACTACTAAAAAGCAAATTTCTTTAGAAAATTGAAGGAGTTGAAAAATTCCAATTAGACTTAAAAAACTCAACCTTGTGGAGGAGAAGTGATTTCATCACATTCAATAAGTAACATTCAAGTCTTTGTCAAAAATTCTAAAGATCGAAGACCCGTCCAGGACATTACAATCGTTCTTAAAAAGAGACTTAACTCAACAAGCCAATCAAGACCTTGGGCTCCTATAGCCTTAGCCAAATCAAACGGTATTTCACCTGAAGTGACTTTCTTTGGCCAAACCATCATCCATTTATTACTTATAAAAAATTTAAAATAATAATAAAAAAAATTCTTTCTTTATCCCTTTGTAGCATATATAAAAAATCAATGGCCTCTTCTTTCTAAATCACACCTACTAATCCTGAGAGGGTAGATTTTATTTGAATTATGCTTTGAGCTGATCCCGAACAAAATTAGGGTACGTAGGTAACCTAAAAAGCTACTTCAGGCCTGGTCACACAAAAAATAAAATAAATACTTTTAAGAAAAATGTCATTTAAAAGAAAATCTCTTATCGAAAGACATAAAAAAAGAAAAGAATACAAAAACAATTCCAAACTATATGCATTTTCCTAAATGAGGGAATAAAAAAATTGGTAGAAAAAAAGAATACCAGACTAGGGGCATTTTTAAATTTGAGCCTTATACCTTTTTTTTTTAATCTTGTCTTAAGCCTACCTATTAAACCATCTTGAACATTAATTGATTTAGTTAAGAAGCAAGAGCCAAAATTGTTGAGCTAAATCTTCGAGATAATCGAAAGAAAAGACAACCCATTAAATTGAAAATCCAAAATGGCAACTTAGGCAAAAGTTAGGGCATAACCATAAAAAGAAGAGCCTACTAGGTTGAAAACTTGAAAAGAAGACCTTAACAAAAATCAAGGCACCCTAGAAAAAGAAAATAAAAATGCACTAGGTGAAAAAACTTGAAAATGCAACTTAAGCAAAAATCAGGACATCAAAAGAGAATCCAATTGTACTGAAAATCTGTGAGAACTACTTAAACGAAAGCAATGGCCAATATCATAACGTATTTGAGCAAAAATATTGATTTTTGATGAGAAACTTGTATCCAACCAGATGATACCAAAGTTAAAAGAGACATTGATGCCATCTCAAACATGTTGGATCTTCAATAGTAGGTTTACTTATCCAATTCTTTTGAAAAGGAAAAGGTAGAACTATTGATCCATTTTGAAGGAAAAGATATTCTATTCTAATCATTATTGAAATTTTGAATCCATCATAAGCATTTCTCAAAAGAAAATAATCAATTCCTTATTGTGTATATGATAATTTTAAGAATCCTAAGAATTTAAAGAAATGAAAAATTCTTTTTTTTTTCATTTGTCAAAGTCTATCATCTCTTATCCATACTTCCCCAAGTGAAATTCAATTCATCACTTTTGTAGGCAAGTTCCGATTAGAAGTCAACATTAAATTAGGGGCATTTTTGAACATTTACTATCAAAATTTCCACTCTTAATCACATGATCAAAAAGAAAATTCACTCTCAAAATCCATAAGTTTGGTGGGACCCAATGCTCATTACAAATTCAGATGCATGATAAGCCAATATCAAGGCCCAACTAATCTGAGTTCGACAACATTGCAACTTTAAAAAAAGACAAAATCAAACTCATTGGTGTGAGACCTCTAAGACATCCAACCTTTCGAAAATTTTAGTGTGAATCCTCTAAGATTTTCATTTATTTTCAAAATCGAACTTATTGGTATAAGAACTCCATGACATCCAACCTTTCAAAAAGTTTTGTATGAATCTTCTAAGGTTATCACAAAATCAAACTCATTGGTATGAGACCTCCAATGCATCTGACTTTTCAAAATTTTTGATGTGAATCTTCTAAGGTTTTCATTTATTTTCAAAATAAAACTCATTGGTGTGAGACCTTAAGACATCAAACTTTTCAAACCTTATAATATGAATTCAAGTAGGTTCTTAATGAAGCTCCTACAAACCCCAACTTGAGAAATTTGTCCCTCATGAGTTTGAGTCCGAGAAACGAGATTCCAACTTTTCAAACCCTAGAATGTGAGTTCAAGTAGGTTTTCAAAAAGCTCCTAGAAACCCCTAGTTTGATAAATATGGCCTTTATAAGTTCAAGTATGAGAAAAGAGGCTCAAACTTTTCAAACCCTAGAATATGTTTTCAAGTGAGATTTAATGAAGCTCCTGCAACATCTTGAATCTGACAATATTGTGACTCCTAACATCCTAAGCCCAACAATATTGTGGCTTAGATGATTTCGCAAACTTGAAAATACCATGGCTTCGACCTTGAGTTCGGAGATACCATGACTCCTAATCATTTTGAATCTGACAATACTGTGATTCTTTCAATCATTCTGAGGCCGACAATACCGTGGCTCCAATTCATCAAAAATACAATCATATCTATATCAAGACTTCATCAAATTGCAACACAAAGATACCAAGGCTTCACCATCCAGAGTTTCAAGATATTGAAACTTTGTTCATATTCTTTTATCATTACATGCATTCACTGCACACATGTACTCTTTACAAAAAAAATGTAGAGTTTTATCGACATTTTATCACTTTTAATCGAGAAAAATTTTTACACTCAAAGATCTTATCAATGTTCAAAGCATTACATAAGCACACAATACACCTTGCTTTGATCTTATCGAGGATTAGTATATTTTATCATTTTTTATCAGCGAGAGCTCACACTTTAGGACCTGACATTTTTAGTCCAAGGAGAGCTTTATCCTCCAAAGATATAGACATTTCGATAAATTATCGAATTAGGTTGCAAAATAGAATGTCATTGACTTTGACATTACGATGACGTATTGTCTACCAAATAGATTTACCATCTAGTTTGCTTACAACGTTTGCCAAAGAGAGACATCTGTAGACACCTTATTTTTTTCACTACCTGATTAAACAACTCGTCATCCGATTGCTATGAATCCCTAATAATGAGTGCATAATTTGTGTAAAAAGCTAAAAACTTAGAGAAGCCCTCTTCCAATTCCTTTTCCAGTCTTCTCCCATAAGGATATCTCCATACCGGTGAGAAGCGAAAGTTACAACTAGACGAGTTAGAAGAGATTATAAATGTTTCGTATGATTGTGTCAAAAGGTACCAAGAGTGTACCAAATTCTTTCACGATAGGCACATTCTAATGAGGAATTTCATTCCCAATCAAAGAGTTTTGTTGTATGATAGCAGACTCCACCTTTATTCAGGAAAACTTAAGTCTTGGTGGACTGGCTCATATATTATCCAAACAGCTTACCCCCATGGTTCTGTTGAAGTCCTTAATCCTAAGGACGGATCCACTTTCAAAGTGAATGGCCAACGTTTCAAACCTTTTCTTGAGTATGTTCCGCAGGAGGAAGTTCTTCTCCTTGATGACTCCTTTTATTAAAATTAACTAAGTTTTCGTCTTACTAAAGACGTTAAAATTAATGCTTCTAGAAGGCAACCCATTTGTTTTTATTTTTATTTTTTGGATGAGTGATTTAGTTATTTTACTTCTGTTGGCTTAGAACTTGGCCATTTCCCTCATCGGGAACAGTTATCGATTTAGAACCAAAGTGATAGATTCTAAAATAAAAATTATAATTTATCTCTTATGTCAAGGATTGTGCACTACTTAGTAGAAAGGAATGGTCTACCTATCGATAGGTTTCCCCCTTACTGGCCCTCCTCAAATAGTCATCGACAAATCGGAATGGCATACCCAATACACCCAAGCTTTACGTGCTTAAAAGTGATAAGAGGAGACATTGTGTTAAAAATCAACAGGACTGTGTGGTCTTTCTCAGGTACTATCTAACTCACTTCATTTCATTTTGTTAATTTCAATTTTACCTTTGCATGTATATGTTGAAATATTGAGGATAATATAATGTTTAAATTTGGGGGTGTATGGGTCAGATTTCCACTTATTATTTTCTTTTTTTATTCCAAAAAAATATAAAAATTTGAAATTCTAAAAAATTTTTGGTTGGCGATTTTGTTGTATTTTGCTCAAAATATTAGCTTGTATATTTAAACACTTAGTTAAAAATATTTAATCCGTCTTTCGTTGGAAGCTATGATTTGGAGTCCCCATTTGTGTTTTTCTTAGGCAAAAGTTAGAGAAAAGTTACTTTTTGGTTTATAGTCACTTCTAATAAGTTTACCAAGAATCTAGATTGAATTAAGAGAGCTTGTTACATTATTTCTACCTAGAGTTTAAGGAAAAATTGGATTTGACAAACTTTGACTTCTTAATTCAATTGGTTGGGTGATTAGAAGAAAAACATAATTGGGTTGTATATACCTTGTACAGAAACCATTGAATTAGATTGGGTAACTTAAAAAGGGAGGCTTACTTTTCTTAGAAAAGAAGTGAAAAAGTAACAGAAAAAAAGAAAAGAAGAAGTAATAAAGCAAGAAAAGAAAAAGATACCTTAAAGAAAAAGAATAAAGATCCAAAAGTTTATAAATGTAAATTTTTAGTAGGGTGAAATCCATCAAGTGTAAAAATGTGTGTATACCGGAATATCACAGATAAAACCCCTTAGAGGTATTAAAGTGAATGTCCACACTTCTCACTATTCCAAACAGAATGTTAAGTTATAATTAAAACCTAAGTTACTCCAACTATTATTGAGTAGTTAGAAGGTTGAAACTCATTTTAGGAAATCGAATCTCTTAAATTTCTAAGTTAGAACCACTATCGCTCAAAGGTCAATTTAAGTCTAAGTTTTGTTGTAGAGAAATAAGGATTGGGACTCTATACCAAGTATTACTTTCAATTGACTAACAAAACTAAAAAAATAGACTTATGCTTTTCAATATGAGTTTTGATTTTGACTATTCTTACTTCAAAGTTGTTTTAAATTTTGTAGGTATATTTTATGCAAATCCTTACGAGTCAAAATCGTCCACTAGGGGTAACCTAGCAGTTAGAGGGCTTGTTGCATTGGCTAAATGTAGTTGAGGTACTTACGAAAGTGTTAGTTTTATCTTCTAGGGACTAGAAAAAAGGTAAGTTTTGGGGTGTGATGAGTGTCTCGAAACATTGAATTATACGCACGTTTCTTAGACATTTATCTTGATTTTTGTCTCTATTTCTCCGTATTAAGGGAATTATTTTGATAAGCTTCGAAACATCATGTTGCATGTTATTAGATGATAATTAGGTTTAATTATACATAAATAATTTCATGTACTAGATAAATCTGATTACGTGTTTCTTGTGTAGAAAATCAGTATTGGAGTCAAAATCTCAAGGTAAAAGCATCTGGACCCACTTTGGAATGCCCTAATCCTTAACTCATGATCTCCTCTTTTGTCCTTTTGTGTAAAGAAAAGTAGAAGCTACTCTTGGATTCTTCTACACACCTTTTTCTCTATAAATAGAGCCTCAATTTTTAGAAAAAGTCCTCTCTTAGTTCTTTAATTCAAGACTCCTTTAATTTAAGGCTCTTAGTCTTTTCTCTTATATTTTTTGTATTTTTATCTTCTAGTTTATTATTTTTGGCAAAATAATCTTGTAAGAAATAGAAGAAGAAGAATTTGTAAGTTTTTCCATGAAATGAAGAAAAGTTCTTATATCTCTTACCTTCCCTCTCTTGTGATGACATTAGGCTAAGCTTCTCTCCATTGGAGAATGGAGAAACTTAGAGTAAGTTTTTGTGTTGTTTCTAGTTTCATGCCTTTTTTTTTATCTAAAATGCTCACGTGTTCTCTTTAAGATTTCTTGTTCTTTCTATTCTTAATATAGATATTTTATACTTAGATTAAGTCAAGATAATGTATGCTAAAAGTAGATAGTTGGTAGTAGGAAGTTCAAGACATTTTACTTTGTTTATGTTTCCTCATTTGATTTCATTTGCTTAACTTTCCAATTTAAGTAGTTAACACCAAGCCCTGACGATTGAATTATAAAAAGGCTAGAGACTAGGAGTTGCTTATTAACTTGTTCTAGGTAGATCCACCTCCAATGGTTGTTTAATTTCATAAGTTTACTTGATTTTAACTTCATTTACTTTGGTTCATTTTCCAGCAACTTTAAAATTTCTTAATATAATTTTAATTCCTTTTTGTTAATACAAATTTTATCCTCTTAGTTTAACTCTACTCCCCCTTTCTCTTGGGTTAAATCTCCTACTTGCCTCACAAGTAAGGTAAAAGTAAGATTAATATTAACGCTAGTGGAAAGAACAACAATAGTCCCACTAGATACTAAATAACTTGAAGAAGAAGAAGTTGGATGAATGAAAATGAAGAACGGTCGATGAGTTGAATAACGAGCTCTGGGCTTACTAAACCACTGCGACGAGGCATGAGCCAGTCCTCGTTCGCCTTAACATATGGGATGGAAGCGATAATTCCAACAGAGGTGTGAATGCTGACAGGTCGTAAAAAGGTAGTAGGGGACATCATCAACAAAGAACTTATAGCTCGGAACCTCGATTGAATAGACAAAACAAAGGAAAGGGTGTTGGAAAGGCTCATATGGTATCCTCAGAAGCTGAATAGGTTTTATGATCAGAAGATGCACAGAAAGGTAATCAAGCTAGGGGATTTAGTGTTAAGGAATGTCTTGCAAAACACATGAGCTCCCTATAATGAAAAGCTTGGGCAGGATTAAGAAGGTCTTTACATCATATAAAAGCTCGTGAAGGTTAGGGCATATCATTTGAAGACAATTGTCAGGGATTAAATCAAATCACCCTGGAATGCTTTTAATCTGATATGCACTATTAATGGGGGTTGATATTGACAATAAGGATCTCTTTAAGTTTTAGTAGGGATTTACTTTTCAATTCGGTGGGAGTTTAGTTAGGATTTATTTTATAAGGATTCTGAAAGGGAGACCCCCAATTTATTTAAGTTACTTTATTAAGATGTTCATTTTCTTAACAAGGAACTTATATATGCAAAAGGTCTTGTCTGAATATTTTTTTCTGACAAATGAAGAGGTTACTTCAGTAGGGAACCGAGCTTCACTCTATAAGATGAGTAAAACAAAAATTTATCTAAGGCAAAAAGGTTGGTTCACTAGGGAACTGAGCTTCATTATATGAGATGAGTGAAGCAAAAATTTATCTAAGGAGAAAAGGTCGGTTGAATTGGGAACCAAGCTTTACTCTATCGTGAGTGAAGCAAAAATTTATTTAAGACAAAAAGATTAGTTCGGTAGGGAACCAAGTTTCACTCTATAAGGTGGGTGAACTAAAATACTTATCTAGAATGATTCATTAGGGAATTGAGCTTCACTCTATAAGATGAGTGAAACAAAATATTATCTAAAGAAAAAGGCCCAGTTCGCTAAGAAATCGAGCTTTGTTCTATGAATGGAGTCAAATAAAAATTAATCTAAGTCAAAAGGGTTAGTACAAAAGGGAACTGAGCTTCACTCTATGAGAAAGAGTGAAGCAAAAATTGTCCAAGGAAAAAGGGTCGGTTCGCTAGGTGATCGACCCTTATTCATTGTAATGAAACTCGCTAAGGTAAAAAGTTCAATTGGTTGAGGTAGCCGACCCTTGTATAATAAGGTAAGGCCCTCGATCTATGTCATATAGACCAAAGTAAAAAAAAAAGGAAATAGAAACTATATAAGTACACAAGGTCAGACAAAAAGAAGATAGATTGAGTTTTTAAAAAAGGAAATTTTCATTGATATCGGAAGATAATACATGACATAGGCCTAGACCTCAGTAGTGTCGACATGCATATCAAGCCCCTCAGAGGAAATTATAGAAGAAAGGTCGAAAGGAAGAAGGATGGCTTCAGTGTTGTCATGGGCTAGAGCATCCTTTGTGCATAGGAGTAGCGCAAGACTCGTCCCTTCCCTAAGCTCCAGAGGGGCGGCCTCTAGCAGAACCATGAGTACCTGCTCGTTATTTAGGGCATTTTCCCACTCTTTGATGTGTATGTCAGGTTCTCCCTGAAGGTCAACCTTCTGCCCATCCAATTCTGTCTTTTTTGTTTCATCCTTATTCTCCTTTAGCTTTTTGAACCAACCCTCAAAAGTCAAGATTGTTTGGGCTAATTGATTCATGCTTCCCTAGAGTTGGTCTTGGAGGCTATTCACCTAACATTTAAGGTTAGTGATCTCCATGTCCTTAGACTTCAGGTGGAGCGAGAAGAACGCAAGTTTCAGATTGCCTTAGAGATGTCATGCTCCACCTACAAAGAAAGAAAAAAAAGAACAAGTTAGTGTTAGCTTAGAAAGAAAATGGAGTGAAAGTAAAAGAAAGAAAAGGGGATGCACGCACCTAGGCCAATTGATCGTAGAGTTCATCAAGAAAAGATACTAGGTTCTTTTCGAGGCAGTTTGCAGCCACCTTTTTGTCAGAGTTGATGAGGCTACCTTCTATGAGGTTTCGAGCTATTTTGGGGTTAGTAAGCACTGATGTTGAGATCCTCACAATGAGGACCTTCTTTTTCACCCTTGAGCAAAGGGGAACTCGACCACGTCAGATGGGATCACGGTTACATCCTAATCCCTCAAGAAAGCATATCATTTTTTCCTCTTACTCTATTACTATTGCTTAGAGCTTATTTTGGTGATCTGGTCGGCCAGGTCACCACTCCTAGTTTGGGAGGAAATTTGGGTGGGGAATATAGGAAGAGTAGGATCAAAAGGAGGTTGGATGGTGACGAGAGTGGGGAAAAGCTCGACAAGGCCAACTAGGTACCTACGGACAGAAAACTTTCTGGTAATAAGTTGGGAAAACATCTCTTGGTCTCTGTGTCAAAGGAAGATCTGAGGTTAAAACAAGACGAGGTGGTGGAGGAAAAAAGGGTGGATTGTGAAGGTTAGGAAGGTCCTTCTCCCGGTTGCAAAGACGTAGTAATGGGGTATACGAAAGCAAGAGATGTCAACTTCTTTTTGAAATTCATGTCCCTGTGGATGGATTCAAGGATAGGAGTAAGACGTAGGCTCTTGTCTTTGAAGGCTGCAAGATTGGAATAAAATAATTAGCACAGGGAGAAGAAACGTAAAAATAGGGGGGGTGGACAGAACAAGGCAATAGGGAAGGATCTTACTTGTCCAATTAAAGTAATAATTTTTTAGGACAAGAGTGGATTGCCCCTCAGTGTACACCCAAGATCCTGTAAGCCTAACAGGGTAGAAGAATTACTCCTTATTAGTCTTAAGGAGCTGGAGTAGCATTTCCAGACCATGTCTCTTTAGCAAATAGAAAAATTAGATCTTTTGGGGGTAAAAGATAATTTGTACTACTAACTCGAGCTTTTTATTTTTAGGTAGCCGACACTTCATTAACTCTACCATAAAGATCAGAAGGAAGAAGTTTCTCGAAATTTGTCTGGGGGCTCTATGGTAAAAGTTGAAAACTTGTCGAGTTAATGGGGAGACGGGTATTTTAAGGCCAACTCGAAAGTGACCCCAAAGCACAATGATGGTATCCGTTTCCAAGTCTTTTCAAGGTTGGGCTCTTCACACCATTCAATAGCCACGAACTCTAGAATAGAGAACATGGCCCGAAAGTCCTCCAACAAAGGTCTTGCAAGGGCATAGGATTTCTTGCCCAAGATTTTAAGGGTTTTAGAATAATAAAACTAAAAATGAGAGTGTAAGTTCCATATTTTATCCATCTTGAGACATACTGAGCGTTGGATTGATTTGCCATTGAAGATATATGAAGACTATGGTAAAGCTGCTCAACTGCACGTGTATCGACAAAAAGCTTCCATGTGTGTGCACAAAGCCTAAAAGGTAATGAGACTACCTAAGACTATTCTCCAATACTTAGATGATTGATAGGTCGACCTGTAGTAACTAGGAAGACTCTTTCCTCGACTAGTTCGCTGATCGGACCTTTCGGGATTCGGAAATAGTCATACAGGAGACATTAAAGATTTGACCACCCTAAAATCATTTTTTATTCTTGGTATTTTCTTGGTTCATTAAATAGGTAAAATCTAGCACACCTTCGAACCGTGTCAGCGTTGGACTTCCCGGAAGCTCATTATGACCAAAAATGGAAAAAATGGTATTTTGATCATTTCACCAATTTTTATCATGGTTTACCCCTTGGTGACGATTTGGAGATATTCTACATAGTAAGATCTATCAGCTCCCCGAATGACATGCTAAACAGAGCTTCTATTAGAAAGTTATGGGCAAAACACTACCCAAAGGCATTTTTATAATTTACTAATATGCCACTCTTGCCTCCGACGGCGCCACCGTCAGCAAGTGCTCAACGGTCATATTTTTTACCATTGAGGCAGGAAATTGATCCCTTCTCTTTAAAATCCATTCCACTTCACTTCTTTGGGTTGGTTGAAGCTAGAGAGAAGAAAGTCTCCCATTTTCACATACTTCTAACTCTCTTTTAGCCATGGAAGGCCTCTAACTTAGTTAAAAATCCTTGCAACCCATGCCTTTCCTTTGGATCAATCTTTAGAGAAGATTGCCTCTCCTATTTTTACATTTTGAGAGTTTAATTTAAGTGAACCCCTTCAATCTTCCTAGACTTCTCATTTGATCCCTCTCCAACCATCAAACCTTACCTTGCACATACATTGGTACATTCATGGAGCAATGAGTAAAAAGAGACGATGGTAGGAGTAATTACAAGGAGCCGACGAAGTCAAAAGAAATTTTAATTATCCTATTCACCCCCCTTTAGAACTAGACATGGTACAAATCCTAAAATTTTTAATTGGTATCAAAGCCAGGTTACTCTTGATAGGCTTAACATCCTAGAGTTTATCCCAAGATTTTAAACCATGGTTAAGTTCAACAATGGTCATCCTCTAGACCTCCATCTATCCACCAACTCAATTATGCATATTGGTAAATTAGGATAATGATTTTTATCAATTCCCTTGAGTTGTGAGTTTTGAAACTTAGTAGAGGTAGGGTATGAGCCACCCAAACAATTAAAAATTGGTAGTTGTCATAATATGAGAATACTAAATTCTATAAACAGTGGCATTGCCTCAACTAAATCAAACATATTATCACATATCGATCGACTAAAACATGCTTGACTTCCTTAGAAACCTACGTTGTCAAAACTTCAAACTTCTAATGTTAAAAAATTATTTTGAGAGCATTAGGATGGAATAAAATAATTTTTTTTGAGAACTTTATGCAAAACTTGGAGACTGTTGTATTTTTGTGTACTTCATAAAATAACTTGTTCTGAAAAGAAGAATTTACATGAAAATTCTTATGTCCCTTCCTAAGAGTTTGCTCCTATTGCGACCTTGAATGTTGTTTCGAGATGTGAACCATGAGTATTAAAGAACTCATTGGATTTCTTACCATGGTTGAGTTCCATCTTGAAGGACCTCCTTAAAAGGGGTAGACGGTGGTCTTGATTCTTTTCTTCAAAGCCATCCTCTAAATAAGTAAATTCCATATCATTTATTTCATTATCCTAAACTCATAGTAAAACTGTTCTTGAGAAAAATAATGAGAGTGACTTAGATGTTGGAGATAAATTTTGTCCATATGAAGAGAGGATCACATAGTTTCAGTAAAATGAATTATCCTGATGATGAAAGGTGTTCCATTGGTAAATCTTTATATATGTCAAAGGATGATACTGAATGCTATTGTTGTGGAGGCATTGGCCATTTTACCATAGTTTATTTCTCGAAGCCTAGAATAATCAATTTTCAAATATGTAGGTTCAACAGAATAACTGGCTACACAAACTATGTGGGTTGACTCAGATGAGTCAGAGGGTGTTGAACAAGCATATTCAAATTTTGAAGACTGTAGCACCTCAGGATCCATATGGTATCCACCACAGTCTCCATCCCATTTGTGGATGAAGTTGAGGATGAACATACATTGGTAAATCAATTGTCTCCTCAAATAACCTCCTTTTCTGATGAGAATAACGAGGAAGGCACCTGCAACTTCTTTGAATGAATCGGTCACATTAAAATTAAACACAAGACCTTTGTTTTCTCTAGAACCATACTAGTCTCTATTGGTTTATCTTCGGTGGTAAAGTAAAAGTTGCATGGGGTAGGAAAGGCTCCTTTATAGAAAGTTGAATAATTTATGAAAAAATGGGAACCCTCCATGTCCAAGAAAGTAAGAAATTCTTCACATCCTAATGTGGACAGTCTTGTGAGAGACTTATTTAAATAGGTTGCTCTCCTAAATCAGAAAGCTTGTGTGTCTTTTAGATCAAGTGGAAGTAATCAAGGTGCATGAAAGAATTCGACGAAGAAATTACCTTCAAGATCACTAAAGAAAAGTAGGTATCCCACTTAAATACTCACCAAGGAAGGAGAAATCTGAATTTTATAGGTAAATTCCTTCTCCTCCTAAAAAAATCTTCTATCCTGAAAATCAGTTTTAAAATAAAAAATTAGATCTAAGGATAATCAGTACCTCGTGATACACACCCTTCCTAAGGTGAGAAATTTCACACAATGGTATTTGGATAACGGTTACTCCAAACACAAGACCAATGACCAAAACTAGTTCAGTTACTTGATAGAGTTTAATGGAGGTTCTATCACCCTTAGTGATAGTTGTATCACTAGGATTGTTGGGCATGACATGATCAGTGGATCGTGGAAGTCCAAGGTTGAAAGTGTCATGTGTATGGGTGGTTTGAAATATAACCTCCTCAGCATATCTCAAATATGCGATAAAGAACAATCGTTGAGCTTCAATTATGAGGTGTGTGAGATCTTAGATATTAATAAGGAAATTGATCATGAAAGGTCTCCACACATCTGATAACATTTTTTTATCGAAGACACTGGAAAAACTACCATTCAGTATGTAAACAATGTGGTTCAAGTTGCCGAGGTCCAGTTGTGGCATCAAGATATTGACATGTTCATTACAAGAACCTGTCTCGTCATACATCAAAAAACATTAGTCAGAAGGTTGCCCAAGCTAGGTAGTAAAGCTAGAAATGTTTGTGGGTAGTACCATATTGGTAAACAAGTTTGTAATACCTACAAAAAGATAAAAATTCTAACTACCTAAAATCTTCTAGTATTATTTCATATGGATCTTGTGGATCCAACAAGAGTTCAAATTCTAAGAGATGAGAGACATTTTCTAGTAGTGGTAGATGACCATTCCAGATTCTATTTGGTTGAATTCTTGAAAGAAAAAATTAAATACATTTGATGATTTTAAGAATATTATTAAGCAACTTCAAACAAAAAATAGAGTTCATTGTTTGATGAATCTAAAGTGATTAGTCAATTTACTAAATTCTGTGGCAATCACAAGATCTGACATAAATTCTCATCTCTAAAGATCCTTTAACATTATGGAATTTTTAAGAGGATCAACTCTGTTCTGCAGGAAATGGCTTGTTATGCTTCATAGTAAATTTTTTTTGCCAAGATTGTAAACAATGCCTGATACCTTATTCCTTTGTATATCTTAGAGTAGGTTTGATCAACAACCAATGAACTGTGAAATAGTTTTCCTCCCAGTATCAAGTTTTTCAAGGTCTTTAAGAATAAATGTTATACTCTTTAGAGACCAAGAAAACTTGAAAAATGTTGAGTTGATAAATGATAAGGCTATATGCTGATATATTTATAGTTATTTTTATTGAGTCATCAATCAGATAACCTACTTCCTTCAATAATTTATCAATGTTGTGATTGATGATCAACCAACGAAGGATATAGGTTCTACTGATTCGACGATAAATGATGAGGAAGTATTTCTTATCTCTTTCCCGTTGTCGTTTTCATCTCTCATGCCAAAACTTCAGGGCGATTGGAGACATTCACTCTTGAGTCCAAAAACTCACAAGTTGATCCAGATTGGTAATTTTGAGTGAGCAGTATGTGTTATTCTTTCGAAATTATGTTTTATTGTCCGAACAAGTTCCTTTAGGAAAATTTGGGATCGTAGACTTATAGTTGTTCTAAAATAGAGTCATTCAAGGATTGAAAAGACTTTTTGCTCCTGACATAAAACTTGGTTTGAGTTTGTGACTCTCGAGTATGTGTACTTTTATTTGTATATCTGAGGTTCAAACTTCATTTTCGTAAAATTTTTTTTTTTTAATTTTCACATTGTTGGAATCAGTATGGCCACGTTGTCCAAAAATCCATCTTATTTCAAGAACATGTTGTTTATTGGTAAATTTGGATACATGTATCCTCACACTATTCTTAAATGAAACCATTTAAGGATGATGGAGCCTCATTACTTCTCGTCAACCATTGCTCAAATAAACATACACATGTTGGACAATCTTTGACTTTTTGATTTTTGCACTAACCTTGTCAATCTTGAGTGGAAATCATTTTTGTGCGTTTATTTGTATATTTGAGGACTTCAAGCCTCTTTGTTTCGGGTCAAAAATTGGCCAAATGCTCGTGTGCACTGAAAAACTCCGTTGGTCTACCAAATTTGATCAAAAATTGGCAAATATTTGAGTACTTAGACTCACTGTATGTTTTTATGGACAAACTTGAGGTTATGACCTCTTTTGCGTGAAAACTTTTTTTGCGTCTTTTTTTTTTTTGCACTACGTCTTCGAGCATTTTCTTCAATTCTTGAACCCCTTTCAAACCTGGGATTATTGGAAGATTCGGGTTCCTAGACCTCCCCTAAGTTCATTTTCAAGCTTCTATCGCTTCACTTGCTAAATTTCAGCTCGTTGCCTTTCTTACAAATTTTCAAAATTTTCATATTTTGGTAAAATTTTATTTATTTTTTTCTGTCTTAATTGAAAGTGTTATGGGACTCATAAGTAGTATTTTTTTTGCATGTTGGAAGCATGTGGAATAAAAAAAAATACAAAAACTTTTTGGAGTTGACGACAACACCATGCACTAAATAAAAAAAATATTCAAATGATTTTTTTTTCTTTTGTTCCCTCATATGTTTTGTTCGCCTCTTGGGCTCTCAAACTTGATTCTTTTACATATGTCTATCATATTTTAATTATTTTGTGAGCATAATGACCAAATGTGCTCATGTAGCACAATTCATGTGATGTTTGGCTGTCTCGTGTGAGTATTAATACTAATATTTCTTTAAATCTTTTCACACATTTATCATGCTATAATTACTATGCTTTTATTTGCACACTTTACTATCTTATTCGCATGTCATGCCAATTTTTCAATAATAAAATCATTTTGGCATTTATTTGTCATACAGTTGTCCTTAATAGTTACATCTTTTATAGCTGTCACGTGTGCATTTGACCGTTTATTTGCATATCTTCTATTCTTTTGCACATGTTGGCCTTTTATGACCATGAGTCATTGAGTAATATCTTTATTTGTCATTTATCATGCTATGCAATGCTTAATAGTAAAATATTTTGTTATGTTTCGTGTGCATTTGATCGATTATTGGCCTGTCATTTTTATTGTGCATGCTCATATGCATGTTCTGACACTGTTTTATCGAGTCATATTTTTTATGTGTCATTTAACATACCATGCCTATGCCTTATAGTTATATTTTCTATGTGTCATTCAACATGCCATGCCTATGCCTTATAGTTGGATTTTTTGGGCATGTCATTGTTTGTTTCCATCATGCATCTCGCTCTGATAGTTATATTAATTGCGTGTGTGTATCTTATTCCCTTATGCTTATTAGTTATATCTTGTATCGACATTAGGTTGATTATGCCCTTTGTTAAATACTGACAAAAATGGAGAGAATGTACTTTCCACCCGTGTGTACTATCTCAATTGAGTTCTATAGATAAACCATTCAGGGGGAACAATACCAAAGGGGTAGTGAAGTAGTTAGAATCTTAAGTTTTTTCTTTTTACATAGTTTTGTAAGATTCTAATTGGCTGAAGTTGTGCTGGTCATTCTGGGAATGGTTATCAATCTTTTTAGTTTAGTTAGAATTTTGTCTCGTACTTGACAAAGGGAGAGATTATAAGTTCTATATTTTGTCAATCCCGATACATATGTTAAGTGTCAGATCGATTTACCATTAAAAATATTGAAGACTCCAATAAAGGTTTTCAACAGCACGCGCTTCGACAAAAAACTCTCATGTGTGTGCACAAAGCCTAAAAGATAATGAGACCACCTAAGATCATTCCCTAATACTTAGATGATTGATGGATCGACCCGTAGCAACTAGAAAAACTCTTTCCTCAACCCGTTTGCTTATTGGACCTTTTGGGATTCGAAAATAGTCATAGAGGGGACATTAAAGATTTGACCACCCTAAAATCATTTTCTGTTCTTGATGCTTTTTTTATGTTATTATATAGGTAAAATTTAGCATACCTTTGAACCGTTTCAACATCAGATTTTCCAAAAGTTCATTTTGATAAAAAATGATAAAAAACTTATTTTGATCATTTCACCAATTTTTTTCATGACCCATCTCTTGGTGGCAGTTTGTAGATGTTCTACATAGTAAGATCTATCAGTACGCCGAATGACATGTGAAATGGAGCTTCCATTTGAAAGTTATGGCCAAAACAATACCCAAGGGCATTTTTGTAATTTGCTAATGTGCCACTCTTGCCTCTGACAGTGCCACAGTCAGCAAGTGCTCAACGGTCATATTTTTTACCGTTGAAGCATGAAATTAATCCCTTCTCTTTAAAACCCTTTCCACTTCACTTCTTTGGGTTGGTTGAAGCTAGAAAGAAGAAAGTCTCTCATTTCCATATACTTCTAGCCCTTTCCCAAGCCATGGAAGGCTTCTAACTTAGTTGAAAATCCTAACAACCCATGCCCTTCCTTTGGATCAATCTCTAGAGAAGATTGCCTCTCCTATTTCCACATTTTGATAGTTTTTTTTACTCTTATGAGAGTCTAACTTAGGTAAACCACTTCAACCTTCTTAGACTTCTCATTTGATCTCTCTCCAACCATCAAACCTCACCTTGCACACACATTGGTACATTCATAGAGCAAGAAGCAAAAATAAACGATGGTAGGAATAATCACAAGAAGTCGACGAACTCGAAAGAAATTTTAATTATCCTATTCACCCCCAATCTAGGACTAGACATGATATGAAGCTCAAAATTTTCAGAGGGTTTTACCAAAAAAATATAGAAGGAAGGTAGAGAAACCAAATAGGGTAAGGTAAAACAAAGGCCCAAAAAAAGAAGAGAAAAACGGTATTTAAGAAGAGATAAAAAGATGAGGGAATGGTTAGAGCCTTAGCCAAAAAATTGAATTAATAAGATAAACGAAGGAAGCTAAGTGAGAAAGAAGGAAAATGAAAAAAATAGGAAGAATGTTTTTATAAAGAAAAATACCTCGAGATCCATAATTAATTGAATAGTTGGGGTTGCATAGGGGAGAGAGATCACAATGAGCTGTCTTTACCATCATTATGTGCCCGAAACGAAAAGACCAAACTCTAGACACCTCGTGCCGAACTAATAAGAGAATGCCATGTGGAAATATGTGATAGTTTGATGGGATGATCGATGGCATTAAGTACGTTCTCATAAAGAGCTGATAGCTTAAGGCTACAAACCAATCAGGAGAGGACAATGGAATGGCTATTTAATGTGCGGATTAGGAATGCGCAACCAACTTGACTTGTGTCATTTCAAAGACTCATAAGCTTTCAGAAGGCCGAGATACTCCTGACCTTTCGAGAGGGGGCAAATTCTCTGACTTATGAGGTAATAACACGTGTCACTAAGGAAATAGAAAGTTTATTAGCCAGTGTTCTTCTATGCGTTGTAGTCGTTCGGGTGATTCACTGAGAGAATGGGTTCGGACGAAGGTTGGGGAAATAGGTTTCCATGAGTGGAAAGGATTCTAATCCCTAGGATTTCAGGATTTGGGTGACTGAATTAAAAGGGACTATTAGAAAGGGAATCTCACATGATCCTTATCCCAAAATAAAATGATATAAGGAAGGAAAATGTGCATAATAGCAACTCCCTTTCTATAAATAGAGGAACCTCACATCAAAGGTATGCAATTTTATAACACAAAAACTTTGTTAAAATTTCTTTGGAACTTACTTGGGAATCGAGGCTCTGTGGAACAGGGAACATGGAAGAATTCGAGGAGAAGAAGATCGTTCAGTCAGGAAGTGAAGATCTCAAGGTGATCACAAAAATCTCCTCTACAGGAATCAAGATAAGAATAAGGAATTACGTAGGTAACGTGGAATTAAGGTACTCGAAATAGAAGGTAGTATGTCTATAAAAAAGTTTATCATGTCTTTCATGACATTCTAGTTAAGATAAGAATGAGATTTTTATTTTGGAACCAAAATTTCTTTAGTAGGTACCACGTTAATACCCAATACAAAAGATCCAAAGAGGGTTATGTTATTGTGAAAATTGACGTGTTGGTGAATGTAAATAACTTCTTATTTGGTATCAATTCAATTACACAAAAAGATGGCACATGCAACCTAGATGAGATCGAGGGAATGAAGAGAGGCATCCTATTATTGAAGTAATCAACATGATGCACTTCATACCCAAAAGAAGGAGATGTGAAACTAGCATATATAGAACTATGCAACATAGGCTAGAAGAGTTAGTGTAGGAGAATAGGCAACTTTGACATAATGCATGGCGAATAACCTTCTACCAACAAAGGACTAATTGAGAAGAAGCCACAAACGGGAGATTATTCCAAAAGAAAGGGAGTTAATGAGAAAACGAAAGGTAACAAAATACTAAAGAGCAAAAAGTCGGCTAGTAGAGTAGCTCTTGCATTTATGGCAGGCATTGGCATTGTAGGAAAGGAATAACCCTTTCTTGTATAGGTTGTTCTCATTTAGATTACAAGTTGGCACCATAACTTGTTTTGAGTTAGGCATTGATTTATAACAATAGCGAAAAATAGGAGAGATCCACTTGTTATATGGATTTTGTTTTGGTGTGAGTTTTTAAAAGACGCCATGTGCCAAATGGCATAATACCAACAATGATTGCTTGTAATAAATGTGATGATTTAGCTCAACAACACATGGTGAAAAAAAATAGAGTAAGTCTAGCTTAAGTTATTAAGAATTCAAATCTTACTATAGGTCATTGACTTCTCCTTATGGCATCTAGAAAAATGATCCGATGCCACAGAGATGTAGAGAACGAAATTTTATGAGCTTTAAAAATGTTACTTTTTACTTTTTACTGTTAAATTTTAATTTTAAATTTGGTAGTTCAGTAGCTGTCCATTTTTCAAAGCATTGGATGAAGTCATTTTTTTTTTAAATTCGAGTTTTCCCATAAAATCTAGGGCTTGTGGTGTTGGATTTTGCCAATATGGTAATCCAGTTGAGCTGAACGACCCTTTGTAGGATTTGAAATCTTATTAAATTAGTAAAGAAAATATTTCTCAAAAAGATAATTGTAGACACCCCAATTTGAACGAGTCACTCGAAAGGGCCCAAAAACTGCAATTTTCCAATAAATTGGGCTAATGGACCTCAAGAGCCCAAATTATTAAAATATGGCACTCTTATCAAAATCGAGACCCCTAAGACCCTTTAAGGGTCTAATGGGCCCACATGAAAAGGCTTGACATGCCCCGCTCCATGTAAAATAAGCCAACGGGCCTCTAAGGCCCAAAACGCTAACAAATGGCAGTTTTGATTTAATCGAGGCCCCTAAGACTTCACAATGGTCTAAGAGACCTACCAAAGGAACCAGACTCATCCTACGCTGCCCCAACCTTCACCGCTCCACCCAAAAATCGATAAAATTCTCCAACGGGCCTAAAAGGGCCCATTAGCCAACACGTGACATTTTTGATCGAATCAACGATTGCAAAAATCTCAAAAAAATTGATAAACTAAAAAAATGTGAGACTTGGAATACCTACCTTTCATCTAACCTCTACCGCTCTGCCTCAAAGTCCACAAACGTTTTAAGCCCATTCAAAACCCACAAACTCTTAATTATCCAAAAAAATAATTTCCCACCTTACACCCTAACCTAAAAATAATCCCATGTCACCAAAACCCCAAAACCAACTCACCCTCAAAATCCAATCCAAAATAAACCTTACCTAATCCAAAATAAACCACAACCCTCTTAAACCCAAGCCCAATACATTAAAAGCCCACAAACCACTATCTATACCCCATTCACTATCCAACCCACAAACCTAACCTATTAACTACTACCCACATCAACCAATCAACCTCTCAATATCAAAATATGACACATGTCATCATCCCCTTTCACCTCCCTCATCTAATCACCTACCCCCATCACCATTCTCTAAACAATCCTTCTAACCCACATCACTTCCCTCCAAAATCACCTCAACCCATACCCTACCCTAACCTAACCTATCCCCATTCTCTAACCAACCACATCACAACCTATACCCAACACACCCTAACCTATCATCATTCTCTAACATCAACAACCACCCACATCACAACCCACATCTACACCCATTATTTTTCTTAAAACACTCCAATGAAATCACTTCAACCCATAGCCCCCTCATCATCAACCAATCAACCTATACTCTTCTCTCTAATCAAAAAAACACCATCAACCAATCAACCAATCTCATCACCTCACTCTCTAATCACATATGCCACATGGCATCATCCCCTTCCTCCTCCCAAAAACTAATCTACCAACCTCTTACACAACTCATTCTTCTAAAGCTAAACACCTCACCTCTTCAACCAACCTAACACTCCTTCTCCAAACAACCCTCTTACACCCCCACTCCCCTATCAACTATCACTCATCTCACCCTACCAAACACTCTACCTAAATGGATTTTGATAGGATCCAAACCATTTGGATCAAAACCTCACCCATTTTCATTCTTTACAAAACTACCCTCAATCTCACTCCAAATTTCATACCCCCATCTTTAAAAAAGAATGCCATTACCCATTCTCCTAACCTTTAACCCCATTATACCCCAAACACCCTCCTAATACCTATAAATACCCCTTCCCTCCTCCCAAAAATGGTTATCAAGTCTTAAGGAAAAAAAATATAACTATTACTCTACCCTTATCTCTACTATTCTCACCATCAATCTTCTAAAAAAATACTTTCATACTCTACTAAGAACTCAAGAGGACTCAAAGACATAGAAGAAGAAAGAAAGAAGATAAGAGAAGCTTCAAGGTGGGTTCAAAGTGCACCCCCCTCTCTCTCTCTACCCTCTCCTCCTTCCTCTTCTGTCATCCCCCTCCTTTTCATTTTATTTTAGATGGCTTAGGATGAATGGACTCCGAGACTAAAGGTCTATAAGGGTCATTTCCATCAATGAAATGACCCTATGATCAAGCCAAGAATAAAACCCCTATCTAGGTTACAAGTGCACCCACGTGGCACTTTTTTTATTATTTATTTTAAATCAAAATGACCGAGTTCTTTGAGGTTACCGCCACTTGGCGGGGAGAAAAGGGTGCCTAACACCTTTCCTTTTCTCTAACCGAGCCGCTTACCCGAATCCCTGGGTTCGATTAGTTCCTTATCCATCGCGAGTCACTAATGCCAAAAATGTCATTTTTTGGAAAATGTACATCGGGTGACCATTCACACCCACTTACAACATGAATGGTGGCGACTCTAATTCTTAGAAGATGTGGTCATTGTAATGATGAAATCCACGTATCTACAGTTGGCGACTCCACTGGGGAGTTATGGTTTTCCCCTCGTGATGACTCGATCTTTTTGAAAAAAAAAACAAAAAAAAAAGAGTATGTTTAGTAACATTGCTTGTTTGTTGTTTGTTTCTTATTTTTATTTTACAAGTCCAAATTGTAATATTTATTTACTTATCTCGCTTTTGATTTGCAAGGGGGTCGATAAAAATTAATGAAAAAAAAAATCCTATCACACGTGCACTTGCGAGCATAGCCTCACTTCCAAGCCACCCCACCCTCAATATACTTAGCCCCGATGCTTAGTAGTTCCACGGCTTGAGATTGTTATTTCAAGTATCGGGAATGAACACATCAAACCCGATCACCAACCAATGATGTGTGTACTTCGGTATGTATCGAGGTTTGAAAATCGGGTAGCCGTGAAGCCACCCATTAAACTCATGCATGTGCTCGGCTAGATGATCTAGGACACAAGTTTTTAATGTTACATAGACTCCCAAAGCCACGTTGTATGTGTTTGATGTATTCGGGCCTCGAAGCCCAAGTTGTAAGCCCGAAGAGGCACACGTAGGTTATTTGTTTTTGATTTCCTTCCATCTCCCCTTTAGGTAAAAGGGGAGGAATGTACTACATTCATGAAAATCAAAAAAAAAAAAAAAACAGTGAAGAAGGAAAGTAAAACAGTGGGCCAAAGAACCATTTCTGTGAAAATCAAGAAGCTGGAATTCTTTATGGTCAGTGTCCATGGCACGGACAGGCGAAAATGTATCCCATCCGTGTTAGGAGCACGGTTGAAGCAGTCTGTACCTCAACCGTGTTCTAAACATGGTTGAAGTGATGAATTACGCTACTCGTGTCTTGAGCACGGTTGAAAAAGTAAATGTCTCATCCGTGCCCAAAACACGGATGACAGAATATAGATCATATCCGTGCCACTAGCATGGACCAGAACGAACTCGAGCTCACAAAATGAACTCGACAGTCCATTTTTGAGAAGGCCCACTTACTATTGAGTAAACATCGATGACACCCTTAGAAAAATCTCAAGTTTTGGACAAATTAAGTAAAATGGATTTTTGTTAATTGATGTTTTAAAAAAATAAATAAATAAATAAAACAAGAAAAAAAAAAGAGGGGAAGAATTTGCGGATTCTCAAACTCGAAACAATCTTGTGAACCGGGTCCCCACTCGTATCCATTTAAACCGGGCCCACGACCAGTACCCGTCAAAATTGGGCCTACGACCCATACCATTTCAACTAGGCCCACGACCCAGATCCAATCCAACTGGGTCCACGACCCAGATCCATTTTCAACTAGGTCTACGACCCAGATCCAATCCAACTGGGTCCACGACCCAGATCTAATTTCAACAGGACTATAGCTAGATCCATTTTTGACTGGGTCCACGACCAAGATCCCATCCAACTAGGTTCACAACCCAGATCCATAATCCAACTGGGTCCATGACCCATATCCATTATAAACTGGATTCACAACCCAGATCCATTTTCAACTAGGTCCACTGGGTTACGACCCAGATCCATTTTCAACTAGGTCCATGACTCAGATCCATTTTCAACTGGGTTACGACCCAGATCCATTTCCAACCGGGTTCGCGACCTAGATCCAATCTAATTAGGTCCACGACCCAGATCCATTTTCAACTGGGTTACGACCCAAATCCACTTTCAACGAGGTCCACGACCCAGATCCAATCCAACTGGGTCCGCGACCCCGATCCATTGTCAACTGGGTTCACGACCCAAAACCAGATCTGTTTTAACTAGGACCACAACCCAGATCCGTTCCGACGGGGTCTAAGACCTAGATCCGTTACAAATTGGATCCATATCCAACCTCGAACCAAGTCTAGGATTTAACAAAGATAACAACTGATCGATCGACTCCAGTGCACTCAACTTTATCAACAAAAAAAAAAGATTTCAAAAAGTGCCAATTGTAGTCGTTGATCAAAGTCGGTGCCTAGAAAGATCTTACCTTGTCATTACGAGGGGGATAGACTACGTCTATTCAGGGAATAAGGTGATTTAAGAGTGCCATTGTGCGCCGTCTTTTCCTTAGAGATCTGCCTGGCCGACGGTGATTTCAAAGAACTGAATTGGAAGCTACCGAAATCATTGGTTCTTCCAACTCGATTTATCTCAAAAATTACTTTTCAAAATGTTTTCCCGACTCCGTGTCGATGCCAGTCCCATACTGATGAAATTACTTTTTCAAAATATTTTCCTGACTCCATGTCGATGCCAGCCCCGTGCTAATGAAACTACCTTTTTCAAAATGTTTTCCCGACTCCGTGTCGATGCCAGCTCCGTGCTGATGAAATTACTTTTTCAAAATATTTTTCCGACTACGTGTCGATGCCAGCCCCGTGCTAATGAAATTACCTTTTCAAAATATTTTTCCGACTCTATGTTGATGCCAGCTCCATGCTGATGAAATTACTTTTTCAAAATGTTTTCCCGACTCCGTGTCGATGCCAGCTCTGTACTAATGAATATTTTCCTGACTCCGTGTCGATGCCAGCTCCGTGCTGATGAAATTACTTTTTCAAAATGCTTTCCCGACTCCGTGTTGATGCCAGCTCCGTGCTGATGAAATTACCTTTTTTAAAAATATTTACCGACTCCATGTCGATGCCAGCTCCGTGCTGATGCCAACTCTGTGTTGATGCCAACTCTGTGTCGATGCCAGCTCCGCACTAAGTTAATTCCATTTTCAAAAACATTTTACCGACTCCATGTCGATGCCAGTTCCATGCTGATGTAATTGTTTTGTAAAACATTTTACCAACTCTGTGTTGATGCCGGCTCCGCGCCGAGAAATTACTTTTCCGTTAAAATTCATAATAAACAACTTTACCCAACTTAATAAAATATCATACATCTTCATTTTTGTAAATAAGATAGTAACACTTGGTTTTCTGTACCCATAGGTGGCCAAGCGAAAGAAATACAAGCAGCCAAAAGTACCTCCATATTTTCTGAGATCATCTACAGTCATCATGAGTTATTATGAACCAGCACAACCCCCAGTAACCGAAACGTTGGGTATCAATCCACAAATCGCAGCATTATTGAAATAATCGAGAAACAAGGAAAGATAGTAAGTGTTGTGTTAGCCAACGCCAGCGTCATACAAGCGCAAATAATACAACAACATGCGTCTGGATCAAATCAGGATTTACCCGAGCAACCTCCCCAGGGACCACAGACCACCTAGCACCTGCAGTGCCTGAATACTAGGGGCCCCCGCTCTATATCCCACAGAGTCGACCACCCCCTGTGGTCATTCTTGATGATGAATGTGAGTACAGGGCTACAGAAGCCAAGAGCGCAACAGACGAAAAATTTACTCAGCAAATCGAGTCTCTACAGGAAGAGATGAAAAGAATGAAGGGCCTGAACACGATGAATGGGACTCGATTCAAGGATCTCTGCTTCTACCCCAATGCTCAATTAACGACCAAGTTCAAGTGTCCGGAGTTTGAAAAATATAACGGAGTAGGGTGTCCTCTGTCGCATCTAAAGTTGTACTGTGGATCCATGTGCCAATATGGCGAAGACGACAGGCTGTTGGTACAGTTATTTCAAAGGAGCTTAACGTTTTTTGGATTGGATCACTCACTCTTTAAGAACTGACAGGACAACTCGAGATGTTCTGGCAAAATTATCGATTCAATATTGATGTGGGGCTAGATCGAAACGACATGGCCAAGATGACAAGAAAGCAACGGGAAACGGTGAAAGAGTATGTACAGAGATGGTGAGAGTCCGTCTCACAGGTAAGGCCTGCAATGACAGAGTAAGAGATGAGCACCACGTTTATCTCGACACTTGGGCACACCTTCTATACTCATCTAGTGGGGCACACCACAGGCCCATTCTCGAATCTAGTACAAGTGGCGGATCGGGTCGAGGATGGGATCTGAACCGGTTTGATCTTTGACTTCACGAGTTTAGGGGCAACAACAGGAATCCCTTCTCAGAGAAAGCCAGTGCCTCCAGGAAAGAAGAGGGAAGAAACACAAGTTAACACGTACAGCAAAACCGACCCCTTTTCATCCCTTCATCAACACCAAGACCACAAGCACCGTCGACCTCATGGGCACCAGCACCGCCAACATGGAACCCTCCACTTTAGAATCCATTTCGAGCAAATCCTCCACCAGTTGCACAGCAGGCACGGCCAAACAGAGTAAATAGGGTGTTTACCAGATTACCCATGACACTATCAGAATTACTACCAATCTTACTCAGGGGTGAATATCTGGTAAAACGTCCACCAAACCCTGAGGCTGCCAAAGGGCCAGGGTACAACCCTAACCTGTTCTGTGAATTTCACATGGGTGCACCAGGGCACTCTACAGACTAATGCTGGCAGCTCAAACATCAAGTATAGAACTTGATCGATAAAAAGGCTCTCATCATAGATGGGCCTGCCAACCCATCCCAACAATAGAATATCAATCAAAACCCCCGGTTTACTCACAATAGAGACGGGAGTGGGCTTAAGATAAATGTCGTTTGCGGAGAACTTGACTTCAATCCTTCGGATTTGATAGCGCCTATTGGGGCAATAATCAGGGTCCACCTAACCCAGGAATCAAAGGCGTCCACGATTAACACAGTCAATCACTACAGCTTGGGCGACCTCACCATCCATCTCACGCATCAAAATACTACTACCCGACCACCTTTAGTTGTACCTTACGGATCACCGAACCATCAAAATTCGACCCGACATCCTCTCGTCATACCTTGCACACCATCATATTCTCAAGGATCAACTCGACCCCCCCTTCCTATACCATACACTTCATCTTCACGTCCAACGCTTGTCATCCCATACACTTATCCAACTCCTCATGTAACTCCTCCTACTACCACTACATCCAAACCATCACTGCCACCCCTCATTCTCAATGTAAAACCTGATCCACCTCCAATGACCATACGCTCACCTAAACCATTCCCCTATAGCTCCAATCAAGCCGTCCCCTAGAGTTACGAGACCACTATCACCACAACCACAGGGGTTTAGACCGTAAAGAAAACAATGGTGGCTGACATCAGCCATATGACAAGGGCAGGAAGATGCTAAAAATTATCAGAAAAGGGGGTAAGCATCGATGAAAAAATGAAAGAGGCCACGAAAGAAGTGACAGATGAAGATAAAAGAAAAGCGAAGGGAAAGGACAAGCTGTATAAAGATGATAAGACGAAAGAGAAGGTGAAAGTGACAGACAAAAAGGCTACAGACTTCATTAAGCTATTTCAAAAGAGTGAGCATAATATTGTAGACCAGCTAAACAAGCAGCCAGCTCAAATCAGTATTTTGGGCATAATGCAGAAATCAGAGGAACACCAAGAGGCATTATTGAGAGTTCTGATCAGCACAGTTGGAGCAAACGGTTGGCCAGATCATGGCCCCCAATCCTATTATTTTTACTGAAAGTGAATTCATGCTAGAAGGGCGGGGGCACGTAGAATCGTTAAACATCATGGTCATGTGCAAGGGCATGATGGTTGCCAGAGTACTGATTGACAATGGCTCAGCGCTTAATGTCTGTCCGCTTGAAACCTTCCAAAAACTTAACGTTGACTGGTCGCATGTCAAACCCAACAACAAGGTCGTTCGAGGTTTTGATAGCTCGAGAAGGGATTCTTTGGGAGAGGTGGATTTATCAATCACGATAGGCCCGTGCACCTTTGAAGTAACATTTGAGGTCATGGAGATACCGACAACCTTCAATTTATTACTGGACAGGCCATGGATCCATATAGCTGGAGCAATACCATCCTCGTTGCACCAAATAGTCAAATTTATCATGGGACAAATGATGATATCCGTGTTGCAGAAAATCTTATTTCGGTTGGGAGAGCTCTAGATGTGTCATTTATAGACATCGAAATGACAAAGGACAAAGCGCTATACCACTCCTATCAATTTGCTGCTGTCAATCACGTGGAAAAAAGAAATGAGAAAGTAAAGGCAGAACTATCACGGACAAATCTAATAATTGGCCGGGTTTTGAAAAGAGCAGGTTACCGACCCAGACAGGATTTGGACCAGGAGGAAGAGGGAAAGTTACACCGATTGAAGCAAAAATGCACACTCCTTATTCTGGTCTGGGGTTTAGGCCCACAAAAAAAGATATTGCAGAAATGAACGACAAGAAGAAAGAACTTCGACTAGCCAAAAAACAAAATTGTGAACCAAATGTTTGGAATCTGGGAAGAGTCCCTCACATCAGCGTTAGCTTCTCGAAATCTCAGATCAGACCCGACAGCTTATCAGAATCGCTGCCAACAAAGTCGGTAAAAAAACCAAAAGTGATAAAATTCAAGCCTGTGTATATTCATGAAGACTCGGTTGTTGAGTCCCACTCATCCTTCATAGAAGGCATTGATGTTTTATTCAATGGGGACTCCAACGAAAGTCTATCAGAGACTACTCTAGAAATCACCACAAGACAAGAGAATGAATCCCCTTTCCCTACTAGAATCGACTGGGCATCAGTCGTCATCCCACCAAACTTGGGGGGAACTATGCCCCAACCTGACAACAACAATCAATCGGAGATAATGGTTATCTCTGAATCATCAACCAAATCACCCAACAAATCACTTTCTCATCTCATCCGTCCCCTCAGAGAAGGGGAAGTTCTGAACAATTGAGAGGAATTCTCGCTAATTCTTGAGACTGTTTAGGCCTCCAAAAAAAATGCCATTAGTTGAATCTAGTTTGCTCGAGGATCATAACGAGCCCTCGTCCTTAGGTAAAGACTGTTTTGAGGGCTCCCTATCTTTACTAATGAATTTGCATGATTGTTCTTCTTATTTCAGGTATTCAAAAAATAACAAAAAATAAATATTCCTCAAAAAGAAAAAAAATAAAAAATTCCTCAAAAATCAAAAAAATTAAAAAGCTTTCAAAATTATAAAAAAATAGATATTTTTCAAAATCAAAAAAATAGTTTTCAAGGGATCTGTCTCCATTAAATGAGTACCTAGATAAAACGAAATTTGAAAGGGACGAGTATGATTTCGATCTTTAACTCGACTTCGACCTCATGGGGATCAAAGAAGAATCTGAGGACAAAATGGAGTACCCACCCAAAGAAATCAAAGACTTGGTAGAACATCACGAGAAAGGTGTTCAGCCAAACATGGAGGATACAGATTCAATTAATCTTGGTACCGAAGAGGACTCACGAGTCGTCAAGATCGGAGCTTTGTTAACGTCACGACAGAAAGAAGAAATAGTCGAATTCCTACGGAAGTATCAGGACGTCTTCGCATGGTCATACAGAGACATGCCGTGGTTAGACACAGATCTCGTTGTACACAAGCTACCGATTACCTCCGGAAGCAAACCAATCAAGCAGAAACTGAGAAGGTTAAAATCAGAATGGACCCTCAAGGTCAAAGACGAGGTCATGAAATAGTTCGAAGCTGGGTTTCTTATAGTTTCTACGTACCCTGAGTGGTTGGCTACGTTGTACCAGTACCAAGAAAGATGGGAAGGTACCCATGTGTGTTGACTATTGAGACTTGAACAAAACCAGTCCTAAGGATGATTTTCCACTACCACACATCGACACTCTGGTCGATAGTACAGCAGGGCACGACATGTTCTCATTTATGGATGGCTTCTCAGGCTATAACCAGATAAAAATTGCAAAAGAAGACCAAGAAAAGACTGCATTCATCACACCATGGGGTACTTTCCACTACAAGGTCACGCCATTCCAGCTGAAGAACGCAGTGGAGACTTACCAACGGGCAATGACCACATTATTCCACGATATGATCCACAAGGAAATGGATGTCTACTTAGATGACATGATTACTAAATTTGGCATAGAAGCAGACCATCTAGTGAATCTGAAGAAGTTGTTCGACAGGCTAAGGAAGTACAGTTCAAGGCTCAATCCAGCAAAATGTGTATTCAGGACAACATTAGACAAGCTATTGGGGTTCATTTTTAGTAGAAGAGGTATCAAGATAAATCCGACAAAAACTAAGTATATCTCGAGATGAAAGCACCCGTTTAAGAGAGAGACGTTCGGGCATTTCTAGGGAGAATACAATACATTAGCCGTTTCATCGCTCAACTCACACCTATCTATGAGTCGGTCTTCAAGCTACTCAGGAAGCATATGCCGAAGAAATGGAACAAAGACTGTCAGGAAGCATTCGATAAAATCAAGCAATATTTGCTCAGTCCACCAATCCTAGTCCCTCCTACGCCAGGACGACCCCTGCTGATGTATATCTCAATACAAGAAACGTCAATGGGGTGTATGCTAGGGCAACATGATGAATCTGGACGGAAGGAAGAAGCCATCTACTATCTCAGCAAGAAGTTTACTGAGTACGAAGCAAAATATTCAACGCTTGAGAAGACTTGCTGTGCATTAGTTTAGGTATCTCAACGGCTACGACATTACTTGCTCAGTTACTCGACTATGCTCATAGCTAGGATGGACCCCCCGAAGTACCTATTCGAGAAACCAGCATTAACAGGTCGAACAACGAAATGGTAATTATTGTTATCTGAGTTTGACATCACTTATGTCACTCAAAAGGCCATCAAAGGGCAAGCCATCGTCGACCACCTTGCCGAGCACCCGTTGCCTGATTACGAGCCATTAAAGACAAACTTCCCCAATGAAGCCATACTATTCACCAAGATTGAAAATGATGATGATAACGGAGAACCAGGCTGGAAAATATACTTCGAAGGAGCAGCCAATCAGAAAGAAAACGGAATAGGGGCGGTATTGATTAAACCAAATGGGTCCCACGTGCCAATTGCCATCAGATGGAGATTCCAATGTTCTAACAAATAGGCTGAATATGAAGCATGTATATCGGGGTTGAAAGCAGCACTAGACCTTGAGGTAGATGAGATCGACATTTTTAGAGATTCCAGCTTAGTAGTTTATCAGACGACTGGAGAATGGAAGACCTGGGAACTGAGACTGGTCCTTTAACATGAGTATCTGGAGGAACTAAGCTCGCGCTTTGATAAAATTTCATTCACATATATGCCAAGAGCTAAGAATCAGTTCACAGATGCACTAGCTACGCTTGCTTCCATGATTAGTATTTCAGAAGATCTGATCATCGATTTGATCGAGATTGGAATTCAAGATGAGCCAGCTTATTGCTTACCCGTTGAAGTAGAAGAACCTGAAGAAAAGCCATGGTACTCAGATATCAAAGCATATCTTGAAGATTGAACCTTCCCATCAGATGCAACGTCGAATGACCGAAGGACTATTCAAAAATTGGCAGGGCAATTCTTCATCAACAATGGCATTCTGTACAAAAATTCACATCACGAGGTCTTGCTTCGATGCGTGGTAGAAATAGAAGCAAAACGACTAATCGAGACCGTACATGGTGGAGTCTGTGGATCCCATATGAATGGTCATATGCTAGCCAAGAAGATTATGAGGATGGGATACTATTGGTCGACAATGAAAAGTGACTGCTATCAGCATGTCTGCAAATGCCATCTGTGTCAGATTTACACCAACAAGATCAATGCCCCGCCCTCAGAACTACATAATATGACCACTCCTTAGCCCTTCTCGCTCTAGGGAATGGACGTCATCGGACCAATCTCACCTAAAGTTGCAAACGGGCATCGCTTCATTCTAGTGGCTATCGATTACTTTACCAAATGGGTAGAAACCGCTTCTTATGCCAATGTCACCAAAAGTAACGTCCTGAAGTTTGTCAAGAACAACATCATCTGTCGGTATGGACTTCACAGCGGACTAGTGACTGACAATGCCAAGAATTTCAAGAACAAGGATATGATCAAGATGTGCGAAGACTTCTAGATCACTCATCACAACTCTGTACCTTACCGACCTAAGATGAATGTAGCAGTCAAGGTAGCCAATAAGAATATCAAGAAAATTATCGAGAAGATGGCAGTTACGTACAAAGATTGGCACGACATGTTGCCTTTTGCACTTCACGCCTATCGAACCTTATTCAGAACTTCGACGGGGGTAACTCCGTATTCATTGGTCTACGGAATGGAAGTAGTCTTACCCGTAGAGGTTGAGATTCCTTTCCTCCGGATCTTAAAAGGAGCAGAGTTGGATGAAATTAAATGGATTCAAGCTCGGTTTGATCAACTGAATTTGATTGAAGAAAAGTGCCTTGCAGCCATCTGCCATGGACAGATCTATCAACGACGAATAGCTCGTGCTTACAATAAGAAAGTCAAGCCTAGAGATTTCTTACCAGGAGACCTTGTATTGAAGAAGATTTTGCCAATCCAAGAAGACATCACGGGAAAATTTTGACCAAACTATGAGGAATCATTTATTGTACAGAAGGTAATAAGAAGAGGAGCTTTGATACTCACCAAGATGGACGGACAAGTCTTCCCGCAACCGATCAATGCCGACACTGTCAAGAAATACTATGCTTAAGAAGTAATCCTGAGATGACGAAAGGCCATTCTTGATATCCTAAATAAATTATCTAACCTTAGTCAACCCTTTTGAGCCATCATATTCATTTCTTAACCTAAGACTGGGGTAAGTCAACAATTACAAAAAAAAAGAGGTGACAAAAGAAAAGAAAATCAGAGAATCAAAGAAAAAGCATCGAAATATTCTTGGCCCGCATGAGGATAAACTGTGAACGGCTAAAAATACAAAAAAATCAAAAAAGTCAAAAACTCGGACACTTGATCTGAGTTCGACCCAAATCTCCAGCCTAAATGAGTTTGAGAGACTCTAAGAGGAGACACAGATCACCTTTTTGAAACAAAAATAAACGAACCCCATGTCTAATTCACTCTAGATAAACCCAGACCTTAACTTTTTGAATCTTTCCACTACCATAAGCCTAAGCCAACGTTTCGTCCCAACAAAAGTCCTTTTTGATCAGGAAAGGTTCTAGGGCAACACAATGACAATGACAGCACCAATGATCTTGCAACTTGGTTCAGATCTCAAAGTCTTATTAGTAGTTGGAAGAGTCGAGAGGGGAATCCAAGTCAGATATTTGAAAAAAAAGAGTACTTGAAGTGTAGAGTAGCTGATTTCGCGGCTCAACTTGAGTTGCCGAACCACGAATAGTTGTCAGTAAACTCGAGAGGAGAATCTAGATCGATTACTCAAGAAAGAGTGCCACTACAAGAGTAGAGTCGCAGATCTTGCAGCTCAACTTGAGTCACCAAGCCACAAAGACACAAAGACTCCGAATATTATCGCAATATAAGAATCCAAAAATACAAGCATAGCCTGAAAGGGCATAGTGAAAATCTAAAAGGGTGCTATGAATAAAAGAATCAGACTGTGGCAAGATCAAAGCCACCAGTACGATGAAAATCCCAAAAAGGACGTCGATGTGCAAAAATGTGGAAACCAGATCTGGTGAAAACCGTAATTGGCACCAGGGGCAATAAGAGTAAACAAAAAATAAAAACAATAAAATAAAAAATGAAAAAAAATAAAAAAATAAAAAAATAAAAAAATAAAAAAATAAAAAAATAAATAAAAATAAAAAAGAGAACTCTTGGCCCGTAAGAGTATAAACTGTGAACGGCAAAATCTTTCCAAGAAAAATCTATCCCAACTAGATAACAATCTTGAAATACTAGGGCACTGGGGATGACTCTAAAGGAACCAAAAGAGCAATTGACGTTTATATCCTCTGTGGTTGGCAAAAACACCAAAATCGTTACAACCTAAGATTTTACAAACTCTGAATTTATCACACTCATTTGATAAAAACATTTTATCAGATTTCAAAAGTTACTATTTTGGCCAATGACGACAAATCTAGGACTTATTCAACAAAACTTCGTGTTTTCAGAAATAATAGATATACCTGATGCCAAGTAAGTACAAAACCTATTTTCTTTGCATTAATCTTCCAACATCTTGCATACATTCAGATAATGAAAAGAAAATACAAAAGCGAATACAACGCAATCGATCAAACATCATGGTAAGAAATGAAAAAGGAGTCAAGGCGTCCCTCCAAAGCACGGATCCGGGCAGCCTGACTCATCATCACTTTCTCAGCATCTGAAGCATCACGACTCACCAAATATGCTGCAAAGTCCTCAAAATGAGGACATTGGGCAAGCCGATCCCTCAACTCAACGACTTCAACTCGAAGCCTAGCCGTTTTGCCACCATCACTACATCCGGATTGGACAAGAACAGATATCAGTCGAGTAATCTCTTTCTGCATCTTCTTCTCGGATTTGAGCCAGATAGCCTAAATGAGACGATGATCAGTCTGAGATTCCTCCACTCGATCTCGATAATCAAAGAAGGATGAAAGTACCAGGGAGTTTTCGGGGGACTATCGACAACGAGGGTCTCCTAGAGACGAGTTCTCGAATCCAATGCAAGTATGCCGGGAATAGGTGTGCTGCAAAGATTGGTCAACTCAGAATTTCAACTCGATTCTATTCTTTTACTAGTCGACTAAAAATGGCAGTCGACAAAGGACCAACCAACTCATTGAAATTCTTGGGGATGAGCACACCCTGGTCATAACCAAACTGCCGGAGAACCCGAAATGGTATATAATGGGTTGCCTCGTGAAGACCAATCAAAACGAGAAAATGGGCACCATCAAATGCTATCACGGGTAATCCTCGAGGTTGGAAGGCACCCATCCACCTCACTTCTTTGTCATCGATGTTACCGATAAAGGAATACCACTATTCTTTGCCACCCGATACCAAAGGAGCAACTCGCCTCGACATCATAAGAACGAGATTGACATTAACGCAAAATGGACGATTAACCACTTCAATCAAAGTCAGATGATCCATAAACCAAAGCTGCAATAACGAGAGCATTCTAAACTTTGGAAGCTAGTAAATTTAAGTTTAAATTTAAAACTAAACTAAGTTTGGAATTTACCTACAGGAATGGAGCACATCCTCGAAAAATTCGATCACGACCGGAAGAACAAGTCATGAGAGATTGGAACATCTCGCTCAAAAGCATCGGTGCCAACCGGCGTCCTTCCCGGACTTGTTGCTGGAGGTTTATTGTCATGGAGATGAAGGTTTGTCAACATGGAGCTGGAGGTCTATCGGCACAGAGCCAGAGGTTGGTCAGCACGGAGTCGGAGGTTGGTCAGCATGGAGCTGGAGGTTGGTCAGTACAGAGTTGGAAGCTTATCGGCATGAAACCGGAGGTTTGTCAACACGAAGTTGAAAATTCATCAGCATGGAACTGGAGGTTTGTAAGCATGAAGCGGAGATTGTCAGTACAGAACTGGGTATTGGTCAGCACGAAATTGAAAGTTTATCAACATGGAACTAGAGGTTTGTCATCACAGAGCTTGTGGTATTGGTCAGCACGGAGCTAGAAGTCTATTGGCATGGAGTCAAAGATTTGTCAGCACGAATCTTGGAGTTCATCGGCGCGGAGTCAGAGGTTTGTCAACACGGAGCTAGAGGTTGTCAGCACAGAGCTAGAGGTTGTCAGCACGGAACTGGAAAAAACATATTGTAAAGACAGATTACTACAAAAGGATTGAGTTGAAAAAATCATTTTGTTAGCCCTAATTTAGTTATCTAAAATCAAGATCGGCCAGTCAGATCCATAAGGAAAAAGTGGCACACAATGCATTGGAAGGGTACTCTTAAGTTACCTCATTTCCTTGAATAGACATAGTCTATTCCCCTTATATCAACAGGGCAAAATCGTTATTAGGCATCGACTTTGATCAAGAATTATAATTGATGGTTTAAAATTCTTTTTTTTTAATTTTTTAATTTTTTTTAAAAAATTTAAATCTAATTTGTTGAAAAATGATTGGATTCATTTGGATTGATCGGCCGACTGTTGATCTTGATAAATTACATATGAATCATGATTCAGGTTAAAATTGGAAGATGAGCCCGATTTGGGTGAAATGTAGGTCGTGAACCCAATTTGGGTTAAATAAGGATTAGATCGTTGACCCGATTTGGATTAGATATAGGTCGTGGACCCGATTCAAAATGGATATGGGTCATAGACCAATTCAGATTGGATACAGGTCGTGGACCTGGTTTGGATTGGATATGGGTCATGGACCCAATTCAAAATAGATATGGGTCATGGACTCTATTTGAATTGGATATGGGTGTAGACCCAATTCAGATTGGATACAGGTCGTGGATCCAATTCAAAATGAATATAGGTTGTAGACCAGGTTCGGATTGGATATGGGTCGTGGATCCGATTAAAAACGGATATGGGTCGTGGACCAATTTGAGTTGGATTCAAGTTGTGGACCTGATTTGAATTAGATACGGGTCATGGACCCGGTTCGAAATAGATATGGGTCGTGGACCCAATTTGAATTGAATTCGGGGTAGTGGACCCGATTTGGATTGAATACAGCTCATGGACCCGATTTGAAATGGATATGGGTCGTGGACCTAATTTGAGTTGGATTCAGGTCGTGGACCCGACTTGGATTGGATACGAGTTATGGACCTGATTTGAGTTGTTCCTCAATGATGGATAATGGTGGGTTTGATTGTGACCGAAGTCGATAGTGTGCCACATTGGGTCGGAATCAATTTTAATTAGTAGAGAGTAGACAAGCTCCATTTGGATCAAACAAAATGTGGCAAATAGTGAGCCCTAAATTTAACGATAAAAGTGATTCATTTAATCATTTTGAGGCCTTAAAATTTAAAATAAAAATAAAATTCAAGAGAAAAGTTTTCAGGACTGATGTAAGGGATGAAATAAGCAAAAATAATTTTTTTTTTATCTGTTTTTCAAAAATAGATAGGTATAAATTATACCTATCCATACTTCAAAAACGAAGAGGTATAATTTATGTTTATGCGTTTTGCAAAAACGAACCAGAAACATTTCTTTTTTCAAAAATCTGCCATGAGCACAATGATCACTGGTTTTGAGTGCATTATTCACATTTGTTGTTCTTGGGCCAAAAAAATTTCAATTTTTTATTTTTATTTTTTTATGCAAAGTAAGATGAGTAAACTTGAAAATAAAGATGCTCCCCTTTTACCTAGGGAGAGTAAAAGAAAAAAACTCCTAAATTTTATACAATGTTGCCTTCATGGGTTTCAAAAGAAAATTTACAAAATTGTCTCCTTGGATCGAAAAAAATTACAACAATGAGGAGGTTGATAAATCACTTTTCCAAAATTGTGTCCTAAGCCTCTAATCGTGTTTAATGCATGTGGCTATAAGTGGTTTCACGGTTACCCATTCTTCAAACCTCAATGCATAACGAAGTACACACATCTTAGGTTGGTGATTAGGTTAGATGTATTCATCCTTGTACCTAAAATAAGCGATTTCGAGTTGTGAAACTATTAGCCATCCGGGTTTTAAACTTTCATAAGTAAAGGGAGGTTTGTGTAATACGCTATGCAAGCGTAAGTGCACAAGTGCATTTAAAAAAAATAAAAAGTATCAACTCTCCTTATAAATATTCAACTCACCAAAGAAAATGACAATATTACAACCATTTCCAAAAAAAATAAAGAGCAAAGTACTAAAACAAACACAAACAATAAAAAGGTTAGAGAACATATATCGAATTTTTTTTAAAAAATTTTGCAAAAATGGCCAAATAGTCATGGTTTAAACCCGCAACGTTCCCAGTGGAGTTGTCAAGTTGTAGACATGGGAATGTTCATCTTTGAACCTCAATGCTATGTTGTTTAGAGTCGTCACCATTCTTTTTTGGAAATGGGTTTAAATGGGCATCCGAATCTATTTTTATGAAAAATTATTTTTCATGACACTTTTGTGACTCTCATTCATAGAAAAGGTATAGTCTAACTAAAATCTAGGTAAGGGGATTCGGTTAGAGAATGGAGGATGTGTTAGGCACCCTATTCTCTCCACCTAAGGTGGTTACCTTTTAAATTTGGCCATTTTTGAAAAGATTAACATAACTACAAAATGCATGAAATATATGAAGTGTATATGGTAGGTTTGTACCTCTTTGAAAGAGAGTTTAATGTTAGTGTTGACATGAGAAATATCCTATGGAAGAGGGTATCCCATGGAGTCATCACATTTTTACATGAGTTGGAATGTTGATTTAGGATTTTAGAGAAGTTCTATAGATGGAGTTCCATTATATCCATAACCTTAATGCATGCATGCTTAGTTAGAAACTTAGTGTTTTAATCCCATCAAGATAGTTATACAATTTTTCATCATTGTCAAGCATGTGTTATGTGTGTGCATAGTGTACACTATGATGCATGAGCTAATAATGTGTTTACAAGGGCTTCAACTTCCATCCTTTGGACCAAACCCCCTAAAGCATTCCATACCCAAGGTGAAGTTTAATCGACTCGAGATGAATGATCGTTCTCTATTACATCCAAAAGATTTCTAAAAAGAAAAATGAGAATGATAAAATAAGAAGGTGCAAATGTTAAAATAGAATAAAAGAAAAAAAACCTATCTATACCCACCTTATCCCTTTGGTCTTGAATGAACTTAAGCTTGAGAGTTGGAGGATGTAATAGAGGGTTAAGTCAGTTGAAGGTTGAGATATGAGAGAATAAGTAGGGATTTTGATAGAGTTTTAGTTTGAGATGGGGGATTGAGAGCATGAATTGTTCATAAAAATGATGGTATTTATAGCATTTTTGAAAAACTTTTAAAGATAAAGTGGTCAAACCCTAAAAATAAAAAGAATGGACATAAGGTTTAAGTTATTTCTTTTTTTATTTTTCATTTGTATGAGGGTAAAGATGACATCTGTGAAGAAACCTAAAAGCATTCTTTAATATTTGATTTTTAGTAAATAGAGGTGAGAAAAAAAAATACTTTTGGGATGGTGAATAGGGGAGTGACATGTGTAAAGGTAGAGTGGTAGGTGAAAAATATACCTTGGTTCATTTGTAAATAACTCATAAAGCAATGAGTGGATATATATTTTTGAAATGAACTAACGGGAGAACAAAAATACTTTTGGGAGGGTGAGTAGGAAAATGGCATGTGTAAATGTGAAGTGGTATGTAAAAAATAGACCTTGGTTCATTTGTAAATAACTCATAAAGCAAAGGGTGGATGTATATTTTTGAAATGGATTAATGGGAGAATTTCATGTATATACTTGAAGATTCCCACCTTTTGAGGGTATGATTGGAAGTTTTGTCAACTTTATGGATTATTACCAAAGACCCAAAAACCTTTTTGGTTTGACCAACATTTTCAAGAAGGGCATTCTTAAATTTTCACAAGAGAGAGTTGACTCTCCAATTAGATAATGCATTGGGTATTGGGGGCTTATGAGAGATCAACATGTGTCATCTTTTAAGGAGGTGTGAGAAAATGGGCTAAATATTAGGCTTAGGGGATGGATTTTGACTATGGTCTTTAGGTTAGGAGATGGACTTGATTTATGGATAATGGGTATGGAGATGGGTTAGGTCCTAGGGTGACTTGCTTTGATTAAGATATGAATTTTTTTTATGGACTTGGGTTAGGGTATGGGTGATGGATTGGTTAATGAAACATGGATATGGATTTGGATTGGATAATGGAAGTGGTATGGAATTAGATTGGATTAGGGGCAAGGTTGAGTATGCAAATTATATGACATGATGCTTGTATGTATGTATGAAAATGATGTCAAGAGGCAATGCGGACCCGTTGAGAAGCTAAGTTCTTAATTGAAATCAATTTGAGAAAATTTGGATTTTCCTAATGAGTTCGTGCAAATTGGGGTGTCTACACAAGCCCAATACTCACGGATGGCTAATGAGGCTTCTACTAAAGCCTACCACGAAGGCTTTGAGGCTGCTCGAGTGCAATACGAGAATGAGGATGAAGAAGGGGACAACGAAAAAGACATGGATGACGCCCTTTTGATTTCGCCTGCCAGGAACGTACCTTGGATTGGATGAAATGGAACCCTCTATGGGCGTACCCATCCTTCCAACTGGATGAAGAAGGGAACCCTGTGGCTATATCAGGACGACCCCTAGTTAGCTCATGGAAGCTGGGTCTACCTTAGAATTGAATCCTATCCAGGCGACTAATTATTTGGCCCAGACCAACGATCTGCCACTTACTTTGGCTTCTGACATGCCACCTGTCCTTATTATTGACGTGGACCAGGACGAAGCGGCTAACCCTCTGAGTTCTACTACTGGGGGCAATCCTCCTCTTTTTGCTTCTGAAATTGATCATCCTATTTTTGCTACTCAGACTTTGTCTTCTGCTAGCCAACCTACCACTCTTGAATGAAGATCTGCTCTATGTTTTTGTTGTTGTATTTTGTACCATCCCAACTTTGGGATCTCTCTCTTGTGCTTTCTTTTGCCTATTAATGAGACAGTTTTACTTCACAATTTTTTTTTACTGATTTCTACTACCTGCACAATCTGCTGATTTGTTTTCTAACTTAGCATAAATTCCAGCATTATGCATTACTTAAGAATTCCAATAAATCTGGTCTGTCTCATCACTTACTTTGCTCAAGCTATCGTACTAATACATTATTTACGCTTGTGCAACCCCTTAACAGAACTACAACGTTGTTCACTCTGATTTGCTTAAACTATTGTTCTGCTTAAACTACTCATGCATTCTGCTTATTATACGGCTATTCTGCTTAAATTACTTATGCATTCTGCTTATTATGTTGTTATTTTGCATAAATTGCTTATGCATTTTGCTTATTACGTTGTTATTCTACTTAAACTGCTCATGCATACTAAACACTTCCCCTAGGTTCTACCTTAAATAAGTTTTATTTTGGTGGAACCTTCTAGTGGATAAAGGTAGTAGACCCATGGAACAACTCTCAAGTTACTGTCCTTGAAGAAGGTTCTAACTCTGCTTCAATTTTTGGCTCTTTCAACAACTAATTTTACTGCTCTCCTTGAAAGAGACTTTAACTCTACTTCAACTTTTGACTCTTTCAACATCTAAATTTAGTGCTCTTGAACTCATGATAGAGTAGGACCCCAACCAACTTCTTACCCTGCCAATGGAAGTAGAGAAGACCCACGTAGGTCCAAATCCAAATGGGATCCGCATTAGTGTTTTTGTTAGTTGTATCAGAATTGGGCCTTGGCCAACTTTTTACTCTGCCAATTAAGGCAGAGAAGACCTACATAGGCTCGGATCCAGGTTGGATCCAACTTAAGTGCTTTTGAAACTCGTGACAAAGTAGGACCCCGACCAACTTTTTACTTTGTCAATGAAGGCAAAGAAAACCCGCGTAGGTTCAGATCCAAGTGGGATCCACATTAATGCTATTATTATTCGTGTTAGAGTTGGGCCCCGACCAACTTCTTACTCTCCCAATTAAGCATAGAAGACCCACGTAGGCCTGGATCTAGGTGGGATCCCTCCAATAGGTTAATTCCTGTGTATAAGTTAATAACGATTAAGGAAAAAAAATATTTATTGATAATACATTTTCAAGTTACAAGCATTCCACGGTCTAGGTAGTTTTTGATTGGATATCGTTATCAAGTAATAGACTCTTTTCTAGCCTACCCTTGCTACTCTATATGGCCCTTCACAATTAGCGTCCAGCTTACCACTATTATGTTCTTTTGTATTCAAGAACACCCTTTACAACACTAAATCTCCTTCACTGAACTGCATATGACGGACTTTCTTGTTGAAATAGCTTTGCAGCTTCTTATGATAATGTTTTAGTCTTATCAATGATGTTTCTCGCTTTTCTTCCAACAGATTTAATTTCGCAATTATCTATTGGTTATTTTGGTTAGTCTGCACTACTTTGGTCTGTACCATAGGGAAGTTGTTTTTTTGTAAGGATTACTACTTCTATGCTATAGGCCATAGCAAATTGTGACATCCTTGTGGAAGTTATGGTGGTTGTCTTGTAGGCCCATGAGACTCCATGCAAGACTATTGTCCACCTACCATTTGCTTCCCCCAATATTTTCTTTAAAAGGTCTATCAGCATTTTATTTGTAGCCTTCGCCTATCCATTGCCCTGTGGATACTGGGGTGTGGAAAATAATTGTGTTATTTCATGATTGTTGCAAAAATCTCTGATTTGCTCTCTCATGAATTGTCTCCCATTATAAAAAACTATGGAGCGTGGCAGACCAAATCTACATATAATATTCTCCCACATGAACTTCTGAACTTCTTGTTGTTGTATTTTAGTTAAAGGAAGTGTTTCTGCCCACTTGGTGAAATAATCTGTCGTCATTAGCAAGAAAGTAAAATTACCTGGTGCCCGTGGCAGCAAGCATATTAGATCAATTCCCCATTGCGCAAATGGCCATGGGTTGACGAGGGAATTGAGCTGCTCAACTAGCTGTCGAATTATCTTTTCGTGTTTTTGGCAACTATCATAATGCTTGACGTACAGTGCTGCATCTTTCTGCAAATAGGGCCAAAATAACCTTGTGACAATTCTTTATGGGCCAAATATGTTAGTCAATTATTGTTCCGCTGCGTATATTTTTCTTTGGGTCGCGTTCCTAAGACTCATATTGCGACTCACATCGCGACTCACGAAGACAGCCGTTCGATATTCACTTGATAGACGGTCCAGATCGCGATTTGATTTTAAAACGATGAAGTTTCTAAATTTAGAACTACCTCCCCGTTAACAAAATAAAAAAATAAAAACGAAATTTCAGATCTGATTTCTCCATCCATCTTGGTCTTCTTCTTCAATCTCTTCCTCTTCGACAGATCGAACGGCATCTTCGTCTTCGTTTCTTCACTCTCTTCCTCTTCGACAGATCGAACGACATCTTCGTCTTCTTCTTCACTCTCTTCCTCTTTGACAGAGAGTTCTCCATCTTCGTCTTCTTCTTCCACTTCTTCGTTTCTAACCTCGTTTCAACACAAATCAATCTCCATCTTTGTCTTCTTCTTCCTCTTCAAACTCACATCACCGTCTTGGATGATGGGTACCGCTGGCGCAAATATGGGCAGAAAGTGGTGAAAAGGAGCCCTAATCCTAGGTATGTGATTACATAGTCTACAAGACATACAGTTACAGAGAAAATTATCTTATTTATTTTGGGTTTGTTTCCCACCTTTAGTTTCTATACCCACCCAATCGATTTTATGAAATTTCAAGGTGCACATTTGCTTTTATCTTCCACTATACAGACTATGGACGATCATTAGTGCTCTGATTGTGACTGATTTCACACCGAGTCATTTAAATAAAATGAAATAGATTATTATTATCCATTAAGGCTTCCATGAGATCCAAACCTTAATCAGTCATTGGTCAAAAACTTTAAGAAGTAAGCACACTGTGTTAGATTTGTCTATGTCAAATGCTTGAGTTGGTCTGTGATGAGATTTGTTTCTATTCTTCCCAAAAATTTGGGGTCGACTCTTTGTTTTTCTATAATTTTGTTATTAACAAAAATAAATGGGAATTATTTTTATTACAAGAAACCACACAGATTACTCGAATATGCACAAGTGGAATGTCTGTGGATAAAGACCATGATGTTCTCAATTAATAGAATTTTTGAAAAAAGAAGATTGTGAAATCAAATATGCCACCATTTGCACTCCACAAACTTCACTCAAAAATCTTCTTTACACTTAGTGTATGATTGCACTCAGAAAAGAAAAAAAAAACAGATGAGATAGCTGGGCCAAAAGCACAGATTCTTCAAGAGGAAGAAAGAGAGAAAGGCAGAGTTGGTCTTCAAGTGTACTGGAAATTTATTACTATGGCATATAAAAGAGCTCTCATGCCATTGATATTGTTATCACAGATTCTCTTTCAGATTCTTCAGATTGGGAGTAATTATTGGATGGTTGATGAGAAAAGATCTATTTTCCTCCAACTGCAGCTTTTAATTCCTGTGGTTGATGAGAAACTACTGCATGTTCTCATGTAGGTAATTATGGTTAGTTCACATCCCTCTACCGTACTACAAATACAGCACTGCTTAGTATTTTGATGTTAAGTTGTTTTGGTTTGAATTTCTTTTATAATGGTACAAGAGTAACTGGTTGCTACTCATCCACAAGGACAAGTTACATTAACTCATATCCTGATTCCTGAGCATTCTCACATTGACTTATGTACTGAATTTTTTTTGGGTTTGTGACATATAACTAAATATGATGTCATCCTTCTCTTTGATTTGGTGATGATTTTCTTGGCTGAAATTATTTGGAGAGGAATCTGAAACAGATAGTGAAGAGTCGGATGTTAGTGGATCTGATGGGGATGACACATCTTGGATCTCATGGTTCTGTAATCTTCGAGGGAATGAATTCTTCTGTGAAGTTGATGATGATTACATCCAAGACGATTTCAATCTTTGCAACTTAAGTGGTCAAGTCCCTTACTATGATTATGCACTTGATTTGATTTTGGATGTTGAGTCCTCTCATGGTATGCATTGTTCTTTCTTTTGGTTCAAATGCTTTCTTATGGCTAGATTATTGTTATTTAATACATGATACTAATTGGAGTGACTGTAGAATTATGTATGCTTTGGCTGTTGATCGCATTAGCTCTAATGTTCCGCTACATTGTGAAGCATTATGAGCGATTGACCCACTGAAAGAACATTAATCTATTTTTTTTCTTTCTCTTTTGTTTTATAGGCATTGCGAGATTAGCGGTGACATATGGACTTAATTTGAACATGTTACAAACCAGAGTCATATGGAATCTTTGCAATGTTGAGAACAGAATTATATCTGTGGAGAGAATACTTCAGTACACAGGTATCCCAAGTGAACCTCCTCTTGTTATAGAAGCAAATAGGCCAGACAGTCGTTGGCCATCAAATGGAGAAGTTGATATTTGTGATCTGCAGGTACTATGTGTTCTATGTCAAACATAAGCAATGCTCACTTGTACACATGACTCCTAGTCATATCGAATCTCTATGCCACATGTATGTAGGTCCGTTATGCCCCACACATGCCACTTGTCTTACGGGGTCTCACGTGCAAGACGGGTATTGTTGGGAGAACGGGTAGTGGTAAATCAACTCTAATTCAGACACTCTTTCGCATTGTCGAACCCGCCGCTGGTCAGATTCTGATAGATGGTATCAACATCTCCCCGATTTAGGAAGCAACCTCGACCCACTCAAAGAGTACACTAATGAACAGATGTGGGAGGTGGGTTTTCATTTATACGAATACTAAAAACTGTGTTGAACTTTAACTTGCACAAAGGTTTCACCAATAGGATACTCTTCTACATAGATGTTATTACATGAGGGTTCAGTTCGGTCAAAATAATATGATGATTGCTCACGGCCAATTTGCACCCATTATGCACATCCATCATATCTGCTTCATCAATGATGCTATTTACATCTTACATTAGCTTAAGTTGCTGAAACAAATCGCTCTGTTGTTTTAGGCTCTGGATAGGTGCCAACTTGGAGACGAAGTTAGGAAGAAGGAGGCGAAGCTTGATTCTACAGGTTTTTTCCTTCTGATGTTTGCTAATATCTAATTTGCAGAAGCTGAAGCACGATTTCAGATCTCTACAGAAGGTGTTACTGATGTAAAGGACTGATCCATGAGAATCTAACACTAACACTGCTCCATTCTTCCAACGGTTCCTCGAGACACTTGGCTATTATACTGCTATGTTCGAGTCGATTGATCTGGCACTCCCGAGGGATCACAAGGAGCGGATCAATGTTGAGCAGCACTGCCTGGCCCGAGACGTCGTCAATATCATAGTGTGCGAGGGGGCCGAGAGAATTGAACGACACGAGCTTCATGGGAAGTGGAGGTCTAGGTTGACAATGGCTGGGTTTACTCCTTATCCATTGAGCTCAGTGGTCAATGGCACCATCAAGACTCTGTTGGAGAACTACTGCAACAAATATAGCCTTGAAGAAAGAGATGGAGCGCTCTATCTTGGCTGGATGAACAGGCAGTTGGTTGCATGTAGTGCATGGAGATGAAGATCAGAAGCTGATTAATGCTTGTTTTTCGGGGTCGAGGGACATTGAACAAGTAAAAAAAAAATTGTAATCTAATTATAGCTTTCGTTACTAATTATAACCATGGGCAGCAATTGGTTGCTGAGATTGTGTATATTTGTGTAGCTCTTTTCCTAAAGGGGCCATATCTTAAAAGCTTCAAACTTCGAAAATTTGGTGTAAAACCTCGAAATCTTGAAATGAAGCAGAATGGTTCTCTGGTTTATAATTCCTAGTCATATTTTATTTCTTGGATGAACAATATTCATTAACAAGGGTACAACAACAGACTGGGAAACATGTTTAGATAGAATGTTTTAAAACTTAGTAGATAAAATAGCAGAGAAAGCAAAATAAGGAGGTGCGAATGAGGTTTTTTTCCTGTGTGTAGCAACTTCGAGGCAGTGAGATAATAACCTACTAAGAATTGAACTATGAATTAGCAAAGGAGCTCCTCTTTGCTATGCTGGTCATAAATTTCACACATTTTGAAGCAGGATTCTATGTAGAGGAACTACTTATGTGATGTTCTTCTTTCATCATTTTTCTTGATAGTAATTAAGTGAATAAGCAATTATAGTTCTCCTTCATGTTTTTAAATAATTAATTTCATTTCAACATCAGATGGCTAAGAAGATACGTGCTCAATATGATGTGTGGTTTATGATGCATCATCAGGTTTTTAATTAAGGAGAATCTTGAAGTGCTTTGGTTTTAAAAGCATGTAACAGATAAAATTCTTTCAAGGGGAATATTTGCTTAACCATTACAATCAATGTGTGGGTCCATTGCACTATCTAAGAAGGAAATTACAATGAAAAATGGTTATAGTTAGTGGGATTGATTTTGCTTATATTCTAATTATTTCAAGATTCTATTATGCTTGGAGGAACCTGGTTGTAATAATGCCTACATTCAGTTTAAGTGGAGTCCATTTTCTGATGATGAACTTTGTCATTTTTTATCATTAAGAATAGCAGGAGTCAAAGAACTAAAGAGAAAATAGAACCTGATAGGTTTAAGTACTGAAAGCGCCCTCGATCCGCGGGGTGCGCGGATCCGCTTTTGACCCTTAAGGTTTGGGAGTCGCCACCTAGTTATTACGGTCTAGGAACCGTTCAATGACTCTAAACGGATAAAAACTAATCTAAAACCAAGAAAACTGAATTCGGGGATCATGTTACGGGATTGGAAGGTGTTAGGCACCAATCCCGCCCGGCCAAAGCCGGTCTCTACTAAATTCCCAAGTAAATTACATTGCTAAAACCTAGATAAAAATAGAAAATAAAAAAAAATACCTTTCCGATAAAAGGACTTTACTCCCTCAGATCTGATAAAAATGGCTCCTTGTACCGTGCTCCCTTGCTTCGTTCTGTTTCCGAATTTGTCTTCGGATCTCCGAGGCAAGGTATCTCCTTGTTTTTGAATCTAAACTCTTCAAGTTTGTTGTGGATTTGGAGGTATTTTTAGAAGGCTTTTGGGTATTTTCTAGACTAAAATTGAAAGAGGGATGTTAGCTAAGGAGTTGGGACTCCAAAATTAGGGTTTATGGGGGGCTAGGGGAGCTTCTAGACCTACTTCTCTTAGGATTTATGATTTGATACGAAAATAGGGTGTGAGCACCTCTATTTATAGATGTTTTTAGGGGTTGATTTGGGTAGAGTTAGTGTTTAATTAGAGATCTTTTAATTAGAGTGTGTTTTAGTTAAAATTGTTTTGTGTAGAATTGTGTTTTAATTCAAATTGTTTTGTGTAGAATTGTGTTTTAATTCAAATTGTTTTAGGTAGAATTGTTTTTAAGTTAGAACTCTATTAGATAGAGTTATTATTTAATTAGATCTCTATTATGACTTTTGGTCTTATTTGATTGACTTTTAATGTTTTGACTTTAGTCTTAATTGATTGACTTTTAATATCTTGACTTTAGTCTTGCTTAATTGACTTTAATTTTGACTTCAGTCTCACTTGATTGACTTTAATACATTGACTCCAGTCTTGCTTGATTTACTTTGATTTTTGGAGAACCCTCTTCCATTATTTCTTTAATTCTTTGGACCCCCAAATGGAGGGGTCCTTAAAGAAATATCCCACGAACCCTCAACAATTTTGCCTGAGAGCCCGATTAATCGATTTTTAGGTTCAAAATTTTAAATTAATTTCATTAATGTTTAAATTTAATTATTTAATGTTTTATTTATTAATTTCGAATTTTTTAATTATGAAAATTGTGAAATTACCGTTTTGCCCCCGGAGAGGACTTTTCACGTTTCAAATCGGTTTTTAATGTTCTAGGATGTTTTAGAATCGATTTTTCGTAAGGAATTCAATGAAAATATTGGTTTGTGTCATTTATGAAAATTTTTATGTGAAATGATTGTGAACTTTATGAGGGGCATTTTCGTAATTTTGTCAAATTCTGTTAAAATTGGTGAAATGATCTATTTGGTTTTAATTTGTTATTTTATGTGTTCAAGAGAGTTTTCCTAAGCGTAACGTAGGCTCTAGGGTTGTTTTGATGTCAGGGGTATTTTGATAATTTGATCAATTTTTAGTGATTTTTATCGTAAAGCTTCTTTTTGGTCTGCAAGATGATGATTTCTATGTTTTTGGGGTTGTGTTTTCCTAGCGTAGCGCGGTTTCTAAGGTTTTGTCAGTTCGAGATACCTCATCCGGATTTCTGAAACACATCTGGTAACAAAATAAAGCAACGGAATACACATCCATCATTGGGAATCCTTGCGATCGGGTTGACAAGTTGATTAATCAGGCGGATGCAAAAATGGGGTGTCTACAGATGCCCCTCTTTGGCAGAGGGTTGAAGCAAACTAGATAGCAAATCTATCTTGGTAGATAGTGCGATATCCGAATGCCAAAGCTAGTGACAGTTCATTTTGCAGCCTGATTTAGCAATTCGTCAAGGTGTTCGGATCCTTGAGGGTAAAGCTCTCCCCGAATTAAAAAGTTGTCAGGTCCTTGAGTGCTAACTCTCACTGATGGCGTCAGATCCTTGAATTTTAAATAATTCTCCCTGACTAAAAGAACAAGTGTGCAAGTGTGTGCACTGTGTGAAACTGAGTAAAATCTGAGCATAAACTAAGCATAACTGAGCATAAATTGAGCATAAAAAAATTGAATGTCTTACTTTACCTACCATGGGTGAAAGAGTAATAAACATTTTTTTTTGAAAGTTTTACTCTACCTACTTGGGGTGAAAGAGTAATGAACTATTTTTTCTAGGAGTCCTACTCTACCTACTCGGGGTGAAAGAGTAATGAATTCTTTTTCGGGAGTTCTACTCTACCTACTCGGGGTGAAAGAGTAATGAACTATTTTTTCTAGGAGTTTTACTCTACATACTCGGGGTGAAAGAGTAATGGACTTATTTTCTGGGGGTTCTATTCTACCTACTCAGGGTGAAAGAGTAATGAACTATTTTTTCTGGGAGTCCTACTCTACATACTCGGGGTGAAAGAGTAATGGACTTATTTTCTGGGAGTTTTACTCTACCTACTCGGGGTGAAAGAGTAATGAACTATTTTCGGGAGTTCTACTCTACCTACTCGGGGTGAAAGAGTAATGAACTATTTTCGGGAGTTCTACTCTACCTACTCAGGGTGAAAAAGTAATGAACTATTTTTTCTGGGAGTTCTACTCTACCTACTCAGGGTGAAAGAGTAATGAACTACTTTTTCTGGGAGTCCTACTCTACCTACTCGGGGTGAAAGAGTAATGGACTAATTTCTTGGAGTTCTACTCTACATACTCGGGGTGAAAGAGTAATGAACTATCTAAGTATAATCTGAGAAAACCCTCGGCGATATCTGACTAAGCATAATCCGAGAAAGCCCTCGGTGGCAACTGGTTGAGCATAATCTGAGCAAACCCTCGATGACATCTGGCTGAGCATAGTTCGAGCAAACCCTCGGCGGTAACTGAGCATAGTTCTAAGAAAACCCTCGGCGGTATCTGAGCAAAATCCAAGATAACCCTTGGCGGCAACTGAGCAAAATCCAAGATAACCCTTGGCGGCAACTGAGCAAAATCCAAGATAACCCTTGGCGGAGACTGAGCAAAATCCAAGATAGCCCTTAGCGGAGACTGAGCAAAATCCAAGATAACCCTTGGCGAAGACTGAGCAAAATCCAAGATAACCCTTGGCGGAGACTGAGCAAAATCCAAGATAACCCTTGGCGGAGACTGAGCAAAATCCAAGATAACCCTTGGCGGCAACTGAGCAAAATCCAAGATAACCCTTGGCGGAGACTGAGCAAAATCCAAGATAACCCTTGGCGAAAACTGAGCAAAATCCAAGATAGCCCTTGGCGGAAACTGAGCAAAATCCAAGATAACCCTTGGCGGAGACTGAGCAAAATCCAAGATAACCCTTGGCGGCAACTGAGCAAAATCCAAGATAACCCTTGGCGGAGACTGAGCAAAATCCAAGATAACCCTTGGCGGCAACTGAGCAAAATCCAAGATAACCCTTGGCGGAGACTGAGCAAAATCCAAGATAACCCTTGGCGGAAACTGAGCAAAATCCAAGATAGCCCTTGGCGGAAACTGAGCAAAATCCAAGATAACCCTTGGCGGAGACTGAGCAAAATCCAAGATAACCCTTGGCGGCAACTGAGCAAAATCCAAGATAACCCTTGGCGGAGACTGAGCAAAATCCAAGATAACCCTTGGCGGCAACTGAGCAAAATCCAAGATAACCCTTGGCGTAGACTGAGCAAAATCCAAGATAACCCTTGGCGGCAACTGAGCAAAATCCAAGATAACCCTTGGCGGAGACTGAGCAAAATCCAAGATAACAACCCTTGGCGGAGACTGAGCAAAATCCAAGATAACCCTTGGCGGAGACTGAGCAAAATCCAAGATAACCCTTGGCGGCAACTGAGTAAAATCCAAGATAAACCTTGGTGGAGACTGAGCAAAATCCAAGATAACCCTTGGCGGAGACTGAGCAAAATCCAAGATAACCCTTGGCGGCAACTGAGCAAAATCCAAGATAACCCTTGGCGGCAACTGAGCAAAATCCAAGATAACCCTTGGCGGAGACTGAGCAAAATCCAAGATAACCCTTGGCGGCGACTGAGCAAAATCCAAGATAACCCTTGGCGGAGACTGAGCAAAATCCAAGATAACCCTTGGCGGAGACTGAGCAAAATCCAAGATAACCCTTGGCGGAGACTGAGCAAAACTGGCAAATGAATGAATGAATTTTGGAGAAAACTGATTAGAACGAATCGGAGAACGAATAAATCTAGAAGATAATGAATCTGGAAGAGAAATGATTGATTCCAAGAATGATTGAATCTGGAAAAGAATCTGGAGAACGAAAGAATGGTATATCTCCTATGTGAGATCCAATATGCTTTTGTTTGAACCTCAAGGATTTATCAAAAAGTTTTATGAATTTAAAACCTGAGTTTTTATTTCTTTTGAACCTCAAAAGTTTTTCGAAAGAACTGTTATCAAGAGGGTAACCTTAACTTTGGGGTTCCTATTATTTTTTAAGATTAACATTGCTCGAAGACAAAATGCCCCTAGTTTGACAATGACCATGGCCTTGAAAATAATTGAACACATCATAAAAAAATGCCCCTAGTATAAGGGGGAAAAGTTACATTAACAAAAGAAAGAAAATGCCCCTTGTATGAAGGTTTGAAATAATTGATTACCACAAGCGCAATAAAGACTCAACTTTTAATTTTGATTAATTTTATTGAAGGTTTTGAGTCAGGCTCAAGAGTACAAAATTATTTCCTTTCGAGACTCATCATAGAATTCACCCTTATCTCCCTTGGTTCACTTGGGGTAGTAAACATTTTCAGATCGATCGTAGACAAGATACTTGTGGCTTCTGAGTCTATGCCTGGTTTAAGCTAAGTATTGAACTTGATTATTCGGACTTCTGATGTTTCAGCTCGGACCGCTCTCAGCTTGGGATTTTCTTCTGCTTTTCTTTGTTGCTCTAACTTTTGCCTAGATCGCCTTTTCAGGTTTTCGATCTAGCGAGCTCTTCTCTTTTCCTTTGCTCTAATTGTTGCCAAAGTTGTCCTTTCAGATTTTCAACCTTGCGAGCTTGCCTTAATTTTTGCCTAAGTCGCCCTTTTCGGGTTTTCAACTTAGCAGGCTTCATCATTTTTTATCTTTTTCTTCTCTTCTGAACTTCTGGAGTCGCTGTCTAATCATGCTTTGCTATCTTCCTTGACTTCTCGTACGGTACTTAGGAGGACTTTTATAGGTAGGCTTGGGACTGGGTATAAAAAGAAAGGAATTTTGAGGCTCAAAAACCCAAATGCCCCTTGTGTGGCATTTCCTTTTAAATTATTTCTTTTTCTTTAAATTTTATTTCCACTTTGAATGATATTTCTTTTCTTTTGAATTTTTTTCTTGATTTTTTTGATTTTTTTTTTATATTTTGTGGGGAAATAGATTTTTTTTTTATTTTGATGTGGTCGGGCCTGAAGTAATTTCTCAGGTTGCCTACGTACCCCAGAATTTTGGGATCAGACCAAAACGTAGTTCGAAGCTTCCCTCCCCTACGTTAGGTGATCGGGCTGAGAAAGAAAAAAGGCATCATTCATTTTTTTTTTTTTTTGAAAAGGCTACAAAGGGTTGAGAAAGGATATGTTGAACAGGGTAACTGGGTAATATGAGGATTGATTCGGCCAAAGATGGCCTCCTTAAATGTAGTACCGCTTGATCTGGTCAAGGTTGGTTGGTTCTGGTAGTTCACCTCCATCATGATCTTGAAGTCTGACGACTTTTCCAGATAGTATTTCCTTAATGAATGAATTTCTCCAATTTAGACTTTCTCCTATAGTCGATGAGGAGTGTTCAATTTTCTTTGAAGTCTGATAGTTAAATCTTTGACTTGTAAATGATGAGCTTTGACCTTCTTGTCAAATGCACAGGTGACTCTTCTTAGATAAGCTTGCACGTGGTACAGGGCTTTAACTCGTTTTCTTCGATCAAGTTTAATTCTTCATACTGCTGACGAACCCAATCTGTTTCTAACAAATGATTTTCCAATAAGACCTTGAGAGACGGAATTTTCATTTCAACTGGCAAGACTGCTTCCATGCCATACACTAAGAGTAGGGAGTAGCTCCAATAGAGGATCGAATTAGGGCTCGATATGTCCACAGCTTGAATGATAATTTTTCTGACCAATCTCGATGTTATTGACTCATTTTCCTGATGATAGTCTTGATACTCTTACTAACTGCTTCAACCGTTCCATTGATCTGAGGACGGTAGGAGGATGATTTGTGATTCCGGATCTTCAACTTTGAACACGGAGTAATGATTTAAGCTTTGAAGTACGACCCATTGTCAGAGATCAGTTCAAAAGGTATCCCCATATCGATTGATAATATGTGATTTGCAACTCAAGATTAAGGATAGTGCTGATGTATTTTATAACATCTTCTTTGATTCCATCGATATAGACGAGTCAATATATAATCCGTGTTAGACAACACCCAAACTTGCACCTAACATATCCTTATAGGCCCACGTGAACAAGTCTTCGAAATTTCTAAGAAAATTCATTATCCCCTTGTGTTCCTCTAGAGATAAGATGGTTTCTATTTGAATCTCTTTAGGAATTATTTTTTGTTTCGAGGTCAAAGACCATTCTTTCTTGAGCCCGACTCTTATCTTTCTTGTTCAGGAGAAAAATATATCCTTGAAGCTAGATTATTAGTTAATTCTTTAATGCGCTTGAGGTATTAAAAAATTTTCTTTATTCAATCAAATTCAGAAGGGACGACAGACACCTCTATAAACTCAATAAACTAACTCGACTCAATAGGAAAAGAGTAGACTCGATCTAAAGAAAATATGACATTGAAAAATTGGACTCGAGCTAACTCAAATAACTCATGAAAACTCAATACAACTACCCACAATGGGCTTGATTAGGACTGAGGACTGAGACATTGCTTACAACCAACAGGATTGAGGCACTATGATCTTCAAAGAACAACTGGATGATGTTGAGAAATTTGAGGTCATTTCTGACTGTTAACTTGATATTGACGTTTACTCTAACTGACCGGATTTACAACCCTAGATAGACGATGGACGATTGAGCTTAGATACAATGATAACCCTTAAACCTCTTTGAAGGTGAATTTAACCAATTTCAGTGTCACCCCCTTGATAACATTTTAAATGAACCCTGAGATTTTATTGAATTTGGTGCACCAATCCATTAAAAAATTCATCCATTCAATGATTATTCAGAAGAAAAATAATTATGTTGCACTCTTGAAAAATATTGGAAAATAATGTTTTTATTTCACAAATCTGATTATTTTTTGCAACATTTTTTGGTAGTTTTCCAAGGTCCATAAAAACTTTTCATGCAAAAATAGATCTTTTGCAAATTTTTCCTTTTTTTCTTTTCTTTTGGAAAATATTTTCTTCTGGAAAACATTTTTTTTTTAGAAAACATTTTTTTCTTGAAAAACATTTTTTTCTAGAGAATAACACTTTTTCTGGAAAACACTTCTTTTGGAAAATATTTTATTCTGGAAAATATATTTTCTGAAAAATGTTTCTTCTAAAGAAGCCTTCTTTTGGAAAATAATCTCCTTTTTTTTTTTTTTTTTTTTTTTGAAAAATATTTTCTTTTTCTTCTTTGAAAACTCGATTTCCATTTCGATTTAAATGGCCCGATCCATCAGGATTGTTGGATCGAGTTGGGCTGGGTCATTTGCAAGAGATGGATTTTTTATTGGGTCGGTGCACCCATTTTGATTTTCAAAAACAAAATTTCTTTGATCCTTGAGGACAATCATGCACTTTGATCTCAACATTCATATCACTCACAAACATTCATCCAACAACAGGCATTCATTCAATAAACAACCCGGGAACACCCACGATAAGTTCGGGTCGTGACCTATGGGGAAGGTTTCTAGACTCTAGGCTTACTACGTGCAATGCATTTTTATCTGGCCACTCTTGCCCAAGCACACCTATATACCTTTCGATACGTGGTGACTTGGTTTGATATACCGTATAGGTGATAATCTAAAACCTCAATTCACTTCTCTGAAGCCAAAAACAGCCAGTTTGATCTCCAGTTGAGAGGTGGCGCACAATGCTGAGCAAGGCCCACTTAAATACCTCTCGTCTAGAATAGACGTAGTCTATCCCCCTCGTACAGTAGGGTACAGCGGGGCAAGATCTTGCTTAGGCACCGGTTTTGACCAAGAAGTGCAATTGATATACTTAGATTACCTTTTATACCTACGGGTACGAGTCAAGAGTTGTAGCTTTCATAAATGGTTTGGCATCCCACGAGGGGACCGACCACGTACTAGTACTACGTTGGCAATCGGGACATGTGACTGTGTGGCTTACAATAGGACAAAGGCTCAGGTCACTCCAGCCTGGGTGCATCAACATACTTCTCAGAATCACCTGATCAGATGGTATTGATGCCCCCAGTTTGATATACCCTAAGGTACGTGACTGGAGTTGTGGATTTCATGAATGACGTCGCATCTCCGAAGAGACCGGGCCACGCACTAGTGCCACGTTGGCTAAATGGGACGTGTAAGTGAGTAAAACAGTAAACGTGCATGTGGTGTGTGCAAAACAGGGTGGGGTGTGCCCGGGACCTTTTTCAAACAAATGGGCCCATGGATCCAATCAAGCCAATCATACATTTAATCAAAACCAAAATCATTCAAATCATATGAATATTCAATTAAGATCACATTATTCCCATCACATAAGCACATTAACATTACGATCAACATCAATCATGTATTTCAAGCAAGATCATGGTAAATTAATCAATAAATATGGCATATGATAATGATCAAACAAACATTGCAATAGGCATAATTTTTATAATTTTTAAGGTCCAATCAATGATCACTTTTGGGTGATCCAAAATAAATCGAGATTCCAATAGGTGTTACATTGATGATAGAATGACAATGGTTGAGATGAGCTCACTCTCAAGAACATTAATTGTGCCAACATTAGATAAATTCAGATTTTCTGTAAATTAGGAAAATACAATCTGAACTTGCATCGATGATATCTAAGGCTTCCGATAACGAAATCGAGTGAACTCAAGTTCTAAATTAATCTACTCGATGAGATCTACATTTTATTAATAGGTGCCTGGACTTAATTCTCACCAGAATGTTCTGTAAAAAAATTTTTAACGTTGCTGTCCCAACTTTCATTCAGAAATAATTCCAGATTTACAGATTGAACTTGCATCGATGATATCTAAGGCTTTCGATAACGAATTTGAGTGAACTCAGATTCTAAATTAATCTACTCGACGAGATCTACATTTTATTAATAGGTTCCCAGACTTAATTCTTACTAGAATATTCTGTAAAAAAGTTTTAACGTTGCTGTCCCAACTTTCATTCAGAAATAATTCTAGATTTACAGATTGAACTTGCATCGATGATATCTAAGACTTCCGATAACGAAATTGAGTGAACTCAGATTCTAAATTAATCTACTCGACGAGATATACGTTTTATTAAGAGATTCTCAGACTTAGTTCTCACTAGAATATTCTGTAAAAAAGTTTTAACGTTGCTGTCCCAACTTTCATTCAGAAATAATTTCAAATTTACAGATTGAACTTGCATCGATGATATCTAAGGCTTCCGATAACAAAATTGAGTGAACTCAGATTCTAAATTAATCTATTCGACGAGATCTATATTTTATTAAGAGGCTCTCAGACTTAATTCTCGCTAGAATATTCTCTAAAAACGTTTTAATATTTCTGTCCAACCTTCATAATTTTCATAGGTTAATTTGAATCTTTCATTATTTAGGAGTCATCAAAAAGTGATCCTTAATTGGAAAAAAAATGCAATACCCAAAATCATCTACAATCAAGATTAAAAAAAAAAAAAAAAAAAGAGAAAAAATAAATAAAATAAATCGAACTAAATAATAAAAAAATACTAGGTCATCTTGGCAATGCTCCCATACTTGGGGTTTTTCAAGTTTGATCCTCAATAGTCCCCAGCGGAGTCGCCACTGAAAGCGCCCTCGATCCGCGGGGTGCGCGGATCCGCTTTTGACCCTTGAGGTTTGGGAGTCACCACCTAGTTATTACGGTTTAGGAACCGTTCAATGACTCTAAACGGATAAAAACTAATCTAAAACCAAGAAAACTGAATTCGGGGATCATGTTACGGGATTGGAAGGTGTTAGGCACCAATCCCGCCCGGCCAAAGCCGGTCTCTACTAAATTCCCAAGTAAATTACATTGCTAAAACCTAGATAAAAATAGAAAATAAAAAAAAATACCTTTCCGATAAAAGGACTTTACTCCCTCAGATCTGACAAAAAGGGCTCCTTGTACCGTGCTCCCTTGCTTCGTTCTGTTTTCGGATTTGTCTTCGGATCTCCGAGGCAAGGTATCTCCTTGTTTTTGAATCTAAACTCTTCAAGTTTGTTGTAAATTTGGAGGTGTTTTTAGAAGGCTTTTGGGTATTTTCTAGACTAAAATTGAAGGAGGGATGTTAGCTAAGGAGTTGGGACTCCAAAACTAGGGTTTATGGGGGGCTAGGGGAGCTTCTAGACCTACTTCTCTTAGGGTTTATGATTTGATACGAAAATAGGGTGTGAGCACCTCTATTTATAGATGTTTTTAGGGGTTGATTTGGGTAGAGTTAGTGTTTAATTAGAGATCTTTTAATTAGAGTTGTGTTTTAGTTAAAATTGTTTTGTGTAGAATTGTGTTTTAATTCAAATTGTTTTAGGTAGAATTGTTTTTAAGTTAGAACTCTATTAGATAGAGTTATTATTTAATTAGATCTCTATTATGACTTTTGGTCTTATTTGATTGACTTTTAATGTTTTGACTTTAGTCTTAATTGATTGACTTTTAATATCTTGACTTTAGTCTTGCTTAATTGACTTTAATTTTGACTTCAGTCTCACTTGATTGACTTTAATACCTTGACTTCAGTCTTGCTTGATTTACTTTGATTTTTGGAGAACCCTCTTCCATTATTTCTTTAATTCTTTGGACCCCCAAATGGAGGGGTCCTTAAAGAAATATCCCACGAACCCTCAACAATTTTGCCTGAGAGCCCGATTAATCGATTTTTAGGTTCAAAATTTTAAATTAATTTCATTAATGTTTAAATTTAATTATTTAATGTTTTATTTATTAATTTCGAATTTTTTAATTATGAAAATTGTGAAATTACCGTTTTGCCCCCGGAGAGGACTTTTCACGTTTCAAATCGGTTTTTAATGTTCTAGGATGTTTTAGAATCGATTTTTCGTAAGGAATTCAATGCAAATATTGGTTTGTGTCATTTATGAAAATTTTTATGTGAAATGATTGTGAACTTTATGAGGGGCATTTTCGTAATTTTGTCAAATTCTGTTAAAATTGGTGAAATGATCTATTTGGTTTTAATTTGTTATTTTATGTGTTCGAGAGAGTTTTCCTAAGCGTAACGTAGGCTCTAGGGTTGTTTTGATGTCAGGGGTATTTTGATAATTTGATCAATTTTTAGTGATTTTTATCGTAAAGCTTCTTTTTGGTCTGCAAGATGATGATTTCTATGTTTCTGGGGTTGTGTTTTCCTAGCGTAGCGCGGTTTCTAAGGTTTTGTCAGTTCGAGATACCTCATCCGGATTTCTGAAACACATCTGGTAACAAAATAAAGTAACGGAATACACATCCATCATTGGGAATCCTTGCGATCGGGTTGACAAGTTGATTAATCAGGCGGATGCAAAAATGGGGTGTCTACAAGTACTAGGGCTTGTTTGAATTGGCCAAAAAAATAATGTTTAAAAAAAAAAAAAACTACCAATTAGAAAGAAAAAAAAATCTGCTTTAGCACATATTTTTTTGGTACATTATGACAATCCATCTCAACTCTCTATGTCCAATAGGGTGACTTATCCATATCTTGAAACTGGAATCTGAATGGTTTGGAACTTCTTTCCAATTTTGTTTTTCAACTGATGTGTTATAGTGAATGCAGCATGAAATACTACCTAGATCTTTAAATAAGAATGACAGCTTAAAGCCTCAAAAGACTTAATATGCCCCTCGTATCAATTTTAAGCAGAGACCTTTGAGTAATACAACTTCAAAGACTGGCAGGCATGCATCCAGCTACAAAGCATCCAACGGTGTGTGCTCGCGTGTGAGACAGTTAAACATCCTTAAGTTTAGGTGGTGTCTGCAATTTGGGGGAGCAACAATCATGAAGAATAGCTAGGAAAGGACAAATATAACATTCGTTGTATCAACTTTATCCAAAGTAAAATGGGGAGGTACAGAATTGTATTTGTTTATCCTTGATCGTATTGATTTCAGAAATATTTTGTACAAAAATCTTCTACTTACAGATGTAAATGCACAATAATATACAACTTTTAGACAAGGAAGAAAGCGCAAAACAGTGCTCATAAATAGGAAACCACGATGCATACACTTTCAACAAGAAAATTTTGCCTATCTTGATGAACGTATTTTATTTTATTTTTTCCAGTACCCATTGGAATAGCTTATAGACCTATATTAATCATCCCATATCCCGCCGATTAGGTTTAGGGGAATGATTTAAAGATGAGAGTCTAGTCTGGAAGCTAAAGATTCCGTCCCCCATTTTCCTTGGATCCACGCAGATCTACACTGTTATTTAAACTGCCACAATATGTTGAAACTGGGGTTGCTTGAATCACCTTACTGCAGCCATGGCTGGCAATGTGGGATTGGCCTCGGGTAGGTTCCACATTTGGTGCTTGCTGCTTCTCATTGGATCTATTTTCAGGACTTAAACTGATACCAACCCCAAGACTAAGGCTAATTGGGTTGTTTTCTTCTGATCTAGTCCTCGACAAAACGTTTGTAACTGTGACATAAATTGTACGTCCTGTTGTGTCATGGCTACTAGTATTTACAGCAGGCACATCATGATTATGTTTTCCCTCGTATGTGGTTATAACTTTTTTCAGATCATGTGACACCCTTTCCACATGTTTCCTAACTGGGCATCCGACATTTGTGCATTTATAGTAACTCCTACACAATAAGAGATCATGTTAAGAATCATCATAAACCTAGAAAAGCAGAATAAAAGGAGCAATCCTACCCAAAATACGGTGGATGTATCTCTTAGGGTAAACTTACAATGTTGTGCAAGGGGAACGAGTGCAGCCTCTCTTTCTTTCTTTTTGCCTTTTTTTTATTTTTATTTTTATTTTTTTGAGTGAAGTTTGTGGAGTGCAAATGGTGGCATATTTGATTTCACAATCTTCTTTTTTCAAAAATTCTATTAATTGAGAACATCATAGTCTTTATCCACAGACATTCCACTTGTGCATATAGGAGTAATCTGTGTGGTTTCTTGTAATAAAAATAATTCCCATTTATTTTTGTTAATAACAAAATTATAGAAAAACAAAGAGTCGACCCCAAATTTTTGGGAAGAATAGAAACAAATCTCGTCACAGACCAACTCAAGCATTTGACATAGACAAATCTAACACAGTGTGCTTACTTCTTAAAGTTTTTGACCAATGACTGATTAAGGTTTGGATCTCATGGAAGCCTTAATGGATAATAATAATCTATTTCATTTTATTTAAATGACTCGGTGTGAAATCAGTCACAATCAGAGCACTAATGATCGTCCATAGTCTGTATAGTAGAAGATAAAAGCCAAATGTGCACCTTGAAATTTCATAAAATCGATTGGGTGGGTATAGAAACTAAAGGTGGGAAACAAACCCAAAATAAATAAGATAATTTTCTCTGTAACTGTATGTCTTGTAGACTATGTAATCACATACCTAGGATTAGGGCTCCTTTTCACCACTTTCTGCCCATATTTGCGCCAGCGGTACCCATCATCCAAGACGGTGATGTGAGTTTGAAGAGGAAGAAGAAGACAAAGATGGAGATCGATTTGTGTTGAAACGAGGTTAGAAACGAAGAAGTGGAAGAAGAAGACGAAGATGGAGAACTCTCTGTCGAAGAGGAAGAGAGTGAAGAAGAAGACGAAGATGTCGTTCGATCTGTCGAAGAGGAAGAGAGTGAAGAAACGAAGACGAAGATGCCGTTCGATCTGTCGAAGAGGAAGAGAGTGAAGAAGAAGACCAAGATGGATGGAGAAATCAGATCTGAAATTTTGTTTTTATTTTTTTATTTTGTTAACGGGGAGGTAGTTCTAAATTTAGAAACTTCATCGTTTTAAAATCAAATCGTGATCTGGACCGTCTATCAAGTGAATATCGAACGGTTGTCTTCGTGAGTCGCGATGTGAGTCGCAATATGAGTCTTAGGAACGCGACCCTTTTTCTTTTCCATAAGTATTATTGCTTGTGAATATTTTATCAGGTTGTGTGATTGGTTACCTCACACCTCGAAATTCTGACTAATGAATCATAAGGATTCGTGTTGGAGTTTCAAGGTGTGACATTGCATCTACCAATTGGTATATCCTTGGCATAAGGAAACTATCCTTGGAGTAGGCCTTGTTTAGGTTCGTAAAGTTTATGCACACTCTAACCTTTCTATTCTTCTTAGGCACTACTACAATATTAGCTATCTAGTCGAGGAACTGCATTTTCCTAATAAAACTAGCTCTGATTAGTCGATTCATCTCTTCGTTCACTAATTCTTTGAACTGAGGTGATAACTTTCTTGGCTTCTGCTTGACCGGTTCGAAAGTTGCCTTCACATTCAAGTGGTGATAGATCACCTATTGGCTGATTCCTAGCATTTCTTCTATGGACCAGGCAAAGACGTCCTGGTTCTTCCTTAAGTAATTAATCAGTTCCCTCAACTATTTTGATGCCAACTCTGTTCCCACTCTAATCTGCTTACCTTCTTCCACATAGCTCTCCCCCACTATAACTGCTATTGCTGGACTTAGGCCTCAGGTGGCTCTTTTGTGCCCAACTGTAGACACCCCATTTTTGCATCCGCCTGATTAATCAACTCGTCAACCCGATCGCAATGATTCCCAATGATGGATGTTATTTCCATTGCTTTGTTTAATTACCAGATGTGTTTCAGAAATCCAGATGAGGTATCTCGAACTGACAAAACTGTAGAAATCACGCTATGCTAGGAAATACAACCCCAGAAACTTAGAAATCATCATCTTACAGATCAAAAAGAAGCTTCACGATAAAAATCACTAAAAAATTATCAAATTACCAAAATACCCCTAACATCAAAACAATCCTAGAGCCTACATTACGCTTAGGAAAACTCTCTCAAACACATAAAATAACAAATCGAAACCAATTAAATCATTTCACCAATTTTAACAGAATTTGACAAAATTACGAAAATACCCCTCATAAAGTTCATGACCATTTCATACAAAAAATTTCATAAATGACACAAACTAATATTTCCATTGAATTCCTTACGAAAAATCGATTCTAAAACATCCTAGAACATTAAAAACCGACTTAAAACGTGAAAAGACCTCTCCGGGGGCAAAACGGTAATTTCACAATTTTCATAATTAAAAAATTCAAAATTAATAAATAAAACATTAAATAATTAAATTTAAACATTAATGAAATTAATTTAAAATTTTGAACCTAAAAATCGATTAATCGGGCTCTCAGGCAAAATTGTTGAGGGTTCGTGGGATATTTCTTTAAGGACCCCTCCATTTGGGGGTCCAAAGAATTAAAGATATTTTAGAGGGGGCTTCTCCAAAAATTTAAAGTCAATCAAGCAAGACTAAGGTCAATGTATTAAAGTCAATCAAGTGAGACTAAAGTCAAAATTAAAGTCAATTAAGCAAGACTGAAGTCAAAATATTAAAAGTCAATCAATTAAGACTAAAGTCAAAATATTAAAAGTCAATCAAATAAGACCAAAAAAGTCAAAATTATAATAGAGTTCTAATTAAAAAATAACTCTATCTAATAGAGTTCTAACTAAAAAATAATTCTACCTAAAACAATTCTAATTAAAACACAATTCTACCTAAAACAATTTTAACTAAAACACAACTCTAATTAAACACTAACTCTATCAAAATCAACCACTAAAAAAATCTATAAATAGAGGTGCTCACACCCTATTTTCGTATCAAATCATAAATCCTAAGAGAAGTAGGTCTAAAAACCCCCTTAGCCTCCCATAAACCCTAGTTTTGGAGCCCCAACTCCTTACCTAACATCCCCCCTTCGATTTTAGCCTAAAGAACACCTAAAAGCCTTCCAAAAATGCTTCAAAATCCATAATAAACTTGAAGAGTCCAGATCAAAAAATAAGAAGATACCTTACCTCGGAGATCCGAAATCAAATCCGGAGACAAAACGAAGTAAGGGAGTACTGTACAAGGAGCTATTTTTGTCGGATCTGAGGGAACAAAGTCCTTGCTATCGGAAAGGTATAACTTTTTTTATTTTTATCTAGGTTTTTAGCAATGTAATTTATTTGGGAAATTAGTAGAGACTGACTTTGGCCGGGCGGGGTTGGGGCCTAACACCTTCCAACCCCGTAACGTGATCCCCGGACTTTTTTTTTCTTTCGTAAGATTAGTTTGCATTTCTTTAGAGTCAATTTGGTTCCTAGACCACAATAACTAGGTGGCGACTCCCAAACCTCAAGGGTCAAAAATGGATCCGCGCACCCCGCGGATCGAAGGCGTTTTCAGTGGCGACTCCACTGGGGACATTGAGGATCAAACTTGAAATGCCCCAAGTATCGGAACGTTGCCAATAAACTAGTTTTTTTTAATTTTTAGTTAATCCCTTTTTATTATTTGATTATCGATTTTTTTTATATGATCATTAATTATTTGGGTTCTATTTGGAATACGTTGATCTAACAAGTTAGTCTTTATGATTCAATCAAGGGCCATTCGGAATGACCTTAAATAATGCGATATTTCAAGGTGAATGGTGTTATTAAGGATGAGATATTGATGATTGGATAATAATTTTTATATGAGTAGATTTGTTTTTTTTTTTTTTTTTTTTTTTAATGTGAGCTTGATTTGTTGGTTGATGTTTTAAAAAAAATAAAAATAAAAATTTGTTTCCAAGACGTACTGTCCATCCACAGCAAGAAGAAAAGAAAAAAAAAAGGAGTCTCTGAGGTTCTGGTTAAAGCGACCCCTCGTTTTTAGTTGGTATTATGCGTGGTGTGTTCCCAATAAAAATCTATTTTTAACAGTCAAATACTTAACGTTTTTAAATGGAGGAGTGGTGTGCCACTAGCAAGAAGAGAAAATTCATCTTCCTATCTTCTTCTCCCTTAGAAGAAAACAGGAAAATAGGAAAATAGGAAAAACGTTTCCTTTTTACTGATCTCTCTCACTCTCTCTCGAAAACCAAAGCGATTTTAGGGTTTAAAAAACCACCGAAATGTCTGTAGAAAGCCACCTTTTCTTCTTGCCAAGTACTATTTTTCACTCTGCTTCTCACCGCTTTGAAATCGTCTTGTTGGTTGTTTTTCCGGTCGTTGTTTTTGGCTTCTGATCGGTTCCTGGTGGCTTGGCTTGGGCTTTCTCAAAACCCCACAACCTGGTTCAGACCAAGACCGTCATTACCGATCCATCTGGGTTCCCTCTTGTTGGGTTGCTATTCACTTTTACTGGTTCTACGACTCATAGAGTTCTTGCTAAGCTTTCTAAAACCTTCAACGTTGTTCCTCTAATGGCGTTCTCTGTAAGGTTAACTCGTTTCATCATCTCGAGTCAGCTTGATACAACTAAAGAGAATCTAAACAGCTCAGCTATTGCCGATCGACCCATCGAGGAATCTACTTGTGAACTTTTGTTCTACCGAGCAATGGGTGATGCATTTGGAGAATATTGAAGAAATCTGAGGAGAATCTCAGCTACCCCTTTGTTTAGTTCAAAGGGAATCGCTAGTTTGGGACATTTAGAAGTGAAATCGGATCTAAAAGGATAGATGAGATTAGGGTCTTAATGGGTTAAAAGGGGAGGTTGAGGTGAAGAAAGTTTTACATTTTGGGTCTTTGAACAATGTGATGATCAGTGTTTTTGGGAGAACTTATGATTTTATGGATCCAAATCGAGGTGGGCTTGAACTTGAAGGGTGGTGAGTGAAGAGTATGAGTTACTTGGGATTTTTAATCGGAGTGATCATTTTCCTTTAATGGGGTGGTTAGATTTGTAGGGATTGAGAAAGAGATGTAGGAGTTTGGTTGCTAAGGTGAATGTCTTTGTTGGGAATATTATAGATGAGCATAGGAAGAAAAGGGTTGATAGAGTTTTGGGAGAAGAAAGTGTTCGAGATTTTGTTGATGTTCTACTTGATTTGGAGAAAGAAGATAGCCTTAGCAACTCTGATATGATAGCTGTTCTATGGGAAATGATACTTAGAAGAACTGATACTGTAGTTATCCTCTTGGAGTGGATTCTTGCAAGAATGGTCCTACACCCAGACATTCAATCCAAGGCCCAATCTGAAATCGACATTATTGTCGGTAACGGTAACACTCGAATGGTATCAGATTCTGACTTGCCCAACCTCCCATATCTCCAATCAATAGTAGAGGAATCCCTTCTAATGCACCCACGCAGACCCCTCTTGTCGTGGGCTAGACTAGCCATCCATGATGTCCACATTGGAAAGAATTTTATTCCAGCTGGAACTACAGCAATGGTGAACATGTGGGCGATAACCCACAACGAGAGAAACTGGTCGGACCCAACTGAATTCAATCCGGAAGTTTTTTTTAACGAAGATGTGAGCGTTATGGGTTCTGATCTAAGGTTGGCTCCATTTGGTTCTGGGAGGAGGGTCTATCCTGGGAAGGCTATGGGGTTAGGTACTGTTCAGTTATGGTTGGCTCAATTGCTTCAGAGCTTTAAATGGGTTCCTTCTGATAGTGGTGTGGACTTGTCTGAGTGCTTTAAACTGTCTCTTGGGATGAAGCAGCCTTTGATCTGTAAGGCTGTTTCAAGGGTTGCTTGAGAAAATCCCTTTGCGATGAAGTTGGTGAATTTTGAAGAATGAAGAATTGGGATTCAATCTCAAGATTTTCGATGGACCTCAAATGATGTTTTGGTTGGTAAAACTTGTTTTGTTTTGGTTGTTGTTAGTTTTAGATGGCTTGGTTTTGTTATGTTTTATGTGTCTTGAAAGTCTTATAGGTTAAGGCAGTGTGGTGCTAAATGTGGAATTTTGCTAGGAATGATGTTTTGTGTTATATTTTGATGTCTAGTGGAGATGTTTAACGCATTGAATACAGCTTTCAGCATATATACATGGAATGACAGTTTCTTTTTTTTTTTTAAATAAGAAAAGAAAAGGGGGCAGCTCTCTGTGTTTTTTGAGAGTGGCTAGGGCCACACCAATTTTTGCTATTGCTCCACGTGTTCATTTTATTTTTCTTAAAAAAAGAAGGGTTAGTTTTACTAATTTAGTAAGGTCTCTTCCTTACTAAGGGTTATCAACTTCGCCACGTGACATCCAAGAAGGTGATCTAATGCCACGTGTGTGTGGCGAACAAAATTCCATGAACTTTTAAAAGAAATTTTCAATGTAAAAAAAAATTAAATTTCATCTTAAACTTTGATTTGAGATTTCATAATCTCCCATTTTCAAAACCTTGGACCTAAATTTCTTATTTTTAAAATTGATTTTTTTTCTCTCTTTTTAGATCTAAATCTTTTCCAATCAAAATTGTAAAGGCCATAGAATTAGATTATCAATGAGGGAGCCACGTGGCCTAATGACCCTTAGTAATTTTGAAGTCTTAACGTGTTAGTCGAGATAACCTAAGTTCTCATTGAAAAATTTGTTGAGTCATAAATTCAAAAATGCAAGAAATTCCCAAGATTCCAAGAAAAAAAAAGGTAAAAAAAAAAAAAGAATTTTTTGTGTTGGATCTGATCAATTATTCTGTGATTATCTGAAATGCCATGATCTTAATTGATATATACATGAAATGTGCATGCTTTGATTTCGAATTGGATATTTTGGTATTTTTGATCAATATTTATTTGATATCCATATGTTGATGGTTCGATGATCTGATCTGGCCCATGGGCCCGTTAGTTTAAAAAAGGCCTCGGGCACACCCCACCCTGTTTTGCATACACCACATGCACGTTTACTGTTTTGCGTACTTACACGTCCTATATAGCCAACGTGGCACTAGTGCGTGGCCCAGTCTCTTCGGAGATGCGACGTCATTCATGAAAACCACAACTCCAGTCACGTACCTTAGGGTATATCAAACAGAGGCATCAATGCCGTCTGATCAGGTGATTCTGAGAAGTATATTGATGCACCCAGGCTGGAGCGACCTGAGCCTTTGACCTATTGTGAACCACACAGTCACATGTCCCGATTGCCAACGTAATACTAGTACGTGGTCAGTCCCCTCGTGGGATGCCAAACCATTTATGAAAGCTACAACTCTTGACTCGTACCCATAGGTATGTAAAAGATAATCTAAGTATATCAATTGCACTTCTTGGTCAAAATCGGTGCCTAAGCGAGATCTTGCCCTGCTGTACCCTACTGTACGAGGGGGATAGACTATGTCTATTCTAGACGAGAGGTATTTAAGTGGGCCCTTGTTCAGCATTGTGCCCCACCTCTCAACTAGAGATCAAACTGGCTGTTTTTGACTTCAGAGAAGTGAGTTGAGGTTTTAGATTATCACCTATACGGTATATCAAACCAAGTCACCACGTATCGAGAGGTATATAGGTGTATTTGGGCAAGGATGGCCAGATAAAATGCATTGCATGTAGTAAGCTTAGAGTCTAGAAACCTTCCTTGTAGGTTACGACTCGAACTTATCGTAGGTGTTCCCGGGTTGTTTATTGAATGGGACCTTGTGAATGATGAATGTATGTGAATGATGAAATCAGAACGCCTCTGAATGATAAGATCAGAATGCATATGAATGATGAGATCAGAGTATTTGATTGTCCTCAAGGATCAAAAATGTTGTTTTTAAAAATTAAAATGGGTGCACCGACCCAATAAATAATCCATTCTTTTACAATAATGACCCAATCCAACAATCCTGATGGATCGGGCCATTTAAATCAAAATAGAAATCAAATTTTCAAAGAAGAAAAATGGTTTACGAAGGAAAAATATTTTCTAGAAAAAGTGTTTTCCAAAATAAGTGTTTTTCAGAAAAAGTGTTATTCTCTAGAAAATAATGTTTTCTAAGAAAAAGTATTTTCCAAAAAATATTTTCCATAAGAACAAGATTTTCCAAGAGAAAATATTTTCCAAATAACAAACTATTTTTTAGAGAAAAATATTTTTCAGAAGAAAATGTTTTCCGAAAGAAAAGAAAATGAAGGAAAATTGATTTACAAAAGATCTATTTTTGCATGAAAAATTTTTGAAATATGTTTTTTGCAAAAAATCTATTTTTTGCATGAACCTTGTAAAATTATCAAAATATGTTTTTCTAAAAAGAAAATGATTGCAAAAAATAATCAGAATTGTGAAAATTGTTATTCAATAAAAACATTATTTTCAAGAGTGCAAAAAAATTATTTTCCTTCTGAATAATCATTGAATGGATGAATTGTTTAATGGATTGGTGCACAAAATCTCAGGGTTCATTTAAAATGTTATCAAGGGGGTGACATTGAAATTGGTTAAATTCATCTTCAAAGAGGTTTAAGGGTTATTATTGTATCTAAGCTCAATCGTCCATCGTCTAGCTAGGATTGTAAATCCAGTCAGTTAGAGTAAACGTCAATATCAAGTCAACAGTCAGAAATGACCTCAAAATTTCTCAACATCATCCAGTTGTTCTTTGAAGATCACAGTGCTTCAATCCTACCGGTTATAAGCAATATCTCAGTCCTCAGTCCTAATCAAACTCGTGTGGGTACTTGTCTTGAGTTTTCATGAGTCATTTGAGTTAGCTCGAGTCCTTTTTTCCAGCAAGGTCATGTCTTCCTTAGATTGAGTCTACTCTTTCCTATTGAGTCAAGTTAGTTCGTCGAGTTTATAGAGGTGTCTATCGCCCCTTCTGAATTTGATTGGATAAAGGAAATTTTTGAATACTTCGAGTACATTAACGAATTAACTACTAATCTGGCTTCAAGGATAGATTTTTCTCCTGAGCAAGAAGATAAGAGTCGAGCTCAAGAAAGCAAAGGTCATTGACCTCGGAACAAAAATAAATTCCTAAAGAGATTCAAATAGAAACCATCCTATCTCTACAGGAACACAAGGGAATAATGAATTTTGTTAGAAATTTCAAAAGACTTGTTCATGTGGGCCTATGAGGATATGTTAGGTGCAAGCTTGGGTGTTGTCTTACACGGATTAGATATTGAATTGATAAAATGATATCAAAGAAGATCTTACGAAATGTATCAGTGCTAGACTTCTCAACATGGTAGAGCTCCCAGAATAAATTACCATTATTAGATTAATGAAACAATTGAAGCGGTATTGATCTCTAATAATGGGTTGTACATCAAAGCTTAAATTATCACTCTATGTTCGAAGCTCGAGATTCGACATCACATTATCTCTCTACCGTCCTCAGATTAATGGAAAGGTTGAAACAACCAATAAAATGTCTCAAAACAATCATCAAGGAAATGTGTCAATCACACCAGGATTAGTTAGAGAAGTTACCATTCACACTAGGGGCACATCATACTTCAATGCAGTCTTCTAGTGGAGCTATTCCCTACTTTCTAGTGTATGATATGGGAGCAATCTTACCAGTTGAAATGGAAATCCCGTATCTCAAGGCCTTCAAGAAAAGTCAATTGTTAGAAACAAATTGGGTTAGTCAGTGGCATAAAGAATTAAACTTGAGCGAAGAAAAATGACTAAGAGGTTTGTATCACATGCAAGCTTATCAAAGAAGAGTTGCCCATGCGTTTGACAAAAAGATCAAGGCCCCTCACATGCAAGTCGAGGATTTACTATCGGAAACCTATCTTTGATCCTAAAGGGAAGTTCAAACCAAATTAGGGAGTCTGTTCATCGTCAAAGAAATATTACCCGAAAAAACTGTCAGACTTCAAGATCATGATGGAATCGAGTTACCAAAACCAACCAACCTTAACCAAATCAAACGGTACTACATTTAAGGAGGCCATTGTTGGCCGAATCAATTTTCTTACTACCTAGTTCATTATCTCCTGTCTCAACACCTTTGCAGCCTGTTCAACAAGAAAAAAAAATATGCCTTTTACTTCTCAGCCCGATCACCTAACCTAGGGGAGGGAAGTTTCGAACTACGTCTTGGTCTGATCCCAAAATTCTGGGGTACGTAGGCAACCTGAGAAATTACTTCAGGCCCGACCACATCAAAATAAAAAAAAATAAAAATAGATTCCCCGACGAAGAAAAAATCTAAAAAGTAAAAAATTCAAAAGAAAAAAATTGTCAAAGTGGGGAAGAAAATTCAAGGAAAAAGAAAATAATTTAAAAGGAAATGCCACACAAGGGGCATTTGGGTTTTTGAGTCTCAAGATTCCTTTCTTTTTATACCCAGTCATAAGCTTACCCATGAAACTCCTCCTAAGTACCGTGCGAAAAGTCAAGGAAGATAGCCAAGCATGATCAGACAACAACCCCAAAAGTTCTGACATGAAGAAAAGAAAAAGAAAAAAATGGCCTGCTAGGTTGAAAACCCGAAAAGGGTGACTTAGGCAAAAATTAAGGCAAGCTCGCAAGGTTGAAAATCTGAAAGGACAACTTTGGCAACAATCAGAGCTGAGAAAAAAGAAAAAAAAAAGCTCGCTAGATTGAAAACCTGAAAATGCGATTTAGGCAAAAGTTAGAGCAAGCTCGATAGATTGAAAACCTAAAAAGGCGATCTAGGCAAAAGTTAGAGCAACAAAGAAAAAACAGAAGAAAATCCCAAGTTGAGAGCGGTCCGAGCTGAAACATCAGAAGGCCGAATAACCAAGTTCAATACTTAGCTTAAACCAGGCATAGACTCAGAAGCCACAAGTATCTTGTCTACAATCAATCTGAAAATGTTTACTCCCCCAAGTGAACCAAGGGAGATAATGGTGAATTTTATGGTGAGTCTCGAAAGGAAATAATTTTGTACTCTTGAGCCTGACTCAAAACCTTTAATAAAATTAATCAAAATTAAAAGTTGAGTCTTTATTGCGCTTGTGGTAATCAATTATTTCAAACCTTCATACAAGGGGCATTTTCTTTCTTCTTTTCCCCCTTACACTAGAGGTATTTTTTTTATTTTTTGCACGATGTGTTCAATTATTTTCAAGGCCATGTTCATTGTTAAACTAGAGGCGTTTTGTTTTTTAGCAATGTTAATCCTAAAAGATAATGAGAACCCCAAACTTAAGGTTACCTTCTTGATAACAGTTTTTCGAAAAACTCTTGAGGTTCAAAAGAAATAAAAACTCAGGTTTTAAATTCATAAAACTTTTTGATAAATCCTTGAGGTTCAAACAAAAGCATTTTGGATTTCACATAGGAGATATGGCATTCTTTCGTTCCCAGATTCCTTTCCAGATCCAATCATTTTTAGATTCGATCATTTCTCTTCTAGATTCATTATCTTTCGGATTTATTCATTCTCCGATTCATTCCAATCAGTCATCTCCAAATTCATTCATTCTTATCCAAAATTCCTTTATTCCTTTACTAGTTTTGCTCAGTTACCACCAAGGGTTATCTTGGATTTTGCTCAGTTGTCGTCAAGGGTTATCTTGGATTTTGCTTAGATGCCGCCAAGGGTTATCTTGGATTTTGCTCAGATGCCGGTTATCTTGGATTTTGCTCAGTTTTCGCCAAGGGTTATCTTGGATTTTGTTCAGATGCCGCCAAGGGTTATCTTGGATTTTGCTCAGTTGCCGCCAAGGGTTATCTTGGATTTTACTCAGTTTCCGTCAAGGATTATCTTGGATTTTGCTCAGTTGCCGTCAAGGGTTATCTTGGATTTTGCTCAGTTTCCGCCAAGGGTTATCTTGGATTTTGCGTAGATGCCGCCAAGGGTTATCTTTGATTTTGCTCAGTTGCTGCCAAGGGTTATCTTGGATTTTGCTCAGTTTCCGCCAAGGGTTATCTTGGATTTTGCTCAGATGCCGCCAAGGGTTATCTTGGATTTTGCTCAGTTGCCGCCAAGGGTTATCTTGGATTTTGCTCAGATGCCGCCAAGGGTTATCTTGGATTTAGCTCAGTTACCGCCGAGGGTTTTCTCCGAATTATGCTCAGGTTATGCTCAGTTTATGTTCAGATTTTACTCAGTTTCACACAGTGCACACACTTGCACATTTGCACTTTTTAGTCAGGGAGAATTCTTTAAAATTCAAGGATCTCACACTGTCGGTGAGAGTTTGCACTCAAGGACCTGACAATTTTTTAATTCGAGGAGAGCTTTACCCTCAAGGATCCGAACACCCTGACGAATTGCTAAATCAGGCTGCAAAATGAACTGTCACTAGCTTTGGCATTCAGATATCGCACTATCTACCAAAATAGATTTGTTATCTAGTTTGCTTCAACCCTCTGCCAAAGAGGGGCATCTGTAGACACCCCATTTTTGCATCCGCCTGATTAATCAACTCGCCAACCCGATCACAATGATTCCCAATGATGGATGTTATTTCCATTGCTTTGTTTTATTACCAGATGTGTTTCAGAAATCCGGATGAGATATCTCGAACTGACAAAACTGTAGAAATCACGCTATGCTAGGAAATACAACCCCAGAAACTTAGAAATCGTCATCTTGCAGACCAAAAAGAAGCTTCACGATAAAAATCACTAAAAAATTATCAAATTATCAAAATACCCCTAACATCAAAACAATCCTAGAGCCTACATTACGCTTAGGAAAACTCTCTCAAACACATAAAATAACAAATCGAAACCAACTAAATCATTTCACCAATTTTAACAGAATTTGACAAAATTACGAAAATGCCCCTCATAAAGTTCATGACCATTTCATACAAAAATTTCATAAATGACACAAACTAATATTTCCATTGAATTCCTTACGAAAAATCGATTCTAAAATATCCTAGAACATTAAAAACCGACTTAAAACGTGAAAAGTCCTCTCTGGGGGCAAAACGGTAATTTCACAATTTTCATAATTAAAAATTCTGAAATTAATAAATAAAATATTAAATAATTAAAGTGAAACATTAATGAAATTAATTTAAAAATTGGAACTAAAAAATCGATCAATCAGACTTTCAAGTAAAATTGTTGAGGGTTCGTGGGATATTTCTTTAAGGACCCCCCCTCCATTTGGGGGTCCAAAGAATTAAAGATATTTTAGAGGGGGGTTCTCCAAAAATTTAAAGTCAATCAAGCAAGACTAAGGTCAATGTATTAAAGTCAATCAAGCAAGACTAAGGTCAATGTATTAAAGTCAATCAAGTGAGACTAAAGTCAAAATTAAAGTCAATTAAGCAAGACTAAAGTCAAAATATTAAAAGTCAATCAATTAAGACTAAAGTCAAAATATTAAAAGTCAATCAAATAAGAATAAAAGTCAAAATCATAATAGAGTTCTAATTAAAAAATAACTCTATCTAATAGAGTTCTAAATAAAAAACAATTCTACCTAAAATAATTCTAATTAAAACACAATTCTACCTAAAACAATTTTAACTAAAACACAACTCTAATTAAAAGAACTCTAATTAAACACTAACTCTATCAAAATCAACCCCTAAAAAAATCTATAAATAGAGGTGCTCACACCCTATTTTCGTATCAAATCATAAACCCTAAGAGAAGTAGGTCTAAAAGCCCCCTTAGCCTCCCATAAACCCTAGTTTTGGAGCCCCAACTCCTTCCCTAACATTCCCCTTTCGATTTTAGCCTAAAGAACACCTAAAAGCCTTCTAAAAACGCTTCAAAATCCATAATAAACTCGAAGAGTCCAGATCAAAAAATAAGGAGATACCTTACCTCAGAGATCCGAAATCAAATCCGGAGACAGAACGAAGCAAGGGAGTACGGTACAAGGAGCTATTTTTGTCAGATTTGAGGGAACAAAGTCCTTGCTATCGAAAAGGTATAACTTTTTTTATTTTTATCTAAGTTTTTAGCAATGTAATTTATTTGGGAAGTTAGTAGAGATCGGCTTTGGCCGGGCGGGGTTGGTGCCTAACACCTTCCAATCCCGTAACGTGATCCCCGGACTTTTTTTTTTCTTTCGTAAGATTAGTTTGCCTTTCTTTAGAGTCAGTTTGGTTCCTAGACCACAATAACTAGGTGGCGACTCTCAAACCTCAAGGGTCAAAAGCGGATCCGCGCACCCCGCGAATCGAAGGCGCTTTCACCAACGGACATACTTGGGCGGCCACTTGGTATCCTCATACGTCCCATATCCCTTGCGGCATTGGGAATTACAAGACCTGATAATATGTAAATGGGATTGCTTTCATCTCATGCGTCCACCATTTTCCCAGGATAACGTTGTACGGAGAACTTGCCTCAACAACCACAAACCTAGTCATCAAGGTTATTGGTCCTACCTATACAAGCAAGACTATCTCCCCCCAGGGTCGATTTGTTCTTCCGTCAAATCCAATTAACGATGCTTATGCTGAGGTTAGCACATTTCTACTAAGGCCCATATTCAAAAAAGCAGAGGCATACAAAATATCGACAGAGCTATACTATCGATTAATACTCTCTTAAAAGTAAAAGTGCCCACTTGGAAGGTTACTACAAACGCGTCGTAATGGGGCCTCATTACCCCTTCCAAATCCTTCTCTGTGAACACCACAATCTACTCGCTAAAAAGCTCTATCTACTTTGTAGGCCCAATCCTCATTGTATAAGTGCTCCACTCTGCATCTCTTAATCCTTTCGTCAGTCCTGCTCTGATCTGACATTCTACTCTCCTACCTGAGGACAACGTATATCACCGCTGCCCTTCAATAGGTGGCTGTTCAGGCCCTTGGTTTCTATCTCAGGGCGGATCTTCCCTTTGTCTCTTAGGAAAATATCTCAACCAGCCCTGCTTCGTCAACCTCTGCAGGAATCTCCTCAAGGCCTGGCATCTGTTGGTGGTATGTGTCCGCACCTTATGATCTCATAGTATCTTTCGTATTGATTTATCTGATCTCGAGGAAGATGTGCTGGCTACTCAAAATAGGGTTCATTCACAATGAATGGCAAAATTTCACAAGGAGGCATAGCAAAATATGTCCCTTCTTTTCTCCGCTCTCTATCCTACTCAAGTGGCATTTTCCTACTCTACTGATGTGGTTGGTGCTGCTTACTGGGTTTCTCCATAATATATATCACCTTACTTTTCCCAGGGGAATTCTAAGGATAGTCTTCCAAGCGAATGTACTTTTATGTTCTCTTGAACAATTCACTCAAAGTTTCTGATCTCTTCTACATAAGGGACCTATACAATCCCAAGCTAGACGGCAAGAAGTTCCTGAATGCCACCACTACTTTTCTCTCGTCACAACTCTCTAGGAACATTGCTTCTTCCCTGAATCTCCTCGTAAACTTTATGAGGCTCTCCCCAGACTGTATCCTCATGCTGAGCAACGCATCTACGTCTCTGTTGCTCTTCCTATTGCCAATGTATTGCTTTACAAAGACAGTTTAGAGCTCCTCGAACTAGGCTATGGACCCACATGGTAGCTTATGGAACCAAGTTAATGCGTTTCCTTGCAAGCTAAAAGGGAACAATCTGCACATTTACCCTTCATTTTCCTCCCATAACACAAGCATCTGTCAAAAATGGGAAATATGTTCCACCGAGTCCTTCATCCCTGAGTAAGGAGTAAAACGTGGTGGCATGAACTTCTTCGAGATCTCTTCTACTAAGATTTTTACTGTAAAGGGAGACTTCTGAATCTCTCGAACAGCCTGTACCGCCGTTGCTTCTCCTGTAGGGATCAATAATCGTGCGCTCCTTTTCGTGCTCGAGGCACGGTCATCCTCATCTGTCGACTGAGGTTCTCTTGGTAGGTTATCTGGTCTCACCGGTTGGTGGTTATCGAGATGCTGATTTAAGTTTCGGTTCTGCTCAACCAAATCGTTCATTTTCTTCTACATTTCTTCTTGTTGCTTCCTCATGGCATCTAACATCGTCAAGAATTGAGCATCTGCAGTTGGTGTCGCTGGTGGGGGTGCATTGACTTCATTAGTTCTCGTGGATCTCACCATTGTTTCAATTGAAATCAATTTGTTATTGGTGTTCCTATAGATGGCGCCAGTTCTGTGCGGTCAGAATCCGATAGACAGCTCTAATAGGCCCAACCATATTGATTCGAAATCGCTTCGAACACCTCCCTTCTTGCGACGACGCAGTACCTGCCAAAATCACTCCGATGCTCAAGTTAGAGAAGCAGATGAATAGTCTTAAGAAAACTGGATAGACTTCTGATCCCTCAAAAAGATCCCCTTCAATAGTGCTTACTGTACTATTTATAGTGCCTCATCGCAAATCAGGGTTTCCCGTTTTTCAAGCAGCAATCCTGGGATATCTGCTGACTCTACGGAGTTGTTTACCTAACAAAAATCTTTTGGATTGATCGTATTATACTGCAAAGATCTTCTCCGAGATCTCTAGGATTGACATGCGCATATTATGCTTACAATTATTTTATGACCAGATCTGCCTTGCTTGGTTAACCTGGTTTTACTTGATGTTGTATTGTCCTTCCGGCCAAGTTAAGGAGATTTCTGCTTAGACCTGCCCTACTTGAAAGGCAACGCTCGTATGCTGATTTGCACCTGGTACCACTTAACTGGTTTGGACACGTGTACGGCTTAAATTAATGTGCAATTATTTTTCTCTACAAATACCACTCCAATACTGATATGAAAATTGTTCATCTTGACCTAATCCAATCGAATTAATGAATCTACGAACCGAATGTGGTCCGTTTCATTTCATGCTTAATCTAAAACCCATCTAATCTGAACACATGCCTTATTTCACATATCAATGCTCAAATTTTTTTAACAATTCTAAAATAATATAATTTTTTTTTATAAAAAAATACTTCGTTTAACTACAGGTATTGATGCTCCAACTACTTTAAAAATGTTTAAAACGAATCTTTTTTCGGAGCAGATTGGGGTGTATCTGAATCTGATTTTTCATATATTTTTTTTAATCGATTCGGACAACGGGGATATTTCGAATCATGTCAGCCCATTATATCTTACTTTTTCGGAACGGATCGGTTACCGGGTAAAATCTGACCCATTGCCAGGTCTATTTGTCACTGTGCTGAGCTCAAAACTAAAACCCTCCCTTATCCGGTTTTGAGAGAAACAGAGAGGAGCAATTCTTCTCCAAAATAGAACCATCTCTCTATATCTCCACACATAAGATGTTATCCATGGCGATTCAACCTGGTATCATTGTCTCTTTAACACAAACCTCGTTCCCTCCTCGGAAACTCTCTTTCAGACCCTTCAAAGTCTCGGTTTCTATAAGTCCAAAGTCCTCTTCTCTACCTTTATCCACAACTCTCGAGCTAAAAAGGGGATCCATTGGAAGAGAGTTACGAATCTCTGCTTCAGCAACTCCAGCTGAAGCAGTTGAAGAAGAAGAAGTAGCACCCATTGAGGATTCCACCTCTGCAACTCCACAAGAGTCCGAACCCACCGAAGAACAAGTGGTTCTAATCTTAATCCCTCTTATCTTTCTTGCATTTCTTTCTTTTGGGTATTATCTCCCTTCTTCACAAAAGCACACATCAAGTGTTTTTTTTTTTTTTTGGGAAAATTTCTGATTGTTCTTAATCACAGAAGGTTTTAAAAAAAAAGTGGGTTTTAATTCTATCCCTATCTCACATTTTCTTCAAATGGGCACTTTTTTTTTTTTTGGCAATTTCTTGGTGTTCTTAATCACAAAAGGAAAAAAAAATTGTTTTAATTATCCATGTCTCACATTTTCTTCAATTGGGTATGTTTTCTTTTTCATTTCAGTCTGTTTCTATGATTGTTTTTTGTTTGAAAATTTCAAATAATCGATTTTGTAGAAGCTTGGTGTTGTGGTGAAATTGATGAAGAAGCCAAGGCTTGTATTGAAGTTCATTTGGATGGAAAAGAACATTGGTCTTGCTCTGGACCAGGTGATACCAGGCCATGGCACCATTGCTCTCAGTCCTTACTACTTTTGGCCGAGGAAGGATGCTTGGGAAGAGCTCAAGATGAAGCTGGAGAGTAAACCATGGATCTCACAGAAGAGGACGATTATCCTTCTTAACCAGGCTACAGACATCATCAATTTGTGGCAGCAAAGTGGTGGCAATTTGCAGTAAATGTTAGTTTAGAAACTACTATTTCTGTAATTCTGTCTTTTTATTGCTGTAAATTGGTCTGTTGTACTTGTACTCCTCAAGATGCTTGCATTTCTTTCGATTTATTTTTAATGAAGTTTTGAATTTCTTTCCTTCTCATACTATTCTGCATCACATTCTTATCTCTTGATAGATTTCAGTATCACTTCCATGAACAAAACTGTTTTCTGATGAATGCAAAAAAAACCAAACAAAAAAAATTGATGAATAAAATACTTTATTGAGGGGGGCGGTCGAGGTGTGCCCTAAAACCCCAAGGAAAGAAACAAAGCGAAAAAGAAAGACCAAAAACAGTCAAGAACTACACAAACGATTACAAACCTAATCCCACCTCACCAAGTGGTCTTAAAAAAAAAACCCTCTTGCTTCAATCAACACTGAGCTCCAATGAAACAAAAGACCAAGAATGTCGATAATTATCAATTGAACTTCTTGTTCCTTATCCTCGAGCACCCTCGTTTTTTCTTTTGTGCCCTTATGCTTTGTTGGTGTTATCTATCTTCAAATTCTTCTCTTAGTTGTTTTTTGATATTTTTGATATATATATATATATATATATATATATATATATATTTTTTTTTTTTGATAGGTAAAGTTTTATTTATTAAAAAAAAAAATGGAAAATGCAGTCGGTCAAGGAGGTCTCCTAACCATACAACTTGAAAAAAGAAAAAAAGAAAAAAAGAATGGAAATAGTTCAAATTTAGTGATTAAAAATTATATTGATTAATTAGCTCTAATCAGGCTTTAAAGCATTACAAGGTCGTGGATATCAACAACACCCAACTTGGACATGATTCCTTCAAAGACAGTTTTGCTAGCACCTTTAGTAAGAATATCAACGAGTTGTTGAGATGTAGGTACAAAGGAAGTACAAATTTGTCCAGAAACGATCTTTTCTCTAATAAAATGGTGATCAACTTCAATATGTTTCGTTCTGTCATGCTGAACTGGATTTGTTGCTATGTTAATAGCTGATTTATTATCGCAATAAATTGAGAATGGGATTAGCACAGGAAGACACAAATCCGTTAGTAAGATCTTGAGCCACAACAACTCACACACTCCAAGTGTCATAGCTCTGTATTCAGACTCAGCACTCGACCAAGAGACCACATCCTGCTTCTTAATTCGTCAAGTTACCAAGTTGCCACCAACTTTATTATAATACCCAGAAGTAGACCGTTTATCAATCACTGAACCAGCATAATCTGCATCTATCCATGCCTCAACACAAAGATGACAATGATTACTGAACAAAATGCCTCGACCAGGACATCCCTTAAGATATTTAAGAATGCCATAGACAGTAGAAAGATGAGATGTTCGAGGCAAGTACATAAACTGACTTACAACACTAACAACATAGGTAATGCCAGGGTGAGTCAAAGACAAGTAGATCAATTTTCCCGCAAGACGCTGATACTGACTAATATCCGACACACACTCCCCCTCAGAATCAGTCAACCTGTGATTCTGCTCAATAGAAGTATCAGTTGGACGAAAACCAAGCTGACCAGAGTCACGTTGTAAATCGAGGACATACTTACGCTGAGAAATAAATATACTAGAATGGGATCGCGCAACCTCAATACTTAGAAAATAATGAAGATGCCCAAGGTCCTTAATCTCAAATTGACGTCTTAAGTAAGTTTTTACCTCGACGATGCCATCATGATCATCTCCAGTAAGAACAATATCATCCACATAAACAATCAGAGCAACAGTTTTGCCTTGGGAGTGACGCAAGAAGAGGGTGTGATCAGCAGAACTATGATGGAACCCAAATTGATGCATGGCCTTAGTAAAGCGCTCAGACCATGCACGAGGAGACTGTTTCAAGCCATAAAGAGAACGACGAAGACGATAGACATGTGCAGGAGAAGCAGGTGTAAGAAAACTAGGAGGTTAGACCATATAAACTTCTTCTAGAAGATCACTATTGAGAAATACATTCTTGACATCCAACTGAGAAAAAGGCTACCCTCTGGTAGCTGCAACATAAAGAAGAACGCGAATGGTGGCCATCTTGACAATTGGAATAAATGTCTCCTGATAATCAATCCCATAAGTCTGAGCATAACCTTTGACCACCAGACGGGCCTTATAACGAGCAATAAAATTATCTGGATTATGTTTAAGAGTGAAAACCCAGCGACAACCCACAACTTTCCTACCAGCGGAAGAGAAACAAGTTCCTAAGTCTGAGTCTTTTCAAGAGCATTCAATTTATCAATCATACCTGCCCACCACTAAGGATGAGTAATACCATCTGCAGCAGTAGTAGGAAGAGAAACAACGGAAACAGAAGCAAGAAAACTCCGATAGGAGGGTAGAATTAGATATATAATTAGAAATGGGATAGGTACAAGTGCGCTTACCCTTACAAGTGACAATAAAGCAATCATCACAAGGGACAGACGGAGGCGAAGCTGGAGGCTAGTTGGTCTGGCATTGGAGTGATGGTAGTATTACGTGGATGCCGAGAGAAAACCAACAGTGGAGGAGGTGACGAACTGACAGGGGTTGGAGAAGGAGGAACATGCATGGGAAGAGGAAATAAAGAAGGGAAAGGATCATCAGACGAATCTAGGGGAAACCACTCAGATTGAATGCCAACAGACCCATTGTAGTATGGGGTATGCTAAAAAAAAAACATCCCGAGAAATGAAACGTTGTCGAGAAGGAGAATGGTAACAATGGTATTCTTTTTTAGTAGATGAATAACCTAAAAAGATACATTTTATGGCCTTAGGGTCAAGTTTAGTACGAGCTTGGTCAAGAATTTGAACAAAGTAGACGCATCTAAACACACGCGGAGGAAGTGGAAACATAGAACTACCCGGATAAATTCGAGAAATGGGCGTGGCAAACTGAAGAACCCAAGAAGGGGTCCGATTAATAAGATAGATAGCAGTAAGCACTGCGTTGGCCCAATAAGATCGGGGCACATTCATGCCAATAAAAAGGCACGGGTTAACTCTAGAATATGACGATTTTTTCTTTCTGATCGACCATTCTGCTGAGGGGTCTTAACATTGGACATTTGATGCCCAATGCCAGACTCTAACAAAGTTTCAAGACCTCACTGTAAGTGCACTCCGTACCATGATCAGAACTGAAGGTCTTGACGGTACGACCAAACTGGGTATGAATCATAGTAAGAAATTGCTTAAAAATTTCAAAAACTTCACTTTTGTTTTTCATAAGATAGATCCAAGTGGTACGACTGTGATCATCGATGAATAAGACAAAATATCGAAAACCAAGAGTTGATGTGACAGGGGAAGGTCACCACACATCAGAATGGATTTGGTCAAACATAACAGGTGCAGTAGTATTCATACTAATAGGATAAGAGGAACGCACATGTTTAGTTAATTGACAAGTTTCACAAGAAAAATCAAGCAAATTGTTATTATTAATAAAGCAGGGAACATGTGTTTCAAATATCCAAAAGAAATGTGGCCTAATCATAAGTGCCAACTCATTACAAGGCCTTATTAGACTGACTACCACTACTAATTAGGGAAGAAGAATGGGTGCTAGGTAAACTGGGCACGTCCAAGAGATACAGTCCATTCATTTCCGTCCAGTGCCAATCGTCCTCTTCGACTCCAGATATTGAAAGACATAATGAGAGGGATAAAAAATTACATTGCAATTCAAATTTTTTGTAATACTACTAACAGATATAAGATTAGTAGTGAGTTGAGGAACATGCAGTGTGTTGGTTAAAGATAAAGAAGATGTAACAGGAAAATGACCTTGACCAGCTATAAAAGACAAAGAACCATCAGCCAGGCGAACCTTGCGTTGACCAGAATAAATACTATAGGTTTTGAATAGGGAGGACGTACCGGTCATATTATCGGAAGCACCAGAATCAATGATCCATGGTGAAGAAGTGGTGGAAACACTGTTTGTAGACGCAAAAGTACCTGAGTGAGCGAAAGTAGAGACTAGCTGAAATGAATTCTCCATCTGACTGAAGAATTTCATGAACTTATCAAGCTCAGCCTAGGATATAGTTATCCAGTCCGAGGAGGATGTAGTAACTGAAGGAGGTGCTGAATCAATAGTCGGTTGAGAGACTACATGAGCTGAAGATCGTTGTGATTGTTGACGTTGTTGATTAGGACGACCATGAAGTGCATAACAACGAGCCTTCACGTGACCCAACTTCCTACTATGGTCACACTTATGTCGTTGACGAGTCGGCCGAGACCTACTAGGAGGTTGTGGAGAAGGTAGACGAGCAAGCATAGCAGAGTGGTCTCCTGAAGAATGAGGTAGAGCAGCTGCGCAATGACTTTCATCAGCCAAAACATAAGAATACGCAATCTGTAGGGACGGAAAGGGATCCATACCCAATAAATGAACTCTCGCATACTCAAACTCCTCTCGTAGACCTGTTAGAAACTGAAAAACTCGATTCTTATCCAGAATCGACACATATAATGTCTCATCAAGAGGATCCTTCCAAGCGTAGGACGAGGAATAGAAGGTCAACTCTTCCCATCGAGCACGTAGCTGTGATATATAGGTGGTAACTGAAGAATCACCTTGCGAAAGACGGAAATCTCATGCTTTAAGTTAAAGATCCAGATGTTGTTTTGATGTTGCGAGTAAATACTCTTTGCGAAGTCCCATATCTGTTTTCCTGTCGAGGAAAACATAAACCCAACCGCAATGTGTGGTTGCATAGATGTAACCAGCTAAGAACAGATCATAGAATCATTAGCAAACCAGTGGGAATAAGAAGTGTCAGTCTGTTCAGGTTGTTTGTTAGCTCCCATGAGGTAATCGATTTTTCCTTTTCCACCTATGAACATTTCAACCGATCGTGTCCAAAGAAGATAATTAAGGCCATCGAATTTCACAGTGGTAATTTGAATTCCTGGAAAGTCGGTTGAGTGAGAAGGAAGACCACTCAAGCCATTACTATTACCGGTGATCAAGGAAGAAGATGTCTCAGAGGCCATTAAAAAAAAAATAATGTCTATGTACTTCGGTTTGAAGGGAGTTAAAAAAAAACAAGTGGAAAGTTCTCAACAACACCCTTGCTGTGAGTATAGGCTTCAAACAGCCTTTGTGCTAATCGCCGCCTTCTAATCAGATCCAAATAACACCCTGTGTTGATCACAACCCTTTAAACTGATCCAAATAACACCCTGTGTTGATTGCAAATTTCAAGCAATGATCATAGACCTCTAACTACACCTTTGCAGTGATCGTAGGTCTCAAACTAGCCTTCTGTTATTGTCGCAAGTCTTTAACTGCACCTCTGTAGTAATCGTAAGCCTCAAAACAGGGTTCTGCTATGATCGCAAGGTGTCAAATTGCCCTCTGCAGTGATCGCAGGTCCAAACCAATCTTCTGTTATTGGCACAAGTTGTCGCAGACAGCAAAATAGCAATCTGCTGTAGTTGTAAGGCACTGTAAAGGTGTTTGTTGTGTCGCAAAAGTCATAACAACGATTTGCTGTAATCATAGGCTTCAAAAACCAGTCTAACAACAGCAACTGTAGGCTTAATCTGCAGCAAACCATCATGTTGCTGTTATCGTCAACCCCAAACAACAGTATTTTTGATAGAACAGCCTGATCGTAGGCTCTAAACAGATCTCAAGCACCTATCACATGATGCGATTAGGGTATATAGTAAAAAGAACCCCCGTAGGGGTGATAGATATTGAAGGCGAGAGGTGTGGAGGTGATTTAAGGAAGATGAAGGTAATAAAATTTGTAGCAGACGAAGAAGTGGATGGTGATGGAGGTCGAGAGAGCTTGGCTTTGATACCAAGTTCAAATTTAGGGATTAAAAATTATATTGATTAATTAGTCCTAATCAAGCTTTAAAGCATTACAAGGTTTGTGATGAGAAAAAGACTAAAAATGACATACTAAATAAGACACCTAATAATAACAAAATTATTTAACAGAAACAAAGCGATACCAAACAAAAAATAATCAATCTGAACAAGGAAGATATCACTTACACAAGAGCCCGATGATTGAAAGAATAACCTCTTGAAGGAGTGCTTCTTTCCTTTAAATACCTTCGTATTTTTCTCCAACCAAATTTTCCAACAAACAACAAATGGGGGTTAAGGATTCTTTTCTCATGCGGGAATCCTTTATGATCCCAACTCTTAAAAATGGCTAAAATTGAATGAGGAAAAGACAAGAAACTTTGAATAATGAAACAAAAAGAACCCAAATCTCTCTAGCAAAAAAGCAATTGATAAGAAAATAATGGATAAGCCCGATTCTCCATCAAGCTTACAAAGAAAATAATAAATAACCTGATCTATTGTAATAATTCTTTTCCATGGCTGCCTACCAAATAAAGAATGCTTTCTTGGAAGGACTTTTGGCCCCAAAATTACAATGACAGGAATGAAGTGAAAGATTGCAAATGATGAAATTGTAGAAAGAGCTTATATAAAACACTTTATCCTTACTACCTTCCTAGTCTCGTTTGTCCTCCATGGAAGGATCAATATGGATATGAGAAATACAATTGATTAGACTAGGCACCTCTTGAAGCTCCCAATCATGAAAGCCTTTTCTGGAACCAAGGTTCCATGAGATTTGATGTCCAGATTGAATCATAAAGTTTTTAGTTTGAGTATCTTTCTTTTGAAACATTGAGAATAGATTTGTAAAATGTGATCTAAGGGGTGAAGCTCAACACCAATGGTCCTCCCAAAACCTTACGTTGGTTCCCTTCCCCACTTCAAAAGTAATCGTTTTACGAAATTCGAGCGCAAGTTCCTCTAGATTTCTTTCCAACAACCACACCCTTGAGAGGATGTCATTAACTCATTTTCCCTCTAAAATCAATCCTCTTTGTTTTCTTGTGAATATATAGCCCCCCTTTATTAGTTTAGACTTTTACCCATGGGAGGGGAGAAATAAAAAACAACTCAATAAACTTTGGAGCTCCATTATGTAATCTATGTCTCCATGGTTTGTTGTTTGAGGTCATATTTTCTAATTAGTCTCCTGATGAACAAGGTTAAATCAATTATCAAAGTAAGCATAAAATATGAGAATCTACTCAAACATATTCCAAGTTATCTAGAAAAGGATGAGTTTTTTATTTTAGATAAAAGATTTATTAAGAAAAGGTGGATCAAAAGGGGTTAGGAAATTGAGAAATTCTCTCACCACTCCTCCAACCTCTACAAACCATGGGTTCACATGAACCACCCGACACAAAAAGAAGCCTTTGAATATAAGACCATTACATTATGGAATAACGATTGACCTATAAGGGTTTTAGTGGCCTTTAAACAACAACTAAATCTCTTTCTTTACCTTCAAATATTATCTTGTTCCACTCCTTCCAAATAGTTGATCAAAATGCAAAAATGATTCACTTCCAAAGCACTTTCCCCTTCCAAGCCAATAATTCTACCTAAAAAAGTGGGAAAAGTTTGGACAACGCACAAGGATTTTTCTATAGGTCGTTCCAAATACCTGTACCAAAGCTACAATGAATGAGTAGCTATTGGATATACTCCCTTTTTCTCTTTCATTTGAAGCATGGGATAGGAATAATTTTTTTCTTGTTGCTTATTGAAAGATTATCCATAAGGATTTTTCCAAGAGCTGTTGTCTAAATAAAAGAATCCACTTTGGAGAACATGGACACTCTCCTCACTACTTTTATAAGAAAGGTTGATTAACCACCACTTGTAATTTTATGCAAGAAAGATTTTAATCAGGAAATCTCATTGGCTCTTCATATCCAACTCCTATTGTGATCTAGACTGATTTTAATTTCTCTAGACTAAGACCTTTCCGTTTCGAGTACATGTGGTTGCTTCAAGAAGGTTTTTGCTATTTGGTTGATGGGTGGTGGAAAGAGTTCCAATTCACCGGGGACCCGAGATTTTTTTTTTAAAAATAAGCTAAAGGCTCTTCGAGTTAGGTTAAAAGCATGGCATGTGGAGGTGTTTGGGAGAGTTGATGAAAAAAAGATGTCCATTCTTGAGAGCATTGGGAGATTGGATCATAAAGAAGAGAATTCGGGGCTTACAGGTGATGAGAAGTGGAAAAAACAAATTTAAGGGTGGACTTTACAAAAGGTAGTTTTGATGGAAGAAGTAAGTTGGAAACAAAAATCGCGAGTAAAGTAGTTGAAGGAAGGTGATAACAACATAATTTTTTTTCACAAGGTTGTGAATTTTAACAGGAGCCATAACTATATTAGAAATCTTATGAGAGATGGGGTATTTGTGGAGGACGAGGAGGGGATTAGGGATGGAATTGTGGGGTCTTAGAAAAAGTTATTTGAGGAAGAACAAGAGGTCCGTCCCACTTTCAAGCTTCTAGAGATGGGCTCAATTTCATCCAATTAGAGCGGGTGGCTAGAAAGGTGTTTTGAGGAAGAAGGGGTTCTTGGGGCATTGAATTCGTTATGTGGGGATAAAGCTTTAGGTCCTGATGGCTTTACCATGAACTTTCTTTAAGATATCTTGGCATACAATAAAAGAGGATCTGATGTTGGTTGTCAAGGACCTTCATGAGAGAAAATATTTGAATTATGGCCTCAATAGCTCCTTCATCGCCTTGATCCCCAAGAAGGCTGGAGCAAATGACTTGTCAGACTTCAAACCTATCTGCCTTGTGGGATCGACCTATAAGATCATAACAAAGGTGTTAGCAAATAGATGGAAGGTCATGGTAGAAGGTCTAATTGATCCTGAGCAAGGGGTCTTTGTGAAGGGGCGCCAAATTCTTGATGGTGTCTTAGTTGCCAATGAGTGCATTGATTTGACGAAGAGGTCTGGAAGGCCAGGTCTAGTGTGCAAAATTGACATGCACAAGGCTTATGATCACGTTAATTGGGTTTTTTTTGTAGTATTTGATGCAGTGAATGGGCTTTGGAGAGATGTGGGTTGATTGGGTAATGAAATGTGTGACGTCGGCCTCTTTCTCAATTCTTGTGAGTAGGAGCCCAACCAGTTTCTTTAGGAGTTCACGAGGATTAAGGCAAGGGGATCCCCTCTCACCATTATTGTTTGTGTTGGTTGTGGAAGTGTTGGGGCAATTTTTGAGAATGGCGACTATAATTGGTGAATTATTGGGTTTTTCGGTAGGCGGGGGAAGACTCTAATGTGACTTTCCTCCAATTTGCCGATGACACCCTAGTTTTTCTGGATGCGTTGGATGATCATGTTAGGTATTTAAGGGGTTTGTTGTGTTGTTTTGAGGAGGTGTTAGGATTAAGAATTAATTTTAGAAAAAGCAAAGTGTTCGGGGTTGGGAGCGAGAATGGGGTCTCTAGAAGGGTGACTATGTTTGGGTGTCAAAAGGAGTCTTTACCGACTTTATATATGGGTTTGCCTCTAGGAGCAAAGTACAAGTGTAAGTTGATTTGGGATTCCATGATCAAGCGTATGGGGAAGAGGTTGAGTTCTTAGAAAGCAAAATATTTATCGAAGGGCGGGAAACTCACTCTAATCAAGAGTACGTTGGAAAGCATTCAGGTCTATCATCTCTCTCTATTTACTATCCCAAAAAGTGTGTAGAAAAGATTATAAAAACTAGTTAGGGATTTTCTCTGGCATACTAAGAATGGTGATGGGAAACCACAATTGGTGAAATGGAGGATGGTGTGTGACGCTAAGATGTATGGGGGTTTAGGAATCTTGGGTTTTAAAATCTCAAATAGGGCTTTGTTAGGAAAGTTGTTGTGGAGATTCAATGTGGAAACCAATAGTCTTTGGAGGAAGACTATTAGGGCCAAGTATGGGGAAAGTTGGAATGGGTGGGAAAGTAGAGAGGTAAAATCTCCATATGGGTGCAGTGTGTGGAAAGGGATAATGAAAGTTGAGTTGGATTTCAAGAAGTGGGTGCGGTTTAGAGTAGGTAAGGGCGATAGGGTCAAATTTTGGGAGGGTTGGTGGTGTGGAGACTCAGCACTTTGTTACCACTTCCCTCGACTCTACAACTTGTCATTAAAAAACGGAATGCCATGTGTTGCTTTTTTGAATCCGAGTGGGACTTGGGCTTTAAGAGGGATTTAATGACTAGGAGATGTGAGACCTACAAGAACTTACTACTCAGCTTAACCTTCTAAGTTGGGTGAATACGGAAGACGATGCAAGGGAGTGGATCCGCACTAAAGGTTTTGACTATATTATGACCTCCTTTGCTTCAGGTATGGACATGCCTACTGACCACACATTGCAATTCCCTTTCAAGTTAATTTGGGGTTCAAAAGGCCCTTCAAAGGTTCGTTTCTTCACTTGGGCTACATCTCATAACAAATTCCCAATTCTAAACTTTCTTATCAAGAGAAGTTTTGTGACCCCCACTTGTTGTTTCATGTGTTACTCGAATGGGGAATCAGTTGACCATATCTTGATTCATTGTGAATTCTCTTACTCATTTGGTCCCATTTCCTTCAACTTTTCAAAGTGTATTGGGTCATTCCTAAATCGCCTTTGTCAATGTTCCAAGGTTGGGAGTCTAATTTGTTTTCAGGGAGAAAGAAATTCCTTTGGAATTTACTTCCTTTTGCAATGATCTGGAGGCTTTGGTTGGAAAGAAATAAGTGGATATTCAAGGGGGATTCTTCTTCTATTAGAGACATTGTTTTTGACGTTTTAGGGCTGTTATTATTTTGGTCTAAATTGTACCCCGACTTCAAAGGGGTGTTCTTCGAGGAGTTTGTTTATCTTTGGGATTGATTGTGTAATAGCTAATTTTCTTGTTTTGTTTGGTCACCTTGACTGGTCATTGTTTGTTCCCTTTTTTTTGATATTTATGAAATTTGTACTTATAAAAATAAAAAATAAAAAGACTAGCCAAACCATCTATTGTCTACACTTGGAATTTCTCTTAAAAATCTAGTCCCAAGCACAATAGTCTCCCTCAATCCTTCAACAATCTTTTGCAAGCATAGGCTTCTCATTAGAAATTTTGTAAATGGAGATGAAAAACTTCACCAAGGGCTCCATGCCATTAATTATCTTCCAAAAAGCAATTTTTCTCTTCTACTCTTTTTATAAGACGAAGAAGGCTGGATAGTTTTGTTTTTTTTTTTGATAAGTATAGGATTAGCAGTGTTAGAAAATGAAGTTGGGTTCAAGGGGATTTGAACCTAGGACGTGGGAACAATAGTTCACACGTCTTACCACTTAGCTAACTTTGCACTTCAAGAATTTCAGATAGTTTCCCACCGTTGTTCCTAACAGCCATATTTGCAAGTTATCACCCTCCAATAAAACCCTTTTTGTGTTTCTCTCGACTGCCTCAAGTGCAAACCTCCATTCTTTTTAGGAAATCACAAAATTTTCCAGCCAACAAGATGGTACTTGAATTCATTTTCTTCCTCTAAAGAAAATTCCTAGTCATAGTGTTAAATTTTTGCATATTTCCGTGAAATATACTGAAATGTTTCTATTTCCGTAAGATCTAACACAAAATTTAACCCACAATTTCTCTCTCTCTCTCTCTCTCTCTCTCTCTCTTTATATATATATATATTTGGGCCAAGATCCGTAGACTACGTTTTGTCTTATATGGCAAGACAGTTTCAGATTGGGCTGATTTTTTGTGAGGATGATCTCTATGGTGAGTAGATCATCTTTAAAAAAAATCAGCTGATTCTAAAACTTCTAACCCTATGAAAAGTGATTACAAACTAACAGTTAAAATGAACGATCCACAATTCTTTGACTTGTAAACTGGAGCTAGCAATTTCAGAATGGGCTGATTTTTTGCAAGGATGATCCCCTCACCATAGAGATCCTCCTCACAAAAAATCAGCCCATTCCGAACCTTTTTGCCCATATAAGACAAAACACATAGGATACAACATTTTTATAGGCTTTTTGCCATGGAATGTTGTCCACAGATCCTAACCCTATATATATAGGGTCATGTTCAGCGCCCTACTATTTGCCCTACGTGTTTTGTCCTACATGGGTTAGAAGTTTTGGAATGGGCTGATTTTTGGTGAGGAGGATCTCCTCACCAAAAATCAGCCCATTCCAAAACTTCTAACCCCATGTTTACAAGTTGAAGAATTGTGGACCGTCCATTTTTTGTAAATTACTTTTGATAGGGTTAGAAGTTTCAAAATGGGTTGATTTTTGGTGAGGATGATTTCCTCACGATAGAGATCATCCTCACCAAAAATCAGTCCATTCCAAAACTTCTAACCCATGTAGGACAAAACGTAAGGCAAATAGTAGGGTGCCGAACATTTCTAATAACATCATTCAATGGAAATCAATATTCATTTCGTGAAATATTTCATTGAATAGTGAATTTCGATCAAAATAATCACAATTTAAGTATAAAAATGCAAGATTTCAGTGGAAATATTTCAATGAATAGTAAACTTTTAACAAAAATTGTATACAAGTATGCACATACATCGTCCATGTTCTAATTAGTTAAATATATTAATAACTTATTCATACATATTTAAAATATAAAAAAATATGTATGTTAATATGAAAATTAACTTTTTTATTTATTATAATAAGGTGAGAAGATAGTACATAATAGTTTGTTTATTTAAGGAAGTAGTTTGGGTATTAAATAATTTGTTGTTAGGTTGACATTATTCTCATTTCCGTAAAATATGTAGTTTGTTCTTGTTGTATATGTGAACACCTTTGTGAAGCTCACTTAGTAATGTGATCAAACACTTATTGGGTATACTACCAAACACCTTGTATGCCATACCTTCCAAGACCTTATTTGATAATGACAATGAAAGATAATCCAACTAATAGTAGCAAATGCAAAGAAGATAAACAACCATACAAAGAAAAGAGTAAGAACACAATACCTACAATACAAGATCTTACATGGTTCACTTGAAGGTTACATCCACTGAGGTATGAGCATTGGAGTTCGATTTCACTATGAAGAAAACGGAGCAAATCAATACAAGGAGTCACCTCTATCACTTAGCTTCACCTTCTTCAAGATCTCAATCTTGCCAAACCTCTCAACCTCACCTTTCTTTTCTTTCTCTACTCTCTTCTCTAGAAAAGACTTGGACTTGAAGGTTGACTTCTTTTCAAAAGAAAAATCAAAACCCCTTTTAGAAGCACCATAGAAGTAGGCCACTTACATAAGTTACAAAGCCCAACCCACATTACCTTAGATCAACTTAAAAACACACATACTTGGATCGAGCCTAATTGTTTTTTAGCCATATTTCAACAATGTTGGAACCTCAATGTGTTTATAACACCTCCACCTTGGTGAGAAACCTCTCATCTCCATGCACCTCAAGTGGGTAGGTGCCCTCCAATCTCAACAAGCAATGAGATTGAGCAAGTTTTAGCAATGCTCAAACTTGTCGCTTATAATCGGTTTAGTGAGATCTCCCTCACTTCCCACTAGTACAAAATATACTTCATCTTTCTATCCATACATTTGAAGTGGTATGATGGATCTTTTTGGCCTTCCTTGTGCTATGCTAGAAGCTTATCATAAACTCTCTCTTATTGTTGTTCATCCCCCACTTGATGTGTTACCCTCCTCAAATTGAATTTGAGGTTCTTCCTTTGTAGTCTTCTCCATGCTAATAGGAGTTTCAGTAACAACTACCTTGTCACCAACAACCGATTTCTCACCATAATCTTTCTTGAATTCTCCCTTTGCCATGGAACTTTCATCAAAGACCACATCTTTACTACGGATTTTCATCTTGTTTACTGAATCTTAAAGCTTGAATCCGTTCATTCCCTTCTCAAATCCGAGGAAGATGCACTCGAGTGATTTTGATTGCAACTTGTTTCTCTCATCACTAAGAATGAGAACATATGCCTTGCATCCAAACACCTTCAATATAGAGTAATCCACTTATTTTCTTGTCCACATCTTTTCGACACACTTAAATTCAAGTAGCTTAGATGGTGACCGATTAACCAAATAGCAAACATGATTAACTGATTCTACCTAAAATGGTTCGGGCAACTCCGCATGTAGCCTCATGCATCTCTCCCTTCCCATGAGAATTCTATTCATCTTCTCGTTCGCGTCATTTTGTTGAGGATTTTTCTTCACGGTGAAAGGCCTTGTGATGTTTTCTTCTTTGCAAAACTTCAAGAACTTGCCATCTTTGTACTCAACCTCATTGTCGCTTCTCAAGTATTTGATTTTTCTCCTCATTTGATTTTCTACCTTAGTCTTCCATTCCACAAACTTAGTAAAGACATCAGATTTCTCCTTCATGAAATAGACCCAAACTTTTCTTGAAATCATCTATGAAAATGACAAAGTAGAGAGCTCCACCTTTTGATTTAGTAGGTGCGGGCCCCCTCACATCGGAATGAATGTAGTCTAACAATCCTTTACTCTTGATCTATTTGTTTGCAACCTTGAACAACACTTTACTTTGCTTTCCCATCACATAAAACTTGCAAAATTCTAACTTGCATGCTCCAACACTCTTCAACAATTGTCGTCGGTGTAATTTTTGCGTTGCTCTTTCACTCATATGGCCAAGCCTTAAAGGCCAAAGTTGGGTTTCATCCTTTCTCGAATTTTCCTCCATGGGTATTGCAACTCCACCTAGAATTATGTTCCCTGAAAGCTCGCAGAGGTTGTTTGTAAGTTTTACACCTCTTATTATCACCATGGCTCCCTTGACACCTTGAGTGCTCTATCATTTGCCGAGAAATAACACCTATTTGAGTCAAGTGTGCCCAAGGATATCAAATTCTTCTTGAGTGCCGACACATGCCTCACATTACTTAAGATTCTAACAACCCCATCATACATTCTTATCTTCACGTTACCCGTTCCAATGACTTGGCATGACACATCGTTACCCATTAGAACACCTCCACCGTCATGAGGTTCATGGGAGTCAAACTAATCATGATTGGAACACATATGAAAAGTACACCCAGAATCTAAAATCCAAGAGTTGGATGTGAGATTACCCGAAGATGCCGCTAAGAGCTCTCCATCGTTTTCCGATGTTGTGCTTACCGTGGAGCTTGACTCGATTTTCTTTCTTTCTTTTACCTTCACTTTGTACTTTCTACAATCTCTTTTGTAATGTTCCTTCTTCCCGCGATAATAACACTCCACTTTTTTTTTACTTCTAGATTTGGGTTTAGAATTCTTCCATTCGGATTTGCATTTCTTCTTTGCTCGACCTCGCTCATTTGAACCCTTTGCAATGAGTACTTCCCTTAAGCATCATTCTCACTTCATGGTCACATGAGAGATAAAGTCTTGAACCAGCTCCTCAAACTTGAGAGTCTCCTTACCAAATATAAGTGTAGTCCGAAAGTGTTTGATAGAATTAGGAAGTGATCTCAACAAAAGCAATGCTTTGTCTTCTTCTTCAAACTTCACTTCTACCTTCAACAAATCACTAAAACACCAATTGAACGTGTTTAAGTACTCCATGATATCTTATCCTTCCTCCATCCTTAGGTCATAGAGTTGGTCCTTAAGGAATAATTTGTTGGACAAAGACTTTCCCATGCAAAGTTTCTCAAGTTTATCCCATGTTCCTTTTGCGGTCTCTTCTTCTATGACATTGTACATGACTTCATCAGAAACATGCAATTTAATGGAACTAATAGCCTTCAAATCCAACTCCTCCCATGTCTCATTGGACATGCTCTCCGACTTCGTTTCAATGTCTCGAATGCAATTATGAAGCCCTTGTTAGATAAGAATATTCATCTTCCTTTGCCACAATATAAAGCTTAATTTTCCATCAAATGGCTTCACCTCAAACTTCATCCCATCGGAACTTCTGATCATCATTTTACCCTTCTCTGCCATTGCAAACCCCCTAGATAAACGTAGGCTCTAATACCACTTGTGTATGTGAACGCTTTTGTGAAGCTCACTTAGTAATTTAATTAAACACCTATTGGGTATTTCACCAAATACCTTGTATACCACACCTTCTAAGACCTTATTTTGATAATGGCAATGAAGGATAACCCAACTAATAGTAGCAAATGCAAATAAGATAAACAACCACACAAAGAAAATAGTAAGAATACAATACCCACAACACGAGATCTTACGTGGTTCACCCGAAGGTTACGTCCACAGCGATATGAGTGTTGGAGCTCGATTTCACTATGAAGAAAACGGGACAAATCGATACAGGGAGTTACCTTAGCTTCACCTTCTTCTAGATCTCAATCTTCTCAAACCTCTCAACCTCTCATTTCTTGGGTTTCTTTCTTTCTCTACTCTCATCTCTAGAAAAGACTTAGACTTGAAGTTAGAGTTCTTTCCAAAAGAAAATCAAAACCCCTTTTAGAAGCACTACATAAGTAGGCCACTTACATAAGTTACAAGTCCAATCCAAATTACCTTGACCGACCCAAAATCACACACATACTTGAATCGGGCCTAATTGTTTTTGAGTTATACTTCAACAATACTAGATTCAGCTCTTAGAAACTTATGATAACGTGTAGCAAAACACTAATGATTTTCATTTTCACAATTTGTATGACTGTTTATTGTAGTTTGATGCCCATGAATACGTTATCATTTTTTATTTATTTATCACTTCCTACCCTTACAATGAAAACTTTCCTTGACAATTTCGACCATTTTCTTGCAAATTGTAATGATTTTAATATTGGTCAAAATATTTCCATTTCTGGGATGTGACCAAAATAGACATCAAAATTTAATACTTCCACTCTTTTGGCTACACTTGCTATAATGGATAAGTAGTAGATAGGAAACTTGATTAGGTTACTCTTGATTTACTACTCTTACAAGGAAAGGCGTATTTTGAAGACCACATAAACTCCTTTCAAACCTCTTGACCATGAGATTCGATATGATCTTAGATGTGTAGGAGCGTAGTGACCAAATTCTACAACTTATTGAAAAAATCAGGATTAAATCATGATTTCTCCTTTACCAATTTAACCACGATTTTTTAAATAAGTATTGAGTATTGACTTTTACGAACTTTTCAATTAAATCACGCAGCTAATGAACCTAAATTTATTAGCTAACAGCTCAGCTAGAATTTTTTTCCCACCAAGCTATTGAGCCTAAAATCTTTGAGGGGTTCAACTCTTATATTTGGAATAAATGAATGTTTCTTTGAACCATGATCCAAGTAACATGTTTCCTAAAAGTACCAACTTAGCTAAGTTGTTAAGGCTTGTGGATTGTTTATACCACAACCTGGGTTCAAAACTCATTGAACCCGCCTTCACCTCAGCTAACCTATAACGCTTGCCTGCATAGCAAAGAAAAAAGAGCAACCAACTTCCTGAAGCTGCCTCCACTATGGCTGTGAAGTTGATTTTGTTGATTTTCCAACATGCCTTTTTAAAAGCAATATGGACAAACTGTTTGGAACTAGAGCTCTATCACTTCTCATTTCCCCCAAGGACCTTGCATACCCCTCCTTGGTAATGATATCTTCAAACATCTCTCATTGGTCAATACTACTGAATATTTACAATTGCAATCCCTCCAATCAAGGAGAAACTTCTCTAATTTAACTTGAGTATGAAAATCATTTAATAAGATAATTTTATCTTGAATCCTTTATCTTATGTGATAAGTGGGTTAGTTAGGTTGGAGTCATGTGGTTGTCGGTCCAGTTTATGTTTGTCTCAGTTTAATCATGCCATATAAGTCGGTCTTCCCCTGGTTTGGGAGATTGGCTTAGCTACTCAAGATTGATTGGTTTTTCCTTATGATATGCATGTGAATTGCCATGTGTATGATCCTTTGTGAAAAGTTTACTCACAATCAAGGTTTAATATCTTGTTTGGAGGCAATGTTTCAGTCAGGAAGAAAATCAATATGACCTTGACTGAAACATTTATTTTGTGCTGGTTTTGGCTGAAACCGGAATGTTCTCCACCTAAAACATTTCGAAAGGGCATAGAATTTTGAACTATGCTCAAAATAGGCCCTTCTTGGAGGTGGAGTCCAATTTAATTATGGTATTCCTATGGGAAGACCATTGTGGATAGTGCAAAATGGGCATATTGATGCCACCAGGAAACAGGATGAGAAATCAGCGTCGCAAGGCACTATTTTGATGCCTATGTGCCGCTTTCTGTGGAGCATTAATCAGTTGATTACCAATAGAGGTAAGGGAAAATGATTTCCATGTTCCATATATATATATATACATATATATATAGAGAGAGAGAGAGAGAGAGAGAGAGAGAGAGAGAGAGAGAGAGAGTAGAGTGGTGAGAGAAAGATAATGAAAATTTCTAAATGTCTACAGGAACAACCTTTAATTGCTCAATAGATGATTGCAATGAATATCTTTTCCAGTATTTTTATTATGAGCAAAATGACAGTTTCGTAAGTGTGGTTACTCTGCATGGTTGTCAGCCAAAGAAACAAAGATATAGAAAAATTCGAGAAATGCGTCATGTTGCTACCTTTGCAATAGTTATTATTATGTGAAAGATGCAGGAATTGTTGCAGGAAAATGGATTTTCTGGTAATTATGTTACTCCATGTGCAAACAGACTTCTTGGAGTGGTAAGAGAGGATGCAAATCTTGTCTACTTTGCTACTTGTGGTTATACTAGAGTTTGGTTGTGTTTACGGCACTAGCATGCTCTTTGAGGATAAAGGGGTAAAAGAGGAAGGATAGTAAAGTTGGAGGGTATTATTGAAAAATGGGAGAAAAGGAAAGACAATAAAGTTGAAGAGATTTTTTTGAAAAAGGGGTATAAAGTTGAAGGGATTTTCTTGAAAAAAAGGGATAAGAGGAAAGTCCATAAAGTTGGGTGTATCTTTGGAAAAGGGGAGAAGAGAGACAGGTAAAAGCAAATCCTCGAGATACATTTTTGTGGAGTATAAAGATTGAGACGAAGGAGTAGGATCTACCGTTGTGTTTTATTATATAGATTTATCTGGAATTCACATGTCTTGTCTAAATTTCCATCATGTTAGCCTTTGATCCTCAAAAAATGGGCATTGCTTTGTTTAGAGGACACTTGTTTTATAAACTGACGGCCAACTTCTTCATGCTTGATCTTTGTTCATGAAGTAGAAGATTCATGATTTTTTTTTTTTTTTAATGTTTTGATATCCTTGGAACAAGACTCGTGACATTTGAACGCTAACATAATATATTGGTCATATATATCATCTTAGATTTCATTTGAGATTATATTGATCCTTAGTTCGCTTCACATCATAATTCAATATCAAAGCTTGTTGTGAACCCATTTTTGAGAGGAATAGAGGTTTATATATATCATATGGCCTTAGGTCTTTAGGTTTATTCACACTCACTTATGATTCATATTTGAATATTTGATCCTTTGTTGTAACCTTCTTTCACCTTGGAGAATAACTTGCATGTTTTTTTTTTTTTTAAATTATAGCTCAAATGCTAATTAGTCAGTGTATAGTACACAAAATAATGTCTCGTAGTAGGTTAATTGTTCGTCATCCAGTATAGCTTGCTTGCCACATGGCATGCAGAGGAGAGGAGAAGCCTACCAAACTCCCCGGACCACATGAATTGGACTTCATGGTTCATTTCCTAGAAAACCAGTACTAATCTCTAGGGAATCTGCAATTCTGGTTCATCTGAGTCGTTTGCAGCTCTTTTGAGTCTTGAGTTCTACTAGGGCAAGTCAAATAAATGTTTATTAATTATCTAAAAATATTTTTACTGTTTAAAATAAAAAAATATATTTCTTTTTTTGTTTTCCGTAAAATATTAACTTAGTCGAATTTCTAACTTGATTCAGAATATATATTTCTGAGTTGACTTATACAAGTTTCTTAATTGAATGATGAGTTGGTTAAAATGTATGTTAATGATAAATATTGATTTGGCATGTATTAAAACATACGATGTAATGATTTAAGTTCATGGTTTTGAACTTTGTTCCAGAATTTTATTTTTATATAGGTAAATATAAATTTTTATTTATTTATTATAAAAAGGGCATGGCATGGGTCGAGATCATGACCAACCCAATTAGATACAAAGAAACAATATAAAATAAATAATAAATAAAAAAGAAGCCTTGATTGATTGATAGATCTTGAAAAAATAATCCTCTAAATTAAACAAATTAAAGAAGGTGAAAGATAAATATGACTGTCTTGTGTTGTATGTAGTTTGTTTCCTGTTTTCTAAAGGGTTTATTATTCCTCCTTATCTTGCTTGCAACACTATGGTACGCAATGCATTCTCTCATCCAATATATTTATTAACATGCATCACGCATATATTTTCCAACACAGTATTGGATTGGGACACACAGTTGTTCCATAAATTATCAAATCGTTCACAAAATTTCAAATCAGATTGTATACTCTTAATTGGACAAAGGAAACGTATTGTGTGTTAATTTCCTCAAATTGGTTTACCTTTTCCATAAATCAAGGGTGCCAACATTTCCCTATATATATATATATATAATGGGTGGCTGTTCTTTTGATAATATTTTAGACAAAACATTTTGTCTTATATAGGTTAAAAATTTCATAATGGATTGATTTTTTGTGAGGATGATCTCTATGATGAGAAAATCTCAGCAAATTTTGAAATTTCTAACCCTAATTTATAAGATGAACAATCGTGAACCGTTAATTTTTACCATTAGTTTGTAATCACTTTTCATGGGGTTAAAAGTTTTAGAATTGACTGATTTTTTGTAAGGATGATCTACTGAGTATAGAGATCATCCTTACAAAAAATTAGTCCATTCTGAAATTTTTTTAGTCATATAAGACAAAACTTTGCCTAGAATGTTGTCTAGGATTTTGTTAAAAGAATGCCACTTATATTTAGTTAGTATCGAATCAAAACAAACACTTTTCCTTGGTATGTAACTGTAATTGTTCGGAACCCAAATCCTTAAATTCGGAGCTAGAGTTTTTGAAAACCATGATTCAGTTATCTTCTTGACCCTAACAGAATTTTTGTTTGTGTCTGAGTGAGAGAGAGAGAATGGGAAGCACATGTAGAGTAGAATAACACGCAACAGGCATGTAACACAGCTTACACCCGGATGGGATGGGATGGGATGGTTGGTGCTAATAAAAATACATCTTCCATATCTCTCTCTCTCTGCTAATATATATATAAAGAATCGCAACTAATTCAACACACACCATGGCTTCTCTTCATTGTTTCCCCATCATTTTTGTGGCATTGTTACTTGTGTGGCATTGTGCACTCTCTTTAACTGAAAATGCTAACTCATCCGACATGGTGGAATGTGGACTTAGACTTGTTACGCTTGTGCCTTGTGCACCATTTATTCAAGGATCCATCCCTTCACCTACAGAATTTTGTTGCGACCGTCTCGGAGACCTCTACCATAACCAGCCCAACTGCCTCTGTGTTCTGCTGAATGATACTGCAAATACAATCACATCTTTCCCTATTAACAAGACACTTGCAGTCCATCTCCCACTTCTTTGCAATATCTCACTCAATGTCTCTACTTGCCCAGGTAACAAAATATTAAAACTCATTGACTCAACTGATCCCTTGGCCATGTCACCTCGTAAATACACCGAGTCAGAGCAAAGAAAAAAGAATTATATTTAACACTCCTCTAGGGAATAAAATACGAAAAAAAAAAAGCTATTCTTTACTTTTAATTAATGAGAAAACTACAGCTGACTGTTTAGACGTTGATTATGGATTCCCTGGAAGAAAAAAAAATTGTATTAATCCTTATAAAGAAGAGTCGTGATAATCTGACTACTCAGTCTGTACGTGGTTGATGTGGCAAGTGCACATAACCATAGATCTTTTTCTTCAGGATACACAAGGAAAAGATATACGGTTTTGTGCTCTTGCCATGTCAAGTGTGTACAGACCGAGTGCATTTTTTTTAGTCATTTTTCGTTTTTAAGTTTTAAAATTATGCTTTCTACTACGGTTCCAATACTTGTTGAGTCAACTCAAAAATCTAAAAGAAAAAAAAAAAAACATCTAAAAGAACAGTTGATTTTTCAAAGAATTGGTGTTTCAGTACTCGATAGTCCAACTGGTTGAACAATTGGCACCAAACATATAGTCTTAGATGAAAGAGTCAACACATGTTTCCCAAGGGATCTGTTTCATTTGGTGAGGTCCAACAAAATCCCAACCCCCAACTTGACATCCAATTTAAATTTTAAACCGAGAGTCCATTTGTAGAAATCTCCACTGTGTTAATAGGCCAGTTGATATCGGTATCACGCCTTTTTTCCAAAATTATATTGAAATAGTTATTAAAAATTAAAATATTTCTTGTTTTTATAACTTATAATATTTTTATATAAGTAAATAATATTAATTTATTTTTCAACAGAATAGTATAAATAATTTTTTTTTTTTTTTTTTTTAAATTGAAATCCATTTAAACAGATAGTCCAAAAACTGAAAGCAATCAAAGATTTCTCAGTACAATAAAGCTAATTGGGTGGTAGATTTCTTATCATCCTTTGGTGATGTTGATTGTGATTTTTCTGTTGAGTTTGAATTATCACGGGAGATGTGTGTTATAAATTTGGACGGTTCTAATCATATTTATTTAAGATTAATATGTCAACAAATGGAAATGATATTGGATAGAGGGTGGATGCATGGGGGAGGGGAGGGGAGGGGAGTAATTATTATAAGTAATCCATGGTTTTTGTTGGTTTTGTTGAAGGGTTGATCTTAATTCCTGGTTCACCTGAATCTCAAATTTCACGTGGGACCAACTCTAGCTCTTCTTCAACTGCTGGTATGTTTGTTATTATATAATATTGTTCTCTTTATCTATAATTTCCTTTTTTTTTTATCAATTATTTTAACAAGAGAAAATCAAACTCGACCAAGATGACTAATTTTAAATGGTTTGACTTTATCTGAAATGAAATGGACATAGGAGTTCATAGTAAACCAACCCCCTATCGATGGGGAACAAGATGAGAGATGTAATACGGGGAACCAACACCCCCCCAAACTCATTTCTATTTTGGACATAAAGCTTTTATATATATATATATATATATATTTTAAATAAAAACATAATAAGATTGGGTGGGCCCTCCCCATCAAAGAAGATGATAAAAGAAGAAGGTTTTTTAATAGATGAGAGACAGATCCTAATGAATGTAGTTTAATTCTCTATTTCAGTTTCTCCTAGTGTTGCATTGGCACCAAGATCAAACATGGGGTTTGGGATTGGCAAGAGTGGTAGCGTAATGCTCAAGTTCTACGGAGGAGGAGGAAGCTCGTTTGCATCAGCTTTCACAGTTTTTCTTCTTCTGACCTTAGTAATATATATTAGCTAGTAGTAGTTATGGTATGGATTTGAACTTTAATTTTACTCATTTGGATTGAACGGACTATTTGGATTTGGATTTGGATTGAATGGACTACTGCTTTATATTTGCTAGGTCAACATAACATGCCAATTCATAAAATTACACACACACACACACACACACACGGGGGTAACATAATAAATATACCCTTTCTCAACATATTGGATAATCCATATATTTCATGTCATCATGATGTGAACTAATTTAATTGATCCAAAACCCGATTAATGTACTTTAGAAGAAGAGATCAATTCAACACCTGTTTTTTCGAATCATAGTCATACATTAAATTCAGAGTTTATCGCAACATTGAACCTAAAATCAGATCCTCCATACCTACACCATAAAATTGGGTGACAATTCCAATCTTATAGACCCAAAGAAATGACACCGACCCAAGAAGATATACAAGACTTGAGTGACCTAAAACCTATTAATTATATTAAAAAGAAACACAAATTTAACCAACCCAACCCAACCCTGGCCTCCACAGTTTAATAAATGATGTCTGCCACAAAAATTCAAAAGGCGCAACACCGTACAATAATTGATCCAGTATGGGGCCCTCACAACATGCATGGTTTAGAGAACTGCTTTCCTGATTTTTTTTTTTTTTTATATACATTATCGTACAACATCATAAGCACACGAGTAACCAGCAATGAGGTCTCAAGCTCTACCAAAATAAATTAAAGAGGAAAAATAAGATAATAAAGTAAAATCATCCATATTTCTTTTAAGAAATCAAAATTGCTGCCCATAACTGGAGTAACTTCAATGGCCCCCAGAGTAGGCTTCCATTACATATTGACATAGCATGGTACACTACCTATCTCTAAACTAGAATGACTGACTGGTCAGATAAGATTAAGAAATTTCTAAATTATCCTTTTTGGACAGTCACCAAAGCCTAATATTACAAGGAAAGTGGGAACAAAAGCTGGCACTTCATGGAAGAAATAGCAAATTTCTGCAAAAACTGATGTTGGTTAGGACGAATGAGTAAAAAGTGGAGAAATTCACCTAGACATAACCAAGCTTGTAAGGGGAGGAGGTATAGATACGTTATTGAGAAGAGAATCAACCGGGTATTTGAAGTTTTCTAGATCAACTTTCAATGAATCGGGTAGTAAAAATCTTTCAGAATCAGAGGACAATCCTAAATTTTCCCCGCGACTGCTGCTGCTACTACCATCAGAATGCTGCTTCGAACCCAAACTTGGCCTCCTCCGTAAGCCATCTCTACTACGCCTTCTTTTTCTTGATGTCTTCCATTTCAACTGAGTGAGCATATCATCTTTGGAAAGGTCTGGTACCAACCTCATCACTTCCTTCACCATACCATTCAGAGGATTATCTCCACATGGTGGAGAACTACTCTTCTCGCATTCAGCATTCTCTAACTCATTCTTTGGTGAATAAGTATCAACAAGGCTGTTGTTCCCAAGTTCTCTATTATCACATATCGGTGCTTCGACTGAATGATTGCCACCATCACTGGATTTACATTCATCTTGCCTGATTTCTAGACAACCAGATAAAATTGATCTCACAAGATCTGGCCTTCCTTTTATAGGAGTCCATCTGTTGGACACCCAATCTTGAGAACACCTCAAGTCACCAATACCAAAAATTGACACAAGTTGTTCTCCTGTAAAATAAATAGAGATTCCAGCAATAAATCAGTGGGTGTCATTTGTCAACAACTTGATTTTAACAAAAACGTACTACTATTGAAGTAATGACAAAAGATTGAGCTGAAAAGAATGGATGGCAAAAGTGTGAATAAAAAAACGTTTTGATTCCATTTTTCTGAAACATTTAAAACTGTGGTTCTTCCATAACAGTATAAAAGATATGAAATATTCAAGATTCTATATTTTCCAAAGTCTCAAAACCAAAATTAGTTTTGTTTTCCAGACTTGAGAAATTCCTTCTCCTAATTATCATATTATATTTACTGCTAACTGTTGATAGAAAGTAGCTAGTGCTATCATTTCAAGAGGAATTTGGAGCAGGAACATTCTTCTCGTACCTGGAAAATAGACGTGAATTCGGTCCTCTGATTCTTTGCGAACCACAATGCCTTCCCACCATGCATCATGCCACCATCCATCCACAGGGGTGCCAACATCGACCAAGTCCAACAGGACTCCACATTTATTGGATGATAGATCGGGACGAACAGTTGTTCTTCCACATAATCGAAGGCCCAAATCATCCCGCACTGCAATCCTGGATGCTAGAATCCATTCCTGCAAGACCAGCTCAATATAAATTAGGAACATTTCCACACAAGTGAACTAATGGCATGCCCTAGCTAAAGCTAACATTGTTTTTTGAGTTCAGCATGCATGAGGTGTCTAGGAAACCTTCCTCACTAACCTACGGCCTCACAACTTTGAACAAACAAGACAAAATATCAAAAAAGAAAACATTTTACCTCTAAACTCTTGGCTTCATCCTCTACATCTTTAATGTCTTGATATCGCACCTTCACCTTGTCTTTGTGCCTCTTGAGAACCACAGCTCTGAACCAACACCCTCTAATGCCACTATCCTGGGAGAGCACTTCAATATGAGAACCCACAGCTAAATGTAGGTCAGGTTTCAGATTTTTCATTTCTTTGCTCGACAAACAAGCAGGGGAGTTGCCTTGCTTTAGACCTTGGATTTCAACTTCACAATTGCTAAACATTTGAATATCCCCATGGGCTGCTTCACTTATCACCTTTTCTTCATGTTTCTGTGTGTCCAACCCCTTAGTTTTGGATCTACGATGCTTTTTCTTGGGTCGGATTTTGATAAAATCCTCATCTCCTAACCCCATACTATCGTCCACAAGTTTAGAAGTTAAATGTCTGTGAGTGGATGCAGTGTACATATATCTGAGTATTTCTTGTTTCCAATAACCTTGGACTTGGGTGATGTCAAAAGCCGTGATATTATCATCATCGAACTGCCTATGGCACATGAAAGGCTCCCAAAGAGTGTGTGTCGCCTCATTCAGGTACTTCTCGAAATGCTGGGGATTGAGGATCGTTGCTGATCCATCTATGCATTCAACACTGAGATCTTGAAGACAAAGAGAAAAGAAAATCTCTCTGTCATTAAAATTGGGAGGCAAAATAATACCAACCTCATCAATTTTGTGAAACCATCGTACCACAACCATCTTGTTGCCTCTTGAGTCCTCGTACAAATCTTCCAAGTACGCTACAAGTCTCTTATTTTCTTCAGCCAAAACATATACAAAGTCATGGACCTGAAAATGGGAAATACAACAAAGATATGAGTTAGAAGCTGACAAGAAGAACAAGCCCACAAAATCATTCAATTAAAACTGAAGTATGTTTCTCATTGAACCGTCAGACTACACTTACAGAAATTGTAATTCCATTACGGCAAAAAGACTGATAATGCCTCCGGCGTTTCCTACATGTCCATGCAGAACCTAACCACAAAAATTCTTTTGAACGGTGCACCAGCTTCTTTAAATGGGGATCCTGAATAGAAATAATCCATAAAAAAGAAAAAATTAGCATTCAATACAAGGTAACGAAGTCCTTAAAGTGATTAAAAAAATGCCCAATATTATGACCCTATTGGTCCCATCATACCAACCTCATAAGCTGGGGGGACACCTGCACCAAAAGCATCATCATCATCCAAAGAACCACCAACAGTTTGGGAGGACACACGAGAGGGAGAATCTGAAACATTCCCAATAACAAGAAAAATAATTGACTTCAGAAGTGGATCCATAAAAATAAAAAAACCAATTAGGCATATAATTAAAATATGAATTACGGTTCAAGCAATCAGAGTTATAAGAAAGCAGAAATGATACCAAATCAGTAAATAAAAAGACTAGGAATCATACAGATAAATGTTCCATTCAAAACCCCTCACCAACTAATGACACAAAAAAGTACAAATAATGGAAGACCTATTAAAGGGAGGCAGGACCACTGGGTACCTCAACAATTCCAAGATCAGCTTTTTGTTGGGTGGCACAAGTGAATAGAAATGACAAAGAATGATTATTATTGTTAAGGGATAAAGCATATCGACCTTGACATAGAAGTTGCTGGATTCACAGACTCTCAGCCAGCTGCTATAGTGGCTTATTATGCCTGCAGCCCAGTACTTGGTTAGTTTCTGATACGAAGAGCACCGCAACATGTAAAGAGAGAAAAAGGATTGACACACAGTGTAGGTAACAATATGCAAAGGCGGCATTGGTACAAAAGCAAATAGTGATAAAGAGGGAGAAAGGGATTGGACGTTCTCTTAATGTTCTCACATGTGAAACAGCAGGAACATATGTCAGATCATCAAAGACAGAAAAGAAAAGGGATTAAAAATTATAAAAGAATAATTTGTAGATGGTGTTGGGAATGGTCTGAGAATAGTTCAAAGTAAATAGTTCAAAGTAAATAATTCTAATAATACAGGTATCCTCTAAATAATTCCAACGTTTCAAACTTAAAGGGACCCAAATTTCATGTCTGCATAAAAACTCGGGTTAAAGTGTAAGGTTATGATAGGTTTGGCAGCCAGCATAAAAATTATGGTATTGTAGATATACCCCCTGTGAAATTGGTGATATTGGGTTTACCCCCTTGCAAAATGCAAGATTAGGTTACCCCCCCTTGACGGTATTTATGAAATACCGCCTGTGAAATTGGTGATATTAGGTTTACCCCCCTTGACCGTAAGTCAAGGTTGTGTCTTCTTGATGATTTAATGGTGAAATTTTGATATTTTTCAAAATGCTCTTCAAATACTTAAATTATTGAATCAAAATTTCACTGTTAAATCATTAAGAAAGAGCAACGTTGTCTTACAGTCAAGGGCGGTAAACCTAATCTTGCATTTTGCAAGGGGATAAACCTAATATCACCAATTTAACAGGGAGAGTGTTTCTAAAATACCCTAAAAAGTTTGGTGTATCCTTTCGTGAACCCCACGCAGATGAGACTCTACAACTACACCCCAGAATATTTTTTTTTACTTTTTATTTTCGAATAACTGGCTGACGAAGCAGTTTTTGATCCCAGGACTATGGGATCTTCTTTCACGAACCCCATACAGCCACACCCAGAAACTTTTTTTTTTTTTTTGGTATGTAGTGATAGGTGGCTAGAAGAAGGGTTTTCAATTCCAGAACTCCATGGTTAAATTTCCTGGAGACTCAAATTAACCAAAAAAAAAAAAAAATGAGCATAAAAAAAATGAATCAAATAGCAAAGAAAAATATTTCTTTAATCAGCATAAAAAAATATTTCAGGAAACTACATGATGCAAACCAAACAGAGCCTTATGGTCAATTTTTTTAAGAGAGAAAGAAAAAGGAACCCAAATTAACCATAGATCTCTAGAGGCGTACGACTCAATTTCCTTGGAAAACACAAAAACAATTAACCCATTAAGGGACAGAGAACCCAACCCATCCAACTCAACCCTCTCAAATTAATTTCTATGAAATATGAGAGAGGGAGAGGGGTAAATTAAGATTTGAAGAGTAATCACTACAAATAGTCGTACATGCCTCTCCCTTCTCCCTCACCCACTTCTTCTTCCCAGATCAACTGGTGAAGATCATAAATTTGGATTTCTCAAAAATCAAAAAAATCGGGGCCAATTTTCTAAAATAGTGATTGAAGGGATCTACTCTTTTATGATGAAAAATGAAAAAGAAGAAAAAAAAAAAAAACAATTCAAATATCCGTCTGATCTGCTCTCCATGAAGAGATGATATTTGACCTCTGTGAGACAACATAAATTCCAGAAAGATTTGTATTTTGGGTAAGACGAAGAAGAAAAAGAAAATTAGAAAAGGAAGAAAATTTATTAATTCTTAGGATTTCTTTAGAATCTTACAATCCTATCTTAAATTATGCAATTGGGTATTTTAAAAATACCAATTTCCACAAATTCCAACCTCGTCAAGCCCTAACATAGATTTTCAAATTAATATCTCACAAATCAACCTCCCACCCCTCTCAAAACCAAATTATAGATAATAAAACCACAAAAACAAAGAAAAATATGAAAGAAAACCCCTAAAAAAAAATCTAAAATTTCAATTAGATAGATATAAGAGAAGAGATGAGATAGTACCTGAAACAATGGAGGATAACCAATCGACAACCTCTCTTCGAGATCTGAACTTTAGAAAAAGAGGAAGAGAAGAAGAAGAGATTGAAGACGAAGAAGAAGAAGAAGGGTTGGTGTTGCAGCTTCGAAGGACATAGCGATAAGACATGTGTCTTGGGCTCCTTTCTTTACCAACAACAGCCAGATCCAAACCTTTCCCATCTCTTCTCTTCACATAATAATGAACCTCTCTTCTTCCCTTGTCGTTCGATACAGACACCTCTTCCCATCCCACATACATCAACATAGACGATGAAGACGACGTTAATGATGAAGATTCCATCTTCATCTTCTCCCTTCCTTTGTTGCAGAAGAAACCCTAGAAATAATTGAGAAGAGGAGAGACGTCTGTAATCTTCTCTCCCTAATCCCCAATTTTTTTTTTTTATAAAAATAAAAAAAGTTTGGACGAATTTGTTTGAATGATCTTTCTGACTTCTGTTTTTATTTGATAGATAAAACTATTCAATATAGAGATCAACGGCGCAGATTTCGTCCACAACGATAACGCTCACGAAACCACAAGGAAGTTGCGGGGCTTCTTAGGTCAATTTCTTTTATTCCTTTAAATACCCTTGTTCTAAATTCTTATTCCCTAAAATCCCCTGACTTCTCGCCACGATGACTCATCCCATTCCCGGCTGTTAGGCAAGTCTATGAAAATTCGCTCGAGTCAACTGAGGTTTTTTTTTTTTAAATTCATTTTAATGTTTGGCATCAAATATAAATGGTGTACATGAACATCAACAAATCATCTTATGAAATGAGAAAATTAATAATTGAAAGGGTAATAAGAATAACTCGAATGAGGGTGACCCTGAGTCTTGAATCTTGGATAAGATCGACGATGGAATCCATTATGTATTATCACGGTCATAAGCACAAATCTAAAATCTTGTGTTTCTCTTCATTGTTTAGACAATGCATAAACACCTAAAAAATAAAGATCAGATTATATTATTTTCACCAAAGAAACATATTTAAATGGTTGCTATCCACATGGAACAAGAATAACTCCAAATCTAGTGCAAAAAGGAAGTTGACTCCTAATAACTAAGGATAAATACAAATTAAAATGTTCGAATTTAAGAAGATTTTAAGGAGAAATCTATATATAGGAATCTAATCAAAAGCAAAGGTATACTCATTCCCATTTTTACTCTGCAAAAAGTAATATTCTTTTTTGATCAATCGCAAAAAGTAAATTTGACTTGTACATTAATATTTTCATAGAGACTCCTCGTGGGAACACCAATTGAAGATTAAAAAGGAAGGGTTGAAGGATGTCAAGAAAAATCACCTTAGTAATAATTATTTAAATTTAAAATATTAAATAAATCTAAATTGACTTAAAAGTTTGACTTGTCTAGGTAGGATGACTTTGATAATTCAAATGGATATTAACGGTGTGAAACAAGATAAGATATCTTATACCATGGTTCATGGATCACTTACTTCCACTACTTATACTTGTAGATGAAATATATTTTTGAAAATAAATGTAAGAAAATAAATTTCTAAAATGAATATTTAAAAAAAAAAAAAAAAATTTAATGTTTGGCATGTATATAAAAATATACATTTTGTGCATGAACATCTAATAATCATCATATGAAAATAGAGAAGAAAAAAAAAAAGGAAAATTACAAAAATAGGGTTAAATATTTTAATATTTACAAAAAATGAACTATTTTTTTTTTTAATTATCAAAAACGAATAAAGTCACTGGATAATCTAGCATTTTAAATGAAGGCTAAATCACTAAGGTGTTAAAGCAAACTATTAAAACGTTAGACAGTCCAACATGTTAAGCATTCAGAGGGCATTTTTGAAAACAATAATGTATTTTAACATATTGAAACACTGGACAGTCCAGCGAGTTACTAAGACGTTGGACTGTCCAACAACTTAATTCGTTATTGGTCATTTTTTTTTAAATAAACTTTTTATAAATATTAAAATCTTTAATCCTTTCTAAATAATTTTCTCAAGAAAAATTATAATGTTTTAAATTTAACTATATAATACTAAATAAATTTAAATTAGTTTGACTAGTTTAAGATGAGACCACATTACCATGGATCGAGGATCACTCACTTCTACCTTATAGAATAAATACGTTTTTAAAAATTATTTTAAGAAAATTGATGTCATTAGGGAAGAAAAAGATATCGTATTTGATTCCACCAAAGAAAATGTTAAAATGATGGTTGATTTTTAAGTTTTTGAGTGGAGAATAGTCTTGATTCTTGAGAGAATAAGATTAGGAATTTTTGAAAGAGTCATGCTACTAGTGTCCTGTAGATACCCTAATTTGTATAAACCCATTAGAAAAATCCAAAACTTTCCTGAGTTGATTTAAATTTAAAAATTAAACCCTCAAACGGACTCGTATTGTCAGTTGGCACCATTTTCATGCATACATGCATCATATCATATAGTTTTGCATGTCCAAACCTTGTCCCTAATCCATATCAACTCTCCATTGATCAACTCATTACCCATATCCTAATCTCATACAAAATTCATACTCAAGCCTAGTCCAAATACTCAAACTTAAACTACCTTAAGCCCACAATTCAAATCCATATCCTAATCTCATACTAAGCCCATTCTCAAACCAAGCCATCACAAAGTCATCCTAAGTACATAACTTAAGTCCATAATCGAAGTCCATATCCTAATCCAACACCAAACCCATTCTAAGTCAATGATCTACATATCCTCCCAAAAGGTGATACACATTGACCTCTCATAAGCCTCTAATGCCCAATGCTCTAATCTAATTGGAGAGTCGACTCCTCATTATGAAAACCTAAGAATACCCTTCTCAAAAAGTGTGGTCAAACAAAAAAAGTAATTTGATCTTTGATAAAAACCCATAAAATTATGAGAACTTCTAATCTTACCCTCAAAAGGTGAGAATCTTCAAGTACATACATGGAGTTTTTCCATTAGCCAATTTCAAAAATATACATCTACCCTTGATTTATGAATTATTTACAAATGAACCAAGGTCTACTTTTCACTTACCACTTTACCTTTACACATGTCACTCTCCTATTTACCCTTCCAAAAGTACTTTTTATTCTCTCACATCTATTTATCAAAAAATCAAATACTAAAAAAATATTTTTAGAATTTCTTCACAAATTTCACATTTACTCTCATACAAATGAAAAATCTAAAAAAAATTAATATAAACATCATGTCCATTCTCTTTATTTTTAGGGTTGGAGTACTTTATCTCTAAAAAAATTTCAAAATTTTTATAAGTAACCTCATTTTCTATGAGCAATTTATATTCTCAAACCCCCTTTTTTAATCTAAAACTCTATCAAAATCCCTATTCACTTCTCTAACCTTCTCTCAAACCAACCTTCAACTCAAGAGCTCTCATCCATACTCAACCAACAACCATCTACCATCAACAAAAACACCAACCTTCAAGTTCATCTCTCAAGACTCAAGCACATTCAATAACCTCAAGGGACAAAGTGGATGTAGATAGATTATTTTCAAGTCTGCATCTTCTACTTCTAACCCTCTTTTTTTATAGAAATCTGTTAAGATGTAATGCATACCCTCTCCCACCTCCGGTAGATTGGACTAAGATTCGATCGAAATGATGGGAATTGAAGCCTTATTTCCCTTACTATATCACATGCATCATATTGTACACAATGCACTCACTCACATATGTTTGGTGATAATGAAGAAATGTGTCACCCTTTTGTTGGGGTGAAACACTAAGTTTCTAACCTTGCATACATGCATTAAGGTTGTTGCCTCAAGGGAACTCCATTATGAGATCTTTCTAAATGTTCAAACTAACATTTCAATTCATAATAAATAATGTGGCTATATGGGTCATCATTTTTCGTAAAATGTCCCTAATATCTCACATTGACATCAAATCCCTTTTTAAAGGGAATATTTTCACTTAATGCACACACCATCTCTTGCATGCATTCTCAGGCATTTTTCATTTATTTTCTTAAATTTTTCAAAAGAATTACCAAGTTTCAAGGTAGTTACTTTGGTGGAGAGGATGGGATGGCTAACACCTTCCCCATTCTCTAATCAGACCTCCCTATTTAGATCTTAGGTAGACTATGTATTTTCTAATAATCGAGACTCATGACAATGTAAAATCAATTTCAAAATCATTTCGGGTGCCCATTCACACCCATTTTAAAAAAGAATGGTGACGACTCTAAACAACGTAGCGTTGAGATTCATAACGAATATTTTCATGTCTACAGTACCAATGTGTGTCAAATTGATAACATACCTCTTGACTAGAATCTTTTCTTATAGACTAATAAAAATGACTTAAATGTCCATATCTTAAAAATCTTATAAAAAAACACTTGATTGTTGGGGGAGTGGATCCTCTATAGCATTTTTTTCCTGTAATTCCCAATAGTTCTATTTTCATAGCGAAGATAACGTTACGTTAAAAAAAATCAAACACTTATCGATCCAAAGATCACTGCTTAGATTAGGTTTTTTTTTTTAATTTTTTTTTAACCTAATTGAGAGCTTTAGAAATGGATGATCACTAGACTCTTAATTTAAAATTATTGGATTTTTGTGTCTAGTTGATGTGGTACTTTCTCAATTATGGATAAGAGCTACAGGGAGTTACAAGAAAAAAGTGTTACAAAGGATTCATTCTTTGATTATTTTCTTAAACATATGTTGTTTTCAAGTTCTTAAACCTTTAAGGTAAATTATTTTTAATATATTTAATCTCATATTTCAATCCATTGTTTTCGACCGTGATTGTCTTAATTCATTGTAGAAAATCTTGGATTTTCTACCCCAAATTCCATCATCTTTTATTTCTCCAAAAAATCTTATTTTTCTCTTAAGGCTTGATGGTTTAAGTATCAAGACGAGGTTAAATATTTACCCAAGAAATTGAAGATGAAAAGCTTTTGTCAACAGGTGAAGACATTTAAATCATTTTTATATTAGAGAAGATGAAGGTTACGTGATGTCGTCAGTTTTAAAATATAAGGGTATCTCAATCATTAATAAAACATGAAAGGGTATATTTAAATCACCTTTTATTTCATGTGAAGCACATAATCATTCACATATATAGGTAAATTTTCTTATCCAATTATATCATTTTCTTTTTTTTTGAAAAAATAAAATAAATAAGATTCAAATTAAACGATCCAATACATATATCAATTAATATAATACTATTAAGATTACACATTCTTTTTAGTTCTTATGAAAGTGCTTATCTTTCTTTTCAACAAAATGTTATACCATTATTTTAATTATATAAATCAATTTTACTATTAAAAATTAAATCAATAAGTTGTTAAACTATCCAAAATAATTTTTTTATCTAATTATAACTAACCTAATGATATTTTTGTGAAAATTTGAAAATTTTCAACTTTGGGAATTGTAATAACTGGCTACTTCTAAGAAAACCAAAATCTATGACTCAAAGTCTGAAAAGTGGACCCTTGACCGTAGAGTCCAAAAATATAAGTATAACATATCTTGATAAGTTATGTTTTGAGTTTTAAATCTAAAAACCAATGACTACATACGTTTCAATAGACACGTTGTCAAATCTAGCTATGCAAATTATGACACCATATATGGAATAGCGACACATAATCATTATGTACAAGAGAGCTTCTACAAAGCTTCAAAGAAATCGCATGTTATAATATCCAAATGTGTTATAGGTGGTGTAAATGCGTGATTCTTGATTTCCAAGGTCACCTCTACTAAGATTTGGAGTCGCCACCATTCATTTTGTAAGATGTGAATGGTCACCCGATGTACATTTTTGGAAATTTGTCATTTTTGACGTTTAGTGACTCTCGTTCGGATAAGATACTAATCAACTTGAGATCGGGGTAAGCGGTTCGATTGGAAAAAGGGAAGTTGTTAGGCACCATTTTCTCCCCACCAAGTGGTGGTAACCTCAACTCAACTTGGTCATTTTTGATGAAAATGCAAAATAAAAATAAAATATCACATGTCGATAACTTGTACCCTAAGTAGAGATTTATTTTTGGCTCGATTATAAGATCATCCCATTGAAGGAGATGATCCTTATGAATGCTTAGCCTTGGGGATTACATGTGACGCCCTGCCAAACGCTAACACCAAACCCAATGCCAAGTCTCAAGGTACTAGGTGGCACCTCGAAATTTGGACATGGTCCCATTTGTTTTTGTTAGTATTCTACGGAACACGAAAACCTGATAATCCAATATATAACAAAACCTGTATATAAAGATGCACATACAGGAATTAACAGTGGAAGACTAATTACATCTAACATGTAAGTAGATCAGAGTGCGAAAAATTTAATAATATACAAGCTTACCAAAAATACTCTCACTCTAACATAGACCTAAACTCTCAATCTAAGGACTACATACATCCTTGATGAAATTGACAACACTAAGGGATGTAGCCCTAGTGCTTATCAAGCAATAGACTCTGATCGTCGATCTGGCCGATCAGATACTCCTCACTTACTGACTCTGCGCCTGTTTCGGTAACTACAAGTGCTGAAACTAAAAAAAATAGGAAGGAAAGGGTGAGTAACGAGAGTTACCCAGTAAGTCCACAACTAATTCCTACTAATACCCTCCCTAAACATGATCGAGTAAAACATATTGAACATTTTAATACATTCAAGGTTTTATAGAATAAAATACGATCAACTGGTACATATAGCCAGGGATGAACAACTAAACAGTTTAAAAGTTCACATATCATTAATCATCGGTACTCACTATACATTTATCAACTTATGTAAATATAGTTGACAACATTGAAATAGTAGACGTGTTTTTCAGTTTGTACTTTGAAATATAACAACAGATACATAGTACAAGTGGTGGAGTATCAGAATTAAAGAGTTGGGATTCACGACTGGATCGCTCCCAGTCTGGACATGATATTCCTCAATAATATCGTAGTTCCTGATTTTGTGACTAGTCGCTGTTTACCACATTTGCGAGATCATTTATCTAGTTCAAGCTGGTCGTTTGACGCGACTGTAAGCAATGGGTCTCTTTTCGATGTGTCAGAACGTTTGACTACTACTAAATTGTTAGTGATCACTGATTAATCATCTTCGTCTATGCCTATCAGGCGTGCATGTGATTCCCAAAATGACACTCCACTTGTATACGACCACCTTTACAATACACGTTCACTGGTAAAGATAAGAAAGGAATGGACTCGGATTCCAGTTGTGACTCCACTCTCATACGCGTCCCATACTACGTATGAGCTTGGTGGTCCCTATCTTACATCCTAGAATAATGCACTCCTCCAGATGATGTGACACACTATCCTTTCAGGCATTCACAGACCCTTTAACAACTCACAAAATAGCTACATATATATATTGTTTTCATTTAAAACAAAATAGAAATTAACAGAATAGGGTAGCGAATGGATATCCAGTTCCTACCATGCAACTGTGGCCCTCTCGGCCTAAAAATAAATAACAGTACTCAGCGCACGCGCTAACATAATCTTAAATAGACATGCAACCCTTTCATTAATAACATGGATATCCTTTCACCAACCTACATATAACATAAAATGTAAAATACAGACATCACCCCTCAGGTGTGACTCTGACATATTATCGATCATCCCCTTTTCCATTATCTCGACATTTTCATTTTTTGTTTTTTTAAATCAAACTATTCATTTTCAATCTTTCAAAGTCATTTTTGGTCTTTCCATCGAAAACCATCAAGGTTTATTCAAAACAAGGTCCCGACGATGCACGGGACCAAAACTGTTAAAAATAAGGAAAACTGGTGAAAATTTGGTTAAGTATCAGACTTGATCACGATGGATGAGGGTGAGAATGGGTTAAAATCCTAGGTTTGAAAAATGGTGTTGATTTGGCTTCTTAGAGAAGAGGGGAACAAATGAGAATAAAAGAAGTTAGCTTTCTTTTATAAATGTTGAGAGTATTTTTGGCATTTTCTCTTGTTTATATTTTCAATGGAAATTCAACCATTCGGACTCGAAAATTTTCAAATGAATATTTCATTTCGAATAATTTTTCGTTGTGGACCTAACGGTGTCATCAAATTTTTCTAGTTCTCGTTCTAATAAACCTTTACCATTTTGGGTCCCACTTAACACAAATTTTGAGGATTTTATAACTTCTTCATCCGAACTTGCTTACAGACTAATGTATATATTCCGATCCTTTTGAATCTAATGGTGAAGTCAATTTTCCTTGAAATTAATCATAACAATATTCGAGTATTTTACTCTAAGTCCCTCCTTCGATATTTTTCTTCCAAATCTCACCCTTTAATTTTCTTGAGATATGAGTTGAAAATCTGGGGTATAACATTGCATGTGTTTTTGAAAAATATTAGCTATGGTTATGGGTCCGTTCTCATGAGTTGAAAAGAACCCGAATATCGATTGTCACAAAACGTTGATAAGTTAAAATGATTTTGTTTTGAAGTTGGTTATAACATTTATACTTTCGACCAAATCGAAATCCGATCTACCAGAGATAAGGGAGGGGGAACATTACATCTTAAAATCTTTCTAAAATAAAACTTAAAGAGAAGAATGGGATAATAGAATAGGGATATGGAGATGAGAGAAGGGGGTGTTCTTTTGACCCAAAACCCATCTTGACCTTCAAAGATATGAGTCTTCCTTGGCTTTGTCTTCAATGGAAGATAGAAGATTGAGAGAAGATGATGTTTGACTTTGAAAGTGATGCTTGATTTAAGAGTAAGTTGAGAATTGAGAGTTTAGTAGTGAATTGAGAGTTGAGAGTTGAGAGTAGAGGGTTGAAAGTGAGAGGGTGTTTTTCTTATGTAACACCCCGTGTTTTTAACTCGTATCTCGAAGAAATTAGATAGTATTAATTCGAGGAATATTCTGAAAAGATAACTTAGAGTAAAGTGCTCGAATTATGCTATGATCATTTTTGTCAAAAATCGACTTTGCCATTAGTTTCAAAATGATCAAAATATATACTTTAGCCTGTAAGCAAGTTTGAATTCAAGTTCGGGTGAAAAAGTTAACAAATCCTCGAATTTCGCTTTAAGTGGGACCCAAATAGTAAAATTTTCGTTAGAGGGAGAATCATGAAAATTAGACATTACCATTAGATCCGTAGCAAAAAATTATTCAAAACGGTATACTCGTTTGTCATTTTTCGAGTCTGAATAGTTAAGTTACGGTCGAAACTAGAAATAAGAAAAAAGTTACAAGTATGCCATCAGCTTTTTATAAAAGAAAGCAAACTTTCTTTTATTCTCACTTGTTTCCATTCTCTCTAAAGAAATCAAACCTCAGCCATTTTCTCAATCTAGGTTTTCCTCTCTTCTCCTCAAGATCCGCTAAGAACGAATGACTGTTGAACCCCGACGAGGAAGACAAAGTTGTCGGCTACGACGAGAGCCACAACCTCACCCTCTTTGTTAGTCCATTCACGTCCATTTCCTCACCTTCCATCAGAAATCAGCGAGTAGCTTAGGTTATCGTCATACTCGGAGCTTCACCTTGTTAGTGGAGGCTTGTCTTCTAGGGTAGAAGTGGAGGAGAGTGCCGTTGTCGAAGAAGTTTCAAACCCTCGTCCTCTTTGCATCAAACTCAGCTCAACACCAACTCTTTTACCACCAACTTTGATCTTTGTACGAGTTCATCACTTTCGGTGTCCACAAATAAGTAGGGGACTTTCAATTCCTATTGGTAACTTTAGATTTATGAAAATGTGCATTTAGGTTGTTTCCATAAAACTTATTGTTTGTTTTAAATCGTAGAAATCCTTGTTTGAATTGAAATTCATGCTAGAAATAGGGATTTGATGTATTTTATCTATGTTTTTGATGTCGAATTCGTGGGTGGGTTGAAAGGTTTGAGGAATGGAATAAAGATCCAAAGAAGGGATCGAAAAATCCCAAAATCGCGAGTGAGGTTCAGGCTGTAGGCAAGAAGGGTCGGTGCCACCAGCACCTACCGAAGGCATTCTGTTGGTCCCACCGACAGAATGAGGCTTCTGCCACCGACGAAACTAAGAAGCCATCGAAAATTTTATTCTGTCGGTAGATGCTGTCGGTCCCACCGACACCTGCTGATGAGTATTTTGTCGGTTCCACCGACAGACAATGGTTCTGCCACCGACAGCTACCGACTAAAACAGTTCTCTTCAGAAACTGTGTTCTGACTCTTGGCTTGACCTCCTCACCCATTATACATTATTTCTCACCCTTTATTTCATTAAAAACATTAAAGTAAATATCCATTTACTTTAAGTTCTTTAATGAAATTAAGGTTTTACCCCCCATTTCGGAACAATGGGAATGGTTTTGAGATCCGAATCTCAAAGGATCGAAATCCAAATTTTGGTTTCAAGAACAAAATGTATTTTTCGACGTTTTCGACAAGTTTTCAAAATGTAATAACTTTCGCATAACTTTGAATTAGATTACAAAACTATCTAGTGTCGAATCTCGTGATCGAGACTTTCATTTCGAAAAACCCGTTTTCAATTTCGAGAACTTTGAAAAATTGAGTTTTCGACACTTAGCCAAATTTTCACCAGCTTACCTTATTTTTTAACAGCTTTGGTCTCGTGCATCGTCGGGACCTTATTTTTTTAATAAACTTTGATGATTTTAAATGGAAAGACCAAAAGAATGACTTTAAAATATTAGAAATGAATGGTTGATTTGAAAAGATGAAAAGTGAGAATGACGAGAGAATGGGAAAAGAGAATGAACGGTAAAATGCCAGAATCACATCCGAGGGGTGATGTCTGCATTTTACATTGTATGTTGTATGTAGGTTGGTGAAAGGATATCCAGGTTATTAATGAAAGGGTTGCATGTTTATTTCCGATTATGTTAGCGTGTGCGCTGAGTACTGTTATTTATTTTTAGACCGGGTGGCCACAGTTGCATGGTAGGAACTGGATATCCATTCTCAATCCTGTTTTGTTAATTTCTCTTTTATTTTAAATGAAAAACTATATATATACGTAACTATTTTGTGAGCTGTTAAAGGGTTTGTGAATGCCTGAAGGGATAGTGTGTCACATCATCCGGAGGGGTGCACTATCCTAGGATGTACGGTAAGGACTACCAAACTCATACGTGGTATGGGACGCGTATGAGAGTGGGGTCACAACTGGAATCCGGGTCCATTCCTTTCTTATCTTTACCAGTGAACGTGTATTGTAAAGATGGTCATATACGAGTGGAGTGTCATTGGGAATCACATGCACGCCTGATAGGCATAGATGAAAATGATAAGTCAGTGATCACTAACAATCTAGTAGTAGTCGAACGTTCTGACACATCGAAAAGAGACTCATTGCTTACGGTCACGTCAAACGGCCAGCCTGAGCCGGATAAATGGTCACCAGTGTGGTAAGTGCAGCAATCGACCACAAAATCAAGAATTAAAAGTCAGATTTATGTTGTAACATCATGTCCCGACTGGGAGCGATCCAGTCGTGAATCCCAACACTCAAATTCCATTACTCCACCACTTGTATTATGTATCTGTTGCTATATTTCAAATTATAAACTGAAAAACATGTCTATTATTTAAATGTTGCCAACTGTATTTGCATAAATGAAAAATGTATAATGAGTATGGATGATTGATGCTATGTGTTACTTTTAAACTGTTTAGTTGCTCATCCCTGACTATATGTACAAGTTATTCGTAGTTTCAATTGTAAAACTTGCATGTTTTGAAATAATACAGTATGATTATTCGATCACGTTAGGCGAGCTTATTGGTAGGAATTATTTGTGGACTTACTGGGTAACTATTGTTACTCACCCTTTCCTTTCATTTTTTTTAGTTGCAGAGCCTTCAGTTGGCGCAGTGGGTGCTGAGCTATTAGCCGAGGAGCACCTGGTCGGTCAGATCGACAACCAGAGTCCCTTGCCCGGTGAGCATCATGACTACTTCTACTAGGAGTCTGTTCGTCCTAGGAGGTGTACATAGTGTTTTGGGTCGAGTGATAGGGCTATATTAGAGTGAGGATAAAACTTTGTAATCCTGTACAACATTATCCCTTTTTGCGCAACTCTGACCTTATTTTTTGTTGTTCTTAAATTATTCTGTATTCCGTTTCATACTCGTTATAAATACATTACTTTATTCAAGATTGTTGGAGTTGGTTTATCAGGTTGAGTTCCGTGAAACGCTAACATAAACAGAGGAGACCATGCCGAAATTTTGAGGCACCACCTAGTGCCTCGAGGCGGCCTTGGGATTTGTGTTAGCGTTTGGCGGGGCGCTACATCTTAATTTTTCATTAGCTTTTTTGAGTTGAGAATGAAGGGGGTTTTATAGGATTTGAAAAGTATCTTTAGGGGTAAAGTTGGGTAAAAAAATGAAATAGAGTATAATGGTTTAAGGATTGTGAGAAAAGGTATTTATAAATTGAGGGTGGTGAATGGACATTTGTGTAAGGGGGGTTAGATAGGTCATTAGTAACCAAAATGAGTTGGATCTTTCAACCCATTTGAGTTGAGTGTTAGGTGGAATGAAATTAATGATGTATGGTTGAGAGAATGAGGGTGTAAGATGGTGGTTAAATATTTGGTGAGTTGAGGGGATGGAATTTTAATTAAAAGAATGGGTTATGTAAGAGGGTAATTAATTAGGTTTTTGGGAGGGTGGAAGAGATGGTGACATGAGTCAAAATGTGTTGAAATTAGAGGTTTAGATGAGTTGATGAGAGAGAATGAGTATTTGATTTGAGAGAAAGGGTGTGGGTTTGATGATGGTAGGTTAGGGGGAGGTATAGGTTGAAGGTGTTTGATTTGAGAAAATGGGAATTTATAGGAAATGATGAAGGTAGGTTAGGGGGAATTGTAGGTTGGAGGTGTTTGATTTAAGAGAATGGGGGTTATAGAGAATGATGATGGTTGCTTAGGGGGAGGTATAGGTTGGAGGTGTGGGTGGATGATGTTTAGAAAAAAGGTAATAGGATAGGTAATGGGATGAGGGAGGTGAGTTGAGGTGGTGACATGTGTCCCACCTTGATGATCATGTTGAGTGGTTGTGATGTTGGGTTGGGTTGAGAGTTGGGCTCGGGTAATGGATTGGGTGTATAATGTTAGGTTGGGTTGAGAGTTGGGTTTGGGTAATGGATTTGGACTTATGTTGGGTTAGGTTGAGGAGTGTAGAAGGGTGGTGAGGAATTTAGGTACATGAGCCACGTGAGTAGGGCCTTGGGCCATTTATTAAAAGAAAATGATAAAATACATTGGATTTTTGAAGGTTTGGACCTTGGGGCCCATTCCAATTTTTATAATTTTTGAGGCATTTTACGGTAAGGGTCCGATCAAATTTAGGTGTCTACAGGTGGAAAAATTGTAATATAACTATAACTTCTCAAAAAATATATATAAAGAGAAAACACAAAGATTAAATATTGAAATTCCACTCAAATGAATCTTGTTACTCTGTCAAAATTTTCATTAACTTGTTGGAACACAATCACATGAGCATCAGAATTGAAGTATGACGACAAGAGTTGATCTGTACCCACAATATCCATTGATTATGCATTGTCTTACCCCAAAAGTAAATTAAAATGTCATCACCCTTTAGTATTTCAAGCCTACACACAAATGCAAATCATTATAAATCAATGTAAAATAGAAATTTGTTAATATCAAGTGTTTAGTTAACTCTTTGAAAATCTTACATTTTCATCAAAAATAGTCACAAATTAAGGAGTAATGGGGCCATACAACTTGAAATGTGGCAAGCGTATAGCATGTAAAAATTAAAAAGAGTAACAGATTGAAGAGTAACGGGACAATTAATATTTTTGTAATCATTTAAGAAAGCTTTTGGCTCTTGTAATAGGACGAAATTTTGGGGATTTTTTTTGCAAAGTGGTCTTAGATATGCTGTAATTATAAATGTAGTTGACTCAATTCGCCACTGGATTGGCTCAAGTACTAATTGCATTTCACGACAAATCCCATCAATATCTTTATGTTTAGTGATATTTTCCTTTCGATTTTTTTTTTTTTTTCATTTTTTATATGGTTTGTTTTAATTACGTTCAACATTTAATTTGATTGTTCAGATCTACAAACCCTAACTCAATGATTGTACAAATTTATATCTACTTGCAAACATACCAAACATGATTTAGTGAGTATTATATTAAGAGCCTTAAACTAGGCAAACCCAAATCCAAAAGTGTCATATACTTTTTCTCTCTTAAAATGAAAAAACTCTCTATAAACCTTATAGTTTCAACTTCATTATAAATTATGCCTTTCATGAATTTATTCAATTTTAAATGACATGATTACCCTTAATTTTCTACCTATATGTTGGACATATAACATCGAATACCATTAAAATTATATAGTATTCTATATTTAAATTAATTTAAATATTAATTATCTTTAAAATAGAAAAACGCCCTTCATTTACAATCATGTAAGATATACTTTCTCTCAACATCCTAAAAAACAATCACATTTGTTTGATAAAACTTGATAACTAATAAGTTTGAAATAGTTATTTTTTTAAATGTAAAGTTCTAAAATATCATTATCTTTTGGTGATGTATATATACACTTAATAGCATTTAAGAGCCATATACAAAATCAAATATTGAGATAAATATTTTTCAATATATGGGTTAAAAGTTTCGGAATGGGTTCATTTTTATGTGGAAACGCACATTTGACATGCATTTTCAAATGTAACCCTTGAATGCCCTTTGCTATTATAATGAGAGAAGGTGGAGTAGAAGTGGTTGGAGACCAAAATTTGAGTGGTCATAAATGCCCCCACTTTTATATTTAAATATAATATAATTAATATCATTTTAGTTAAAATCCATAAAATTACAACCCACCATCCTAGAATCACATTGCTTAGTTTTCAATATTACAAAAATAAATTTTTTTACTAGCTAATCTACAAAATCATTTTAATTAATATTTTAAATTACAAATAAACATTTTTTATGCATGTGCGTTTGCACATACCACCTTCTAGCATCACATAATGTTAATTTTGCAAGTATTTTTTTTTTATTTTCAAAACCATTGACCATTATAATTATTCTTTTGTGTTTTATGTACAAAAAAAATCGAGAATTTCATTTATTCTAATTGAGGGTGTGTGGATAAAAATCTCAAACCAAATAAGTTAGTCATAATATAGTTTCTTTTCCTTCAAAATCTTCTAGTGGAATTCCCTAAAAACACTCTGACCTTCAAATAATCGAGGAATGTGACATAGTTTAGACAAAGATTTTAATACATAATTTTATGCATGAGTTTTTTAATTTATAAATTCTTATAGTCCCTAGTTTTATTTCTTATTTTCTTGGTCGCATCATACTTCCTTCCGTGCATGTGCCCTGAGATTATGTCTTGGGCTTGTTTCAGTACATGAATTGTCATTCTTCAATTTTTTATTTATTTTGTGATTATAAAGTTAAATGTATTTTAAATATGTCATTCTGAATAAGCCACATTTTACCACAAAGGCTCTTTGGGGTTCGTAGGTGAGTTTTGATGTCAATTCTTAGAAAGGGACTTTTCATCCGTGCATGTGCCCTAACATCATGTTTTGGGCTTGTTTCAGTAGCTGAATTGTCATTCTTCAATTTTTTATTTATTTTGTGATTGTAAAATTAAATACTTTTCAAATATGCCACTCTAAATAAGTCACATTTTGTCACAAAGGCTCTTTGGAGTTCGTAGGTGAATCCTGATGTCAACTCTTAGAAAGGAACTTCACATTTCATGACACATGTTAGCTTTGTATATAATTATTAGGACTGATCCCTAATGGTAATTTGATATGTATCGATCAAAGTTTAGAAGATAGTTTTCTTTCTGAGAGGACATTTCATACATGTGTATCATTTCCCAACTTCTTAATTGGTCATGTATGTATATGCAATTTAAGGAATCAACCGAAGAATTTGAAAGAGAAAAATCTTTTCGATTATTGATATAGTTATTTACAAATTTGTATCAATATAAAAGATGAAATCACCTCGACCCCTTTTTCACTAAATAGTAAAAAAAGAATTTGACTGGAAAATGGGGATTTTTTGAGATTTAAGAATCGCCACCTTGTTTAGGTCTAGGAACAAAAAATAACTTCAAAACAGATCCAGATTGGTTCACGGATAAGAAAAATGGGTAAGGGATTAGATTACAGGTTTCAGAAGGTGTTAAGCACCGAACTCATCCGATCGAGATGATCAATCTCTACTACAATCCAAAACTATCCTACAGTCAACATGTAAAGATTAAAGTCCGATTAGGGTTCAATCATTATTAATTTTTACTGGATTTGTTAAACGGATCCTTCGACTAAAGTTTTCCCCATCATTACATGATTTTACGAATTTTTCATAAAAATGAAGTAAAAATGAAAAAGCTTAACCTCGTTTAATATTCTAAAGTCCATATGGAAAATTTTTAAAAAAATTGATATTCAATTAACAAATATTACACACACAAATAATTTTCATATAATCTAGGTCTATCACATCCATAAACATTTTTCAATTCATACATGATTTCCAAATTGAAGGAATATGATGCATGCTCACCCTATATATAATTACCAAATTCATAAAAATACGATTACATGCAAACTTTCTAAATCAAGAAAATTTAGATCATGAAAAATTGACAAATTAAAAAAATCTTACTAGATATAAATTTGTCTAAATCAATAAAATTTATATAGCACAATTACCAAGTTGGAAACTGATAAAATAATGATGCATATAAAATTTTCAAATTAACAAAAATTTCATATTAGCATGATTACCAAATTGGAAATTGAAAAAATAGAAATGCATGTAAAATTTCAGAATTGAAAAAAATAAAATTATGGGTATTCAATTTCTAAATCAACCAAACGAGCATATATGCGTAAACCTTCAAATATCTAAATAGTCACATTTCACAAGATAGATATTTATCAAATCAGCCATCAAATAATTAGAAGCATGAAGACTTATCACAAGCATCAATTTTTTTTTCAAGCGATAATATTTATTTACTTGCATCACATATAAGCTAAATAAAATTCTTTTTATCTTCTTTTTTTATTAGATTTTTTTTATGAATGAATGGTTAACGCAACCATAAATATGAATTCATGTGGAGTTGGGTGACATATTCCTTATGATGCATTGACGATAAATTCGGTAATCTCTTTAATATTTTTTTTCATGAAATTTGGACCAATCTGATAATATTTTTACTTTAAGCAATTATGACCACTTTGGTAATTATCTACGCATGTGATGATGTTTAACTATTTATACACGTGACGATGTTTATCCTATTTGTGATTATTTATATGTGTGATAATGCTTAATCCGATTTGATAGTTATTTGTATATGCGATGATGTTCATCCAACTTAATAATTGTTCACGTATGTGACATTATTTTAATTGATTCAAAAATTATTTATCACATGGAATATTTGCTAATTTGGGAGTTCTTTATGCCTATGGAATTTTTAACAATTTGAAAATTCCATACTTTTGGTATGTTCATGAATTTTATAATTTATTTTTTTAATATGGATTAGTTATCAATTTGAAAATTTCATAAATGTGATATGTTCATCAATTCAGTAATTTATTTTTTTGAATATGGATTATTTATCAATTTGAAAATTTCATATATGTGGTATGATCATCAATTTGATAATTTATTTTTTTGAATATGGATTATTTACCGATTTGAAATTTTCATGCATATGGTAATCATCAATTTGGTAATTTATTTTTTTGAATATAGATTGTTTATCAATTTAAAATTTTCATACATGTTCGCCAATTTAGTAGTTTATTTTTTAACATAGTTTTTGCCAATTTTGAAGTTATTTTATGCAAATTAAGAATTCTTATTAATTTAGTAATCAATTATGCATGTGATTTTTACCAATTTGTAAATCAATGATATATGTGTGATATTTACCGACTTGAAAACTATTAGTGCAAATGAAATTATTACCAATTTGAAAATTATTTGTGTATTTGAGAAGTTCGAATCAATTTGACAATTATATGTGCACAATGGTGTGGCAAAATTGAATTGAGAAATAAAAATTTCAAGGTCAAGAACCCATAAAAATCATTAATGTTGTGGGTGCACCAACATTAATATTTTCGATGCTTTACTGGTGTCCGCACATCATTTTTGGGATAAAAAACATCATATTTCAAGGTATTTCAGTATTGGTATATTTTTTTTTACAAAGTTTGTAGTATTTCTACTAACTACACACCACAACAACAATACAACAAAGTAACCCATTTCAAAAATAGATTGAAGTCGTAATTATTCATATTTAATTTTTGGGACTTAAACATAAAATAATGGTGATGATTGGATACTGATTTGACTCTAACCTTCTTTCCTTGACCTTAAGATTTTCTTGGATCATAGTGGAGACCGAGTACCTTGATCAGGCAGATTATGTGCCTAACACCTTTTGAAACCCGTAATCTGACCCCTTGTCTATGTCTTTTATCCGCGAAAGACTACTCTAAATTCATTTGAATTTATTTTGGTTCCTAGATCTAAACTAGGTGACAACTTCCCATTATTAGAAATCCCCCAATTATCACTAGATTCTTTTTATCTTATGAGTAAAAAATATCAAGGCACTTTCACCATTTCTAAGTCTATCAAGAAGTAATACTTGTGAACCTTGACTATCTCTACACTATACAAATATCGTCTTTAAACACAAATATTCAATAAAAAAGAAGGTAAAAAATTCTCAGATCTCACAAATTGTATTACGTTCTATGATATCCCATACTACCAAAAAAGATGTAACATCAAGTGTTATCATAGATTGATCACTGCTTCTAAAAATATAGCAACACTTCATTCTTTCTAGGCTTTCTTATATTTTTTTTCTAATAAACAAAATAAATTTATTTTATTACATATATACAATTTTTTTTATAAAAAATACAAGTAATGATAGTGTTCTCTAGTCATTTCTTTCAATATATTCATTTATTTATCAATTTATCACATCTTTACATGATTGTGGGAACGTGAGATATTCATCCATCTATTTATTAATACATTCATACATCTATTATATCTCTAGAGTCATTGTCACATTCAATTAAGGATAACATAAGTTCTTACTATCCATCAATCATCTATCTTCATAGGTATCTATCAAAGTGCATCTTTTTAGAAATATTTGTGATTCTAAAACATCAATCAATTCCATATAATGGTTTTGGTTGAGTAGAAAAGACAAAAAAATGTGATAAAACAAGAAATAGTTAAAATAGTGGTATGTTGTGAAAATTTAGTTAAGTTTCAAAAATGTGATTTTCAAAGTTCTTCAAACGTAAAATAAAATTTTAAAAATAAAAATCTTAATTATGAGATTTGGCTTCATATAATTTTTGGAACTTATATTAAAAGAAAGGTCAAAGAAAATGGGAATTGAAAATTTGACAAAAATGTTGAAGTTCGTATTTTATTTTTGGATCCAAAAACTAGATTTTGATTTTTAAACAATTTTCAAATGGGGGATATTCTCTTATTTTCATTAAATATGACATTTAATATTTGTAATAAAAATAAATTGTTGAATGTGTCTAACACTATGTTGGAATGTGTCTGATACTGTGTTGAAAACATACTTGACACAAAAATAACGATCAAATGTCGTTATTATAGCGACTAGTGATTATATCAATCAGAGCTTATAGTGATTAAAAATCGTTACATTATAAAACCAGACCATTATAATGATCAAAGGTTGTTATTATAATGATTGAAAATGTAAGACATGCGTTTTTTTAGATTTCCCCTCGAGATTTTTTCAAAAAATTCTCCAAAATTTATTTATCTTATTTTTTTTCTCTAAAACTTGTAAGAGGATGTAAAAATAGCTTATCTAACTTGAATAGAAGTAAATATATGGAGTCAAACACCTAAACATGTAAAATTTAAAGTAAAGCTACCATAAATAAAAAATTCAAACAAAATACTTTTGATAAATTTATGTTTCTTTAAAAACTAGCAATTATAAGGTAGAAGGAAATGTTTCCTACATGTTTTGCCCTTATTTCAATGCATTTTCGTTAAGATCAACTTTCAACAATGCTCCTTGCTCAAAACCCAAAAGTTAGATTTTTGTTCCCAACAAAATCTATTTAGCTTAAATTGAACTTTTGACGTGGCAAAGTTTTTTCCTTCTTCGTGGACTATTAGTTCTCGTTCTAAGGTATTTGAATCGTTGCTTAAAGATCTAGAATTTTGGTATTTTTCGTTGGAGAAAAAAGATGAAAAAAGAGAGATTTGATTTTCTCTCTTAAGTTTGGTATTTATATAATACTAGGGATGTAATGTTAATTTATGTAATTATTTTCTTTTGTTAATAATTTAACGCTCAAGACTTTGATTTATGAGAACTTATATTCCATCTTGTTTAATTTTTCTATAGGTATGAGATTTTTATCTCCGAAGATCTCTCTTATATGGGTTTTAGAGTTGTCACCATTCCTTTTTGTAAAAGGGTGTAAATGGTCACTTGAAAAGTAGTTTTTGAATAGTCATTTTTTGTTAGTAACTCTCGTATAGATAGGGTTCATTGGTCCACCCTAGATCTAGGTAAGAAGATCCATATTAGAGAGTAGGGAAGGTGTTAGGCACCCCATTCCCTCCACTATTGGTGGTAACCTCGAATTTGATCGATTTGAAAATAAAAAATAAAATAAAGTTAAGAAATTGATTTGTGTCCTTGAGTACGAGGGGCTTTGATTTCAGTTTAAACCCAAGAAGGTCTTCTTATTGAAAAATGAGCTCTTTTTATGGTCCATACCTTTGAACGAGTTTAAAAAAATGTAGACTTTTTTAGTCGAGAGCCCATTTCCATAGGAAAAGAGCCCAAGGCCTTAATCTTAAATTTTTGGTAGTGTGTGCATTTTGTAAAGATTTTAAAATGTTTTGTTTCGAAAAACTCCTCAACCTCTACCATTTCGACCGAGTCGCAGCCTAATCTATTAGAAGTAGAGAAGGTTTTTTTTTGTAGTCTTAAAACCAAATAAAAAATAAAAGTAAAAGAAAAAGGGGATAAATAGAAGAAAGAGATTTGGAGGGGGGAGAGGGAGGGAGACTTTTTCTTTTTGTCCAAAATCTACATTGTTCTTGACTTGACCTTGTTTGACTTTTTCTTTCCCTTCAAGAGATGAGTCTTTTTTGACTTGTCTTGGTTCACTTGTATAGTAGAGATTATGAAAGGGGGATTTGAGAGTTGAAAGTAAGATGAGGGAATTGAGAATAAGTTGAAAGTTGAGAGTGAATAGAGAATTGAAAGTGAGTAGAGATAGTTGATAGTGACTTTTTTAATCAAGTCTTGGGGGTTATTATGTTGAGAGGGATAGGGGTTTTATAGGATTCTAGAGGTAACTTTTAAGAGTAAAATGGGATGAGAAGGGGTATAATGGTATGGCATTTGTGGAAGGGGATGTAAATGGGTTATTTGTGATCCAAATAGGTTGGATCTTGCAACCAATTTTGATTGAGTGTTAAGTGAGTTAAAATGAGTGATTTTTTTATCAGAAAAATGGGGGTTGTAAGAAAGTGATTTATTGATTGAATGTTATGTGAGTTAAATGGAGTGGATTTTGGTTAGAAGAATGTAGTGTGTAAGATGGTGGTTGTTGATTTTTTTGGGAGGGTAGAAGATGTGGTGACATGTGTCCAAAATATGTGGAGATGAAGTGTTTAGATGAATTGATTGGGGCGAAGGGGTATAAAGATGGCTTGTGAGGAATGGTTTAAAGAAAATGATAAGAGAAGGGTACAGGTTGTGATGTGAGTAGGTAATTTTGTTAGAGAAAGGTGATGAGAGTTGGTAGTTGAATGAAAGAGATGGGTTGAAGTGGTGACATGTATCCTACTATGATGATCTTTGATGATTGGTTATGATCTTTAGACTTGGGTTGATAGTTGGGCTTAGGATAATGGTTGGATAGTGGGTTGAATAGGTTTAGTGTTGAGTTTTAAATCCAATGAGTTTAGGTGGTGGGTTGAGTAGACATAGTGAAGGGTTGAGTTGAATTAGACTAGGGTTCGGTTGAGAAGTGATGATGTTGTAGAGAAGGGGTGAGGTAGGTCTTTGGCCTATAGGCTATGTAGGAAGAGGCATTAAGCCATTCATTTAAAAAAAAATTAATTTTTTAAAGGTTTGGGCTTTGGGGCTCATTTCACTTTTTATAGATTTTGGGACATTTTGCATGAAAAGTTCGTCCAAATTTGAGTGTGTACATTTTCGATACGAATCTAATGGTATCCTCAGATTTTGCCAAAATAACTTATATAAAAAGCTCATATTTTGATGAATTATTGCACATTTATCGAGGTATTTACTAATTTTTTGTTTGAATTGATTCTCATATATTTTTAATCTGAATTATGTTTTCCAAATATTTTAAAATTATTTTCTTAAATCTTTCTACAAGATCAATTCCAATATTAACTAAAATTCCTTGAGATATGCATAATATGTAAATTAATTACCTTGAGATGCGTAATAAACGTTCAAGACATTACATCCATAGTCGCTATACTAGATAAGAAGGGTTTATGTTCAATTTATGTCAGGATATGTAATAGTAAAAAAGAATGGTGTCCAAATTATTAGTGAATATTTTATTACATTTCAAAATTGTTATTTAAGATACGATCATGTCTATTTATTAAGACAGAAGTCTGAAGTCTTTGAAAAATTCAAGAAATTCAAAATTAAAGTAGAACTTCAATTAAGAAGACAAATAAAAATCTTGAATAGTGATAGAGGTAGTGAATATGAAGCCTTTGATAATTTCTGTAAAGAGAATGGTATAATGCATTTTTACACAATGTCATATACACTACAACAAAATGGGATATTAAAAAAGCACAATCGCATTTTGTTAGATATGACAAGATCAATGATGAACATGTTGAAAAACTCTCTTCACAATAACCTACATCATTAATAGAGTCAAAATAAAATCAAAGTCACTAAGTCCATATGAATATTGGAAAGGTTCGAAACATGATATTTCAAATGTTAAGGTTTGGGGGTGCAAAGCTCACGTCTTAATTCCTAAACCACTTAAAGACAAGATAGGTCCTAAGATCTGGGAATGTAGACTTATTGGGTATGTTGAAAATGGAAGTGGTTATTAATTCTTCCAAAAGATAATTAATTGAAAGTAGAGACGTTATTTTCCTAGAATTTATAAATTTAATTACTCCACTAGATCAAATAGAACTCTTAAGTAAAAAAGAGTGTCCCAAATGATCTAGAAATGATCAATGATCTATATATTTTCAATTCATGGATTACGAATAATGGGAGGAATGGGGAAACCATAGATCCACATCCTAATAATCTAAAAAACAGTAGGATTACTTCTTCAAAAAATAGTGGGAGGAATAAAATATCAAAGGAACCATCTATAAAATTTAAAGATCATTAAGTTTTTCAAATTGATGAAAACATACTAGGATTAGATAATAATCCTAGAAATTTTCGAGAGGCAGTAGAATTAAGTGATTCAACTCAATGGTTCGAAGCATTAAAGGATGAGTTGGCTTCAATAGAAAAGAGCAAAATTTGGGAACTTGTTGATTTACCTTGTAATAGGAAGGTCATTAGTTGCAAATGGATCCTCAAAAAGAAAATAAAAGAAAATGGTATCTTAGATAAATATAAAGTCAGATTAGTAGCAAAATGTTTTATTTAGCAACCCAATATAGACTTTGTAGTTACATATATTGCCAACAGCAAAATCACATCTATAAGAATTCTTATGATAATAATAGAATGCTTGGATTTAGAATTACATCAATTAGATGTAAATATAAATTTTCTCAATGAAGAATTGAAAGAAGAAATCTATATACTCAACCTGATGGTTTTCAGGTAAAAGATAATGAGAATAAAGTTTATAAGTTAAAAAAGTTCTTATATGGACTTAAACAATCCTCAAGATAATGGTATTTAAAATTTCACCAAGCTATCATCAGTCTGGGATATCAAGTAAGTCCCTTAGATCATCGTGTCTACATTTGGAAATGTCAAGATAAAATTCCAATTTTATTTTTTTACACAAATATATTGTTAGCATCGAATTGCTTAAATATGCCAAAATCTACAAAAGAATATCTAGGATTTAAATTCAAAATGACAGATATAGGTGAAGCTACCTATATACTTGGGTTAAAAGTTTTTAGAAATAGAAATACCAAGATGTTATATTTAGATCAAGAAAGATATTTATTGAACGTACTTGAAAATTTAAACATGAAAAATTGTAAATCGTTGGGCACACTAGTTTGTAAAGATTTAACCCTAGATAAATTTATATGTCCAATCATAGAAAGCGAGATATAGGAAATGATGAACATTTCGTATGCTCAAGCTGTTGGAAGTCTTATGTATGAAATGTCTAGTACTAAACCTGATATTTGTCAAGCAGTAAGATTGGTAAGTCGTTACTAGTTAATCTTGATAAAATACATTGTCAAACGGTTAAAAGGATAGCTATTTAAAAGGCACACTAGATTTGAAACTATTTTTTGAATTAGGAGATCTAGAGATTGTAGGTTACACAAACTCCAATTTAGTTGGAGATGATGATAATGGAAAATCCACAACAGATCATATATTCATGTTTGGTAGAGCGATTGTTTCTTGGTTAGATAAGAAACAAGAATGTGTGTAGACACCCCAATCTGTATGAACCCGTAGGAAAATTCAAATTTTCTCGAATTGATTCTAACTAAGAACTTAAGCCTATCACGGACCCGCATTGTCACTTGGCATCATTTTCATGCATACATGCATATATGCATCATATCACATAATTTTGCATGCCCATACCTTGTCCTTAATTCACTTTAAACCCATATCTATCACCCATACTCTAATCCAAATCCATAAATAAAGTCCATATCCCAAGCCCAAACCCAAGTCCATCCTAAGCCCAAACCCAAGTTCATATCTTAACCCAAACCCAAGCCCAACACTAAGTCCACTCCAAACCCATTCTCTCATACCCTTTCACAAGATGACACATGTTGATCCCTTATAAGCCTCCAATACCCAATGCATCATCTAATTGGAGAGTCAACTTCCCCTTTATGAAAACTTAAGAATACCCTTCTCAAAAAGTTTAGTCAAACCAAAAATGTTATTTGGTCTTTGATAATAATCCATAAAGGTAAGAGAACTTCCAATCATACCCTCAAAATGTGAGAATCTTCAAGTACATACATTGAGTTCTCCCATTAGTCCATTTCAAAATTATACGTCCACCATTGCTTTATGTGTTATTTACAAATGAACCAAGGTTTACTTTTCACCTAGCACTTCACATTTACACATGTCATTTTCCTACCCACCCTCCCAAAAGTACTTGTGTTCTCCCATTGGTTCATTTCAAAAATATACTTTTACTCTTGCTTTATTTGTTATTTACAAATAAACAAAGATCTACTTTTTACCTACCACTCCAACTTTACACATATCACTCCCTTATTCACCCTCCCAAAAGTACTTTTGTTCTCTCACCTCTATTTACTAAAAAACCAAAGATCAAATAATATTTTTAGGGTTTCTTCACAAATGTCATCTTTACCCTTATACAAATGAAAAATCCAAAAAGAAATAATCTAAATCCCATGTCCATTTTTTTTATTTTTAGGGTTAGACCACTTTATCTCCAAAAGTTTTTTAAAAACTCTATAAATACCCTCATTTTCTATGAGCAGCTCATGCTCTCAAGCCCCCATCTTTCAACATAAAACTCTACCAAAATTCCTACTCATTCTCTCATCTTCTAAACTTCAACTCAACCCCCAACCATCTCACTCAACTCTCAAGTTTATTTTTCAAGGTTCAAGTTCATCAAGGGACAAGGTGGGGTTTAACATGTAGATTTTATTTCAAAGTTTGCATTCTCTTCTTCTAACCCTCTCCTTTTATTTTATTTTTAGAAATCCCTAAGATGTAATGCATACCCTCTCCCATCTCTGGTAGATTGGACTAAGGTTTGATCGAAAGGATGGGGGTTGAAACCCTTTTTACCTCAATCTCATGCATCACATTGTACACAATGCACACACTCACTTATGCATGACAATGATGAAGAAATGTGTCACTCTCTTGATAGGGTGAAACACTAAGTTTCTAGCCATGCGTACATGCATCAAGGTTGTGGTTTCAAGTGAACTCCATCATGGAGTCTCTCTAAAAGGTCAAACCTACATTCATATTTATAAATTTAATGTGACTACATAGGTCATTCTTTTCCATAGAATGCTTTTAATGTCATGTTGAAATCAAAACCCTTTATTAAGGGGATATTTCACTCCAATGCACACACCACCTTTGTCATGCATTTTAGTATTTGTTTTCTTAAATTTTTACAAGATAAAATGGCCAAGCAAGGTAACCACCTTTGGTGGAGAGAATGAGGTGCTTAACACCTTCCCCATCCTCTAACTGGACCTCCTTATCTAGATCTTAGGTAGACCTTGACTTTCCAACACATGAGAGTCACTACAATGCCATAAAAAAAAGTTTTCAAAAAATCGATCCGGGTGCCCATTCCACCCATTTCTAAAAAAGAATGGTAGCGACTCCAAACAATATAGCATTGAGGTTCATGGAGAACATTTCATGTCTACAATGTGTAATACAATTTACTATGGAAGTCGAGTACATAATCTGCAGTATAATTGTAAGTAATGATGCATAGATTAGTCACTTTGTGGAAAGTCTTTAGTTAGGCATTATTTGCAGGCTAGTAAATATGTTTTGTGATAATATGTCTGTCATCTCTTTAATAAAAAATGGAGCTAATAACTCTAAAACAAAACATATTGATATACATTATCCCTATATTCAAGTGAATGATAAAATACCATTATATCTAATATGGGACAAATTGTTGGTTAGAGAAAATATAGAAAACACCAATAAAGATGTCAGGAAGTATTATAGTGGTCATAAGAGTGTAAAGATTCATTTCTAAAGGCATCATAATAAGTTATTGAATATTTCCTAAGACGCTTGGTGTATTAAAACTCATCGATAAATAATATCAAAGAAAGAAACTTCTATCGGACTAGAAGAAGAAGTATTTCATTAAAATTTCAGTTCATGTCCAATACATTGTAATTATGTTTTTGGCTGAAATCGTCTTAATATTTAAGGTATGGATCTAAAAATCCTTAAATACGAGAATACAATACCATTTACTTAGAATAAAGTAAAATGAAGACATCTTGTGTATGGCATAAGGTTAAAATTATCATATAGAATAAGGTGCAATCAGAAATGAGCAAAAGTGCGTGCACGTAAGTTAATTACTATAGTTTGATGACAATTTAAAGTTATAGATTATTATTAATGATTGTGACAAAGTATCAATATACCAAAGAAAATCATTAAATGAAAATATTGATTTAAGTAGCATCAAGTCGGAGTTGTTGATCCACGATTTTATGGTGCAACTCAAAACAATAAGATAAGTTTCTACACAAGAAAAATAAAAGAAGTAATTTCACTGGTTGGGGAAACTTAATAAGTAATTTACAACTCATGGGATAAAACCCATAAGTAGTTATACCTTATTAGTATCGACTAGTTATAAATAGAGAAGGCGTCATTACAGTCACATGAACAAAGACACTAATTCAAGTTAAGCAATGGTTCGAGTTTGAACAAAAAGGGGCATTGATTCAATATCTCTCTGTAATGACATCCATTCAGCTATTCAGACTCACTCAACTTCACACCTCTTGAATTCATTGTAAATCCTTCAATATTTATAAATATGAGATGATGCAAAAGGATTATCATCTATTTTTTATTCTCAAGTAAATCCTTGTAAAATCCTTTGAGCCTAACGACCAAATCTCACATCATTCTTCAATCAATTACTAACAAGATTTTGGGGGTGAATTTTTTTGTTTTGTTGGATTTTTGGATAATTATGAAAAATCATTTTTAAAAAATACAATCAAATACATGAAAAATAATTTTTCAATTCATTTTTCATGCTCAATCAAACACATCTTAAAATGAATAATATGATTTTACTAAATTTTAGGGAAGGAATTGTAAATGATAATTGTACTTTGACTAGGCCTTCCCTTAAACAGGTAAAATGCATATATTAACAATTTTTAGAAATTGGTTATAAAGGCATTTTTAATAATTGAATAAAAGTGAAATGATAAGGGTATTTAAGTCATTGTAATCAGAATTGATGTTTCTTTCTAAATGACTATTCAATATAATTTTTAAGTGTTTTTAATGAGTAGTATTAAATGTAATGATATATATATGGGTCACGTTCCGTATACTCCTATTACGACTCACATTGTGACACACCATTTTGTCTTATATGAGAAAAAATGTTTGGAATGGGCTGATTTTTTGTGAGGATGATCTCTATGGTGAGAGATCATCCTTGCCAAAAATCAGCTCATTATGAAACTTCTAGACCGTCCAATTTTTATTGAAAAATTATAGACCGTCCAATTTTTGTAAATCAATTTTGATGGGGTTAGAAGTTTTGGAATGGGATGATTTTTTACCAGGATGATCCCCTCATCACAGAGATCATCCTCACAAAAAATCAGCCTATTTCAAATATTTTTGTCTATATAAGACAAAATGGTGTGTCGTAATGTGAGTCGTAATAGGGTCGTAATAACGCTGTCCTATATATATATATATATATAAATTTTTTTTTTTAATTTAATATAAATATATTTAAATTTTTTATTATTATTATAAATAAATAAATAAATAAAAACAAAAGATCCCGCCGGATAAAGGAAGAAGAAAAACAAAGGAGACGTGTGACAGAAGAAATTGCTGAACAAGACAGCTAAGCCGGCCCTCTAAATTGGGCATTTTCCAAAGGCAGGGGACCGTGGGAAGGCATAAACTAGAATCTTTTTTTTGGATTTTAAACCGGGTGTCACTTTCAAACGGACCCACCAATTACCGGAATTAGCCGGTCACGCGCAACAACCTTGACCCAACTGACACAACCTTTGACTGAAATTCACGTGACCTGAAACCCCTTTGGCAAGTTAGATTTTATAGGGCTGTTAGTGTAGTTGACCATACCCGAAAAACGATCCGTTTGGATCAGATAACATCGGATTCTAATAGGATATGGGTTTTGAGAAGGATCCGATCTGAAAATAAGTTATTTATGGGATTGGTTTTAGATTAATTTCCCTAATCTAACATTGACCCCATTTTTATTTGTCAAATTAAATTTCCATCATATCCAATTTGTATCGAATTGGATTTGGGTTTGAATATTTTGATATTCAAGGTTATCGGTGCATCGGATCAGACCTGAGAACCGATCTGATACTATTGGATCAGATCTGGATCAACCATGTCCCCATTTATGTAATATAAAATAATAATAAAAAATGTGAGAAAGGATATTCATATCAGATGAAATGGACAAAATATATAAATTATATAATATATTTTACTTAGTATATGATATGTATTTAGATTTTTTTTAAAAAAAATATCAAATTGGGTTTGATCCAATCAGGATTTGATCAATTTGTTATTAAAGTCAGTTTAGATCCATATATTGAGATCCGATAAAACAGTTAGATCCAATTCTTATCGGATCGATTTTGGGTCTGACTCTATCATTCGGATTGGGGTTGATATTGATCACATAGCGACCCAATCAAATCCGGACCCGATCCATTTGCAGCCCTGGCACATGATGATGTGACTTGATAAAAATCCCATCCAATTAGTGTCAAATAAATTCAAGTTTAGATCAGATTATAATCAAATCATTCTACGTTGACCATGATGTCAAACGAACTAATCCTGCACTCCCAGTAGTTGAATACCCACATGACTCCCAATCTCCTTTCCACCATGCCTGTGACATTCTTTCAGTGCCAAGCCCATAAATGTTCGATTTTGGTCCAACCCATAGGACATGGTCCAGTCCATTGAATCATCAAATGGCTCAGAGAATCCAATGGCTTGTCTGGTATGTATGCTTACCAAGAGAAAACCCAATCATTCATGGGCTTCCAGGCCCAAGGATACGTGTGAAATACAACATACAAACTCTTGTTATCCCATTTCCCTCGTCTCAATGGAGTTTATGTTAGAGTCGTGCTGGAGTGACCTCACCGGAGATACATGAGGGATATCTTGACGTGGTGGTGTGCGCATGTCCGTAAATGCATTTTACTCATATCTTGGAAAAAATGCTTCTATGAGCATGCATGCGCCACCACTTCAAGATGTTCCCCCGTGTGTCTCCCACTAAAGTCATTCTAGCATCAATCTTTATTTTATATTAATGCTCAATTGACGCAAACGAAAACACAGCGGTGACATAAATGATGTGGTGGCGCACGCATAACCATAGATGGCATGTCATTGTGCCACACTTGTGTCCCCGTTGGTGTCAAGAGTGATTTTTTGGTCACAATGCTATGAGCAAATTTGCTTACAACCCAACAACACCAAATTGACCTATGGTGCGGATGATGTAAGTAATAAAAGAAAATTTCTCTCTCTTGCCCGCACATCCTCTACCAATGAAATTTAATTTTAAGATTTCAAATTTAGAAAAAAAAAGATTGTGGGGGCTCACATGAATTATCATATTGGCAATCAAACTACACAGTCATATAGATTTCTTTAAAAACTCATGGTAAGAAGAAAAAAAAAACCCAAGTTTTTTTGAGTTTGATCCAAGCTGTTAAAAATGGATGGCTACTGAGCAATCAAATTTAAAATTAAAATTCAACCGTGAAAAATAACTATATTTTTTAATGTTTTTTTTTTTTTTTTGTTGGTACAATTCATGGAATTTCATCCTTTACAACAACACTGTGGCATTTGATCATGTTGTTGAATGTGACAAGGTGATTTAATCAAGAAATTTTTTTTTTTTTTTTCACCGTCGGCAAGAGAGACATTTTCTTATTTTATTGGTTTCATCATTTGTGCCATATGTCGAATGGGCTGTGAGCAAAAAATTCACTCTTGTGTCATCCCAGCACACGACTCTTTATTTTATGATATTATACTAATATTTATAGATAGAGTGTTAGAATCGAACCTATCTAGCGATTAGGAGAGCCATCTCATTCAGTGAGTCCCCCCACCTACCTAAGGAGTTATCCTTGGCAAGTAATTTGTCCTTATTGACTAGATTTGATGAATAATCCAAAAATTGATGACAAAATAAATTTATAGTTGACTTTTCTTATGAAAGACTACCGACACTGTATATTTCCTTCACTATGTATGTATGGGTTGACACGTGCGTCTACAAAATCACATGTGCAATGGTATTAAAACTTGAAAGGTTGGTTGGTACTTGGTAGTTAATAAGTTCTTGATATTTTATTAGCCGGCCTGCTCTCAAGCCCCAAGGATGAAGATGAACGTGCGCTGTTGCGTTCAAGATTTGGTCTCGATTCTCCAAATATTACAATAGTTCATGCAGTGAGTGCCAAGATTTAAGTAAGGGTGGTCAGATAAAGGTAAGTAAATGTAAATGAATGGGTCACTTTGTTCTCTTTCTCAATTCTTATCGTTACCTATTGATTTTGGTTATCAATAGTATGGATTCCTAGACATCTGACTGTGATAGATTTTAATAGAAATGGGTACAAAACCGTTGTATTGATTCCTATTTAATTTAAAGGGTGCCCATTGAGATTTGAGACCCCTATGTATGAATCTAATAGGATGGGAGGACGGTTCTTGATCCATCGATCGATAATTTTACCTCTCATCTTAGAGGACTCAAACCCTTCTATCATGAGAGAGGACTCAAACACATGGGAGAGGGTATTGCAAAATTCAAATTAGGTATGGATCTATCTTATTGGAATCAATCCTAGCGTGCCAATCCACGAATGAGTCCAAAGACACAATTGATTTGGTTTGTACTAAGTTTGTGGACCATGACCAATAAGTTGTTTTGGTACCCCTATGTTGGGTTTCCATCAATATTAGAGATACCCGCCCTATGTTTTCAAACTGAGGAAATGGCCCCTTGACCCATGTGTTTTTCTTTGAGACTAACATAGCAAAACTATCTCTATGAATTGGGTTCAGTCTAGAAAGCTGAACCACAAAACACTACGGACTTGAATTGAACGAGTTTCGTTTCAAACAACATATTGACTATGGATTAAACTTGCTATGTCTTTATTACTAGTTCTTTAGCTTTGTTCCTAATGTAGAAGGTTGTATAATATCGAAATAATGAAGTATAATATTAATATAATTGTTACCATCTCTTTCTATGAGGTCATGAAATTCTAGTTGAATGCCGACATAGAGATCCTTATATATTGCAAGGTAAGTTCCATCTTCCTTTTATATTGACATGAATTTGTTATTGATCTTGCTCATGGTACTTTTGAGAGATCCTTTTATTTGGTGTTAGATGCAAAAGTTTTTTGAAGAAAAGCTTGGACGTAGAGAAAATGTATTGTCTTTCAACCCTTTAAGGGATTTTTTTGAGTATGGGTATTTGTATCGTATCATTTCATTGGTGTATTTTTGGATGCTTTTATATTGACTGTTAGGTTAAATGAATATTCTTTTTTCTGTTGTAGAAGAATGTTTTCCTGAAACAATATTAATGTGGAGTTGCCAAAGCACTTGGTGGCATTCCAACTTTAACGACTTCTAAGTTTGTTTGTTGAGCAGTGATAATATGATTTAGGAGGTGGTATATTCAAATGACTCTATGACATGACAAGTTTGGGTATCGTAGATCTGTACAACTCGGAATACACGATTTCACTTCCCCATAAAAAGTGTATCCCAAGGTGTACATATCTACGGTTCCGGAACTTGTTCACGTCATGGAGTCATTTGAGCATGCCACCTGGCAAGTCATATTATCACGACTCATATTGGTTACCCTATATATATATTCTTTTCTGATTTTTGTGTACAAGCTCATCAGTAATTGAGTTTAATATGGTCTATATATTACTATCAGGTCAGCAATGACCACTTCATTGTAAACATACCCAATTTTATACATTACTAAACAAAGTTTGAAAGACAAATATGTTGTTTCAAATTAATCTACATTATTGAGTGCCTTCTAGTGTTAGAAAATCCCACATTTTCATTAATTATGCACTTTTCATTGAAATTTTGTTTATGGTAGAAGGATATAGGTGAGCATTTCAGAAGATCCCATTCCTTCAAATATTTTTCTTTTCAAAAATTATCTTACCTCTGAGTAAATCTTCTTGATTTTATGTATTTTAATTTTTTATGACATTGCTTTTTTTTATCTATTTATTATTATTTACAAATAAATCATTTTCTAGCTCAAAATATTGTTAAGTTTTTAAGACTTGTGGTCAAGGCTGACATCTACTGATAGTGGATTGAAATATATTTCTAATTGTACTTACTATAATTGTTTCTATTTAGCCAAAATTAAAGAAATAAAGTTGCCAATAATATTAGTATCCCAATATCAATAGAATTCTTAATAAAAAGGAGATATTCAATTGAAGTAGACAACCTAGATGACTAGGAAACATACTAATTGAAGAAAAGATTTAGGTCTTCTTATTTCATCTATAAAAATAGATCAACTCATTTATTATAGTAATGTTTTTCATATTTTCAAATTGAAGGTAAAATTACCACTACTTAAAGAGTATTTTGAGTGACATGTTTTTTTAGGGTAACACTGCCAAAATTTTGCATAACCAACCAGAAACCTTGCTCCAACAACGCATGAGCTAAAAGTTATCTCGAATATAAATTTGTAGCAAATTTAACATATCTCAAAATATAGAAAAATGTCTTTTGGGTTATTTTATTTTATTTTTAACAAATTACCATCCAAAGCATATCAATGACATTTATTTGAGATAAAGTATTGGGAAGGCACTTATCAAATTTAACATTTTTTCAATTTATTATTTCAAAAATAAAATTAAGAGCAGCAAATATAATATTGCCACTGGAGTTACTCTGAGATCTTAATCAATCTAAAGATAAAGAGTAGAAGAAGAAAAATTTATCTCTAAAGAATTGTTACAGGTATTGGCATTTCATGGATTTTTCTTTATGTACAACCTTATTAACATGTTGGAAGAAAATTCTGGTGTGAAACTATAAATTTACATTTTAATTAAGGGATTTTTTCTAAAATATGTGCAATTTATGTCAAAATTCTACTGTGTTCATTTGAATTCATAAAACATGCATTTCGAGTCAATTTGTCACTTTTATAATCAATTAATTCGTTAATATATCTATGAAATCGAGTTGGAGTTTGTAGGTAGGTAATAAAAATGAGGAATGCATGTTTTGGAAATTAAAATAAACAACGGAATTTCGTCATATACAGGACATGAAATAAAGATGTTTTGTTAAGTAAAATTAGGGTGCCAATAGAAATTTCTTTATTTACGTTAGAGATGTTTGAGATCGAGGCCGCGAGAATCACGCTTGGATTTATGTCCGCAAATCTGCGTCGGACTTTGAAATGATGAAATCTCACATCGTTTTCCTTAATCTACGCAAGATTCTGGTTTTGATGACCTAAATCTTTTTTTTTTATTATTTATTTATCCAAAGTAACCCCTTTTCTATTTGGTTTTTACATCACTGCCATTAAAGCTCAAAACTCTCTTGTTCGAGTATCTTTAGAGAGATTCTATTGCCACACCAACTTTTACTAACGTCACTCCAATTCATATGTCAATTTAATTGCACACATCTTGGAGGGCCATTAGTAAAAGTCGACGTGGCACTAGAAGCACTCTAAGTGGCTTTATTATGTTAATTGTATGAAAATTTCTTCCTTCAAAAGACGTGTTAGACACTCATGTATGGCTTATATGGGCAGAGATTATCGGATGGACTTATTGACTTGGCCGAGTCAACTTGAAAGTACGTTCATCTGATCAAAATTTTGACACTTAAGAAAAGTTTGTGAAATTCCCATTTCAACCAATAATCTTAACTTTTTTTTTTTTTTTATATTATAAAATAATATATATTTTCACCACTTTTGTTTAGTAAAGGGTTAACATTTTCATTTTATAAAATAGTTAAAAAAAAATTCTAAGTTTAAGTGAAATGTTTTTAATTTCAAGAAAATGATGATTATCTTTTTCATAATTAAAATGAAAAGTGTGCTCAAGAGCACATGTTTTGATAAATCAATCTATATTTAATTTTTTGAAAAATAATAGTTTAATCTTTAATTTTTAAATATAAAAAATATTTTATATATATTTATATTTACTATTACAATGTAAGGAGTGCCAATAGGTAGGGGTGCAACTTAGTCTAGTTCAAACTAAGAATCGGACCAAACCGTGAGTTTTGAAATGGTTTAGTTAGGTTTGCATTGACTCTTAGATCAGTTTTGGGGTAAAAAAAAATGAAGAATCGATCGATTTAGTTCGATTCTTCATTGAGGCATTGTAAAGAATCGAACATACATAAAATAAATTTTACATAATATTATATTACTTGAATATTGATATAAAATAGGACACTCAAGTAAAATAGGAAATTACCTTTGTCTCTCTTGACTTTTTTGTTTTTACATATAAGATAAATTTTAAATAATATTATATTACTTAAATATTGATATAAAATAGGAAACTCAAGTAAAATAGAAAATAACCTTTGCCTCTCTTCTCACTTTTGCCTCTTTTTGACTGTTGTCAAAAGTTCCAAGCAACCCAGGTTTATTAAAGTAGGCAACTACTGCATTGATAAACATAATGGAACACCTGAGTATAATGATTATTTTAATCTTTATTTATTCGATCATTCAAAAAAATGATTACTTTATTTATAAAGTGGTTTTTTTTTTTTTCTTTTTAATTGTAAAGATACTAATAGAAAATATCAATCCAGATATGAAAAGTTCAAAAAGAAAAAAAAATAGAAAAATTAATCCAATCTCAAAATAGAGGAAAACTTTAATATAAAAGCTTAATTAGCAAATTTACATCTCAAAAAATGATAAAAATAATTTTTTATTATTTAAATAGAAAATTATTATTATTTATGTTGATATGTTAAATATAAAAAAGGTCTCATTTTGAGGTTTCGCTTTAGGCTTCAACTTGTATTGAGCAGGCCATATTCAGGTCTATTGTAATTTAGTTCCATTCTGGTTCTCATATAATGGAATTGACCTAGGTTCGTTCGATCCAAATCAAACCAAGTTGCACCTCAATAATAGGTGTTTCTTGAGACCAAAATTTGAAAGGCTAAAAATTAATGCTCTCATATTTATATTTAAAGAGCTGTTATTGTTACTCTAACTTTTACTTCTTACACCCTAATTTCTTAAATTATTTATCACACATCAATTAAAGATTAAAATACACTTAAGCAGATGACCATGCGGTATCGGGCATGTCCTAGCGTGTTAATGACACACGACTCAATTGCACATGACTACACGGTTGTGCCTATGGCTATCAGGACATAGATACCATACCACCCTTCAATTTTGATAACCCAAATAATTTCCTAAATCCTCTAAAATACCTTTAGGCTATATTTGGATTGGGAAAAATGGAGAGAAAAGAAGAAAAGAGAAGAGAAGAGAAGAGAAAATAAATGAGTTTCTCTCCATTTCTCTTGTTTGGATTGTTAAGGGAGAGAAGAGCAAAGAATTGGAGAGAAAAAGAAGGTGAATTTTCTTTCTCTTTAAAAGTGGAGATAAGAGGAGAGAAACTCTTTTAAAATATTTTATAATGGTAACTTTGCCCCTAGATCTCTTTTAAGATATTTTAAAATTTCAAAGTTGTCCCAAATTCTCTCCTGTCAATCCAAACATGATAGAGAGAAATTGAGTTTCTCTTATCTTCTTTTAATGAATTTCTCTTCTTTCCACTTCCCTCAATCCAAACATAACCTTAGGGTCCACACTTTTTACCCAACCTATATAAAATCTAATAAAAATAATTTAAGGTCGATGTCAACTCTAAAAAAAAAAAAAAGAGTGGTCCAGATCTACCCAAACAAATCACCACTCTCTGCACTCATCTAGAATTCTTTATAAGTGTCCATATTTTGTTATTGAGAAAACTAAAATTATAATTAAGGCCCTAAATTATGCAAATTTAGTTGTTTGTCTATCAAACCCAACCCTACCATCACTTCAAATAGGACAACTTGCTCATAGTGTTTTCCAAAGTGTGCGGGCCACATGGTAACCCACAAAAGAAGGGATTTTCCTATCGAGGAAACCACAAACATGGGAGGACGTACGTCCCATCCATAATGACGATGGTGATTTAAGCATTCAGGCAGACTTCTTTAGGCTTCTTGGCTAAGGAATATATTTTTATTCTAATTATGGGCAAGAAGGTGTGATGAATCTAATCTAAACTAAACTTAATGACGTAATATACATGGGCTCTATGTGGGCTAAGGGATGAATGATTTACCACATATTGGAGATGGTTTAGGGTAAACTTGATGAATTATTTGATATTGAAAATTTTATCTCCATCAATTAATTTGCAAATTGACCTTATAGGCATGTAAGCCAAGTTTGTAGTCTATTTGATCTTGGGATCAAATTTAAAGTCTTGCAACTACACCAACAACTGTGGCCTAGGATAGGGCGTGACTTGTTCAGGCCTTGATCCATAGAAATTTAGGGTTGATTGGAGTGCAACCCATCTATTTTAGATAGGGTTAAGGTTTAGTTCAATATGATCTAAACCTTCCCACAGACAATTGTTAAGAATACAAGGGCAATTGAACCAAGAAACAAATCAAAACAAAACACAACACAAATCACATAGATATTTATGTGGTTCCTCCAAGATTGAGGCATGTCCACGGATCACATAGATTCTAATATAAAGAGAAAACTTGCAGTTACAGATTACACCCTCTCACCAAAAACGATAAGTGTATATACCACAAGAAACATAAGTAGGGTTTTACATACGCATGGCTTGATTAATAGTACATCATCATTGATCAATATTATCAAGCTCCACAAACCACAACAATAATCTTAAGTGTTTCATTATAAAAGACTAGATCTTCAAAATGATGAATATATATCCCATTTTTTGTAAAAAAATCATTGGAATTTATTGTAATATCCTTAAATTGGATAAGGTAAAAACGATGAATAAGTATTAATCATTTAATTGAATATATTTGGCTAGTTAAGTTGCCACCCAAAATTAGGTGACATTCAACAAAAAAAGTAATTTTTCTGTTTTATTCCCTTATGCACTCTACTAATTTATTTTTGGCCTGCAATTATTATAGTTTTTTGGAGAAATTATAACAAAAAAAAAAAAAAAAATTAATATTTGTAAAAAAAAAAAAAAGTAACATTTTTTTCAAAATTATCAAGAGTAATCGAAAAAACCACTTGAAGTGGCATTTCCCCTAAAAAACGCCACTTCAAGTAGTGTGAAGTGGCGTTTTTCTATATATCCGTTGGCTCCCTCTTTTTGAAATGGGAAAAATGCCACTTGAAGTGGCATTTTTTATATTTAAAAATATCTGTTATGGTACTTTCTATATATACACATACATTTCTCATCTCTCTAATTATTACTATTTTCTCAAAATTGTCTCACCATATGTTTTCATAATTAAATTGAATAAAAAATGTCTTCAAGTACAATTATTTGTCGATATGAAGGTTACGTTGAAGATATCATGTGTATTGGTGGAAATACATGACTTTTATTGACTTGATCACAGATTACATATTTGGAGTTACAAGCTCTCATTTTTCCGATTAGATAAAGATCTTAATATATATTAGATTAAGATATTGATTTAGATGATATGATATTGATCTCGATTAGATCAAGATCTTGATTAGATTAGATGATCTTGATTAGATCAAGATCTTGATCTAAATTAGATGATCTTGATCTTGATTAGATTAGATGATCTTGACTAAAGAATAAAAAGGGAAGCGATTACCTTGATCTTGACTTGAGAAGAAAAGGAGTAGGAGCAAGGATTGGAGGAAGAGGAAAGAGAAGGGGAGGAAGAAGAGGAAAAAAATGTCACTTGAAGTGGCCTTTTTCAGGGTAAAAGTATCATTTCAAGTGGCGTCTTTGATTTCTCTTAATAATTTTGAAAAAAATATTAATTTTTTGACAAATATTTGTTTTAAAAAAGAGTTGTGCTTAAATGACCTCAAGATTGTATCTCATATCGCACATCCTGATGTGAAAGTGTGCAGGAACCATCAATGCTTTTTCAATCGTATCTCAATGAAAATCATCTATGGTTACTACACACTTTCATGTCACAATGTGTAATGAGGTACAATCTTGAGATCACTTGCATCAGTCCTAAGAGAAAAAAAAAACGCCATCTGTATTCTTTCTATTTGAAGGTAAAATCCCAAAGAATAGAGAGCTGCTATTGTCACATAAATTTTTACTAATGTCACACCAATTCTTATGAAAATCATCAAAGAATTGCACAAAGTTGGTTTGACGTTAGTAAAAGTTGGTGTGTCAATAGTAACTCTCAAAGAATATTTTAGCATAAAACGCATTCTTTTGGTTGAAGCAGCCTTTCACCTGAGCATTATCTTGTTTAAATTATAATATCTTTCGGCGTTCAGTTAGGGAGATTTAAGTGCCATTCGTGTAAATATTAAGAAAGTTATGGTCGATTAAATAAAATCCATAAGATAAAAAATAGTCAAAAAAGGAATTTTTTCATCTCTACCCTGTAGATAATATCAAAGTGGATGGATTTGCTATATCCCAATGTACCATATCAAATGATACATCAGGGGTCTGTATGGGGTTGTGAACCATTGAAGAGATAATGATGGCTCTAGCTAACATCAGGACCACTGTTTTCTGTAGAGAATGGACACTTTTACATGTCCACAGAAAAAAAAATTGGTTCCATTCTCAGAGGATATTCTCTTGAGAACCAATGGTGACCTTAGATGTAGCCCCACCTAAAACAGTATGGGACCCAGTGACCATCATCATCACGTGTTGAGTCCTTCCTTCTTGCCTTTATATGAACCCAACTATCAATCACCCACTTACTGTCTCACTCTCTAGTCTCTACCTCTGTAAAAGATGTTTTCTTGTTTTTCTTCATCTTCTCCATTCTTCCTCATTTTGCTTCTGTTGTGTGTTAATGTAGTTTCATCAACCACAAAGATTGGAAATGGGTATCGTCTTATCTCCCTTGAAGAATCCTCCAATGGAGGCCTCATTGGTTATTTGCAAATCAAGCAGAAAACCAACACATATGGTCCTGATATTCCCCATTTACAATTCTTTGTAAAGTATGTTCTTTTCTTTTATGTATAAATATGATTCTATGTGATTTGTGATGGAGTTTTTACTAATTTTCACTTTTTATTTTTTTAGGCATGAAACCCAAGATCGATTAAGGGTCCACATAACTGATGCAGAAAATCCAAGATGGGAAGTTCCATACAATTTATTACCAAGAGAAGAACCACCTTCATTGAAGAAAACTATTGGGAAATCAAGGAAAATTCCCTTAACAGCTTCTGAGATTTCAGGACCTGAGCTCATCTTCAGCTACACTTCAAACCCATTTGGGTTTGCAGTGAAAAGGAAATCAAATGGGCAAACCCTTTTCAATTCTAGCGCTGATGAATCAGACCCATTTGGAAATTTGGTTTTTAAAGATCAATATCTTGAAATATCAACCAAATTGCCTAGTGATGCTTCATTATATGGTCTTGGGGAGAACACACAACCCCAAGGGATTAAGATTCAACCCAATGATCCGTACACTTTGTATACAACTGACATCTCTGCTATTAATCTTAATGCTGATTTATATGGATCCCATCCTGTTTATATGGATCTTAGAAATGTAGGTGGAGAGGCTTCAGCTCATGGAGTTCTGTTGTTGAATAGCAATGGAATGGATGTGTTTTACAAAGGGAGTTATTTAACTTATAAGATCATTGGGGGTGTGTTGGATTTCTATTTCTTTGCAGGTCCAACACCGTTGGCTGTTGTGGATCAGTATACCCAGTTTGTGGGTCGACCCGCTCCCATGCCTTACTGGGCTCTAGGTATGCTGTCTTTATTTTTTATTTTTTTATTTTTACTTTCAAATGCTTGAGATTTATTTTTTATTTAATGAGGAATGATCTTGTAAAAAAACACTAAATTATTCTGGTTTAAATCCATAGGCATTCATGCACATTGGACCGGATTCTCTTTACTATCTGATTAATTAACATAGAATGGGTAATGGGTGAAATGGATATGATTTATTTCTTGTAATTACATTATTAAAATTACCAATCAATGAGGTTTAAAGAATTTTGGGGTGTATTTTTTTTTTTTTTTTTTTGAGTAGATGATATTGGGATAGTAGGATTATTGTTGATTAGTGCTTGGGGTCCAAGGCTTTGGCCTTGTATCATGCGTCTCTTCACTTTCCTGTGTTTTCTGGTCAATCTCGACCTTCTCTTGTAAAAGAATTTTCTTTATTAAAAGAAAAAAGGAAAGAGAGAGGTAGCCTGGTTGATTGAGATGATTTCAGGTTTATGACCATGTGAGCTGGTTGTGGATAGAAAGGCTCTTTTAATAATGTTCTTCTTGTGTTAGATGTTTTGACTGGAGTTGATGACTGATCACAATTATAAAAAAAAATAAAAATACTCTCATCTAATCCATGGTTGTAGGCATTACCGAACCACATTGATTCTTACTGTGCTCTTTCTTTTAACTTAATTGCTTCTGTGATGTGATCTAGGCCGGGGTTTTATTTTCACAATTTTAATTCAAACATCTCTATAATCTGTAGTTTATACTTTAAGATCTGTGCATATTATGCTTTCCAAACACCAAGATATTTCTCCACTCTAGAGAAAATAGAACTCCAAGCCTTTCTTCTTTCATCTTACTCAGCTTTTTGGACTCTCCAGAGGAAATTTGGCTATATTTAAACAAGGAAAAAGTAGAGATCCAATAATGGGTCGTTCCATACCGATAAAGTTATCTTTGGTTTAAAAACATAACACGGAAGTGGACCACCAGCTTTTCTCTTCCTCCTCCTTTTTTATTTTTACTTTTTTCGACATAAATTTTATTGAGAGAAAAGAATTAAAGATTTCTTATCCTGATATACTGCTAAAGTTATCTTAGGTTTTCTATAACATGTAAGTGGACCATCGGCTTTGGTCTTATTCTTCTTCAATATCCCCCCCCTTCCTTTTTTTTAAATAAACTTTATTTACAGATAAAGAAAAGATACAAAATCCCTGTTGAGAAGACTTGCCAAGTCTTGAATACAAAAAAGTATAGTAACCTAACATGTTCCCAACAAAATCCATCTAAAAACAAAATCCTCAAAAAAGACTGCTTGATCATTTAATAGACAGTTTAATGGAAGTTGTTGGATAAGGGTCCACCTTGAAAACTCCTCATACATGCAGGTGTCAATGTCCACTCCATCAAGTGGGCCAATTGTCCAACAACTCCCGTTTCCCCTTTCTATGAGCAATCAATATGCCATGTTCTTACATGTTCTTAGGTTTAAATGATTATCACTGGATTATTTCCATCTTACTGGATCTTAGCATTTAATTCTAACAATTGTACAAGGGAAAGAAGCATACCTGATATTATCACTTCGTATTTGTTAATTTAAGGGAGTTGATGATGCTCCGAAAGAGCATCAACGGTACACTCCTCTCTATGCCTCATGTCGTATATATAGCCATATGGGCATCTTTTAGATCAAATTTTCAGTTAATGGGGTGGAAGTACAAGTTGATGATAGTAAGGAAGCCTACTTACCATTTCATTTTACAGGATTTCACCAATGCAGATGGGGTTACAAGAATGTATCGGTAGTTGAAGCTGTTGTTGAGAACTACAAGAAGGCAAAGATCCCTCTCGATGTGATTTGGACTGATGACGATCACATGGATGCAGCCAAGGACTTCACTCTTGACCCCATTAACTTCCCTCGTCCAAAGCTCTTGGCATTGCTCGAGAAAGTCCATTCACGAGGGATGAAATACATTGTCCTCATTGACCCCGGCATCGGTGTTAATTCTTCTTATGGTGTATATCAACGAGGCATGGCTTCTGACGTGTTCATCAAGCATAACGGCAAGCCCTACCTAGCTCAGGTTTGGCCCGGGCCTGTTTACTTCCCAGACTTTCTAAATCCGAAAACTGTATCATGGTGGGTCGATGAAATCAAACGGTTCCATCAACTTGTACCCGTTGACGGTCTTTGGGTCGATATGAACGAAGCATCAAATTTCTGCTCCGGAGAATGCCAAATTCCGAAGAACCGTCCATGTCCTGGCCCTGGACCCGGTTGGATTTGTTGCTTGGATTGTAAGAACATAACAACAACCAGATGGGATGATCCACCTTACAAGATCAATGCTTCGGGGTTACAAGTGCCAATAGGTTTCAAAACTATAGCCACCAGTGCTGTTCACTACAATGGAGTCTTGGAGTACAATGCACATAGTCTCTATGGTTTCTCACATGCCGTTGCGACTCATAAGGCTCTTCTAGGGCTTGAGGGAAAGCGACCATTTGTGCTGACACGTTCAACCTTTGTTGGGTCGGGTAAATATGCTGCACATTGGACGGGTGACAATCAGGGTACATGGGAAAACCTTAGGTACTCGATCTCCACGATGCTCAATTTTGGTATATTCGGGATTCCGATGGTTGGTTCGGATATATGTGGGTTTTACCCTCAACCCACCGAAGAACTCTGTAACCGTTGGATTGAGCTCGGTGCATTCTACCCTTTCTCAAGAGACCATGCAAACTTCTACTCCCCAAGTCAAGAGCTCTATGTCTGGGACTCTGTTGCTGAGTCAGCTCGAAATGCACTTGGTATGCGGTACAAGATCCTCCCTTTCTTGTACACCCTTAACTATGAGGCTCACATTAGTGGAGCACCGATTGCTAGGCCACTTTTCTTCACATTTACAAATTTCACCAAGAGTTATGGGCTTAGCACTCAGTTCTTGCTAGGGAGTAGTGTCATGGTGTCACCTGTTCTCAAGAAGGGGACGTCGAAGGTTAAAGCATTATTTCCTCCCGGGACTTGGTACAGCTTGTTTGATTTGACGCAGACTATAGTATCTAAAGAAGGGCATTACTTCACACTTGACGCTCCATTGCACGTGATCAATGTGCATGTCTATCAGAACACCATACTCCCCATGCAACAAGGTGGGCTAACGTCCAAGGAGGCAAGAATGACACCTTTTAGCCTTGTCATCACCTTTCCTTCGGGGGCAGCAGAGGCCGAGGCGGAAGGGAAGCTTTACCTTGACGACGATGAGCTTCCTGAGATGAAGGTTGGAAATGGGTACTCCTCTCTTATTAAATTATACGCTTCAGTGAGTCAGAAAACGGTGAAAGTGTGGTCAGATGTTCAAGAGGGTAAGTTTGCTTTGGAGAAGGGTTGGATCGTTGAGAAGGTTTCGGTCTTGGGATTGGATGGAATGGGAGGAGAGGCACTTTCCATCGAGGTTGATGGAACTCCTCTTTCGGATATGTCTAATGTTGAGTTAAATGTTTTGGAGCAGAGGCACTTGGAGAAGTTGGAAGATGGAGGAGATAAAGGGAAGAGTGTGTTGGTTGAGGTTAAGGGCCTGAAATTGCCGGTAGGGAAGAATTTTGTGATGTCCTGGAAAATGGGTATTAAAGGTTGAGTGGAAACAAGGTTCTCAAGCCCTTGTTATGGATCCTTCACTAGTTTGTTCGCTCTTTATTGAACTTTTTGTTTTAGGAAATTAATGTCTTTTCATGTTGATAGAGAGGTGATGAGAAGTTGGAAGTTGGGAGATGGAACTAACTACTCATCCTTTTCCTACCGAACAAAGGGTCACCCACCAATGTTTCTCTCGTTATAGGTCTATCATTTTAGTTGGAATTTTTCTTTTTTAAGTATTTTAGAATTTGATAAGTTAAAAGAGATGTTTTATGTTTACCAATTCTCAGTTCTTTAGACTTCATTTGGCTCTTTTCTACATTCAATACAAGTGCTTCTATGGACCCATTCTTCTTTGAATCACTTTTTAATTACAAGAAAAAACAATTTGTTTCTGAATAGTATTCAGGGAACAGCTTTTTTGGGGTTCCCAACTGCTTTCAAAAGCTTCTAAGGACATTTGATGTGTTTTTTAAGTCATCAATTTGAAAAAAGACACTTTTGTCCAAATGGAAGCTTTTTTAGTTTTCTTCTAAGTGAAGCTTGAAGCGGGTTTGGGTGTGTTTTTGCTCTGCATTTAACTTTTGGCATTGAACCGTGATAATATGACACTCTCCTCTGACAAACACCCGCATCACAAAACCGTAGATCATTTGTCTTGGGATACACAAGAAAAAGATTTATGGTTCTGCATATCCCGAGGCAAATGATCTAAGGTTCTGTGATGGGGGGCGTCATATTATAATGACTCTTTGGCATTTGTTCGGAAACGTGAGCTGAGTCTGCACCAGATGGACCTTTCGGGGTTGGGGTGGTGGGATGCTAAGGGGGGTTGGATTGGATTGCAATATTTTTGGTGGTCAATAAATAAGGTATTTAATGCAAAAAAAAAAAAAAAAAATCTATTAAAAAGAGTTTTTTTTATTTTTGTTTCTTAGACGCAAAAGTGGGTATCCCAATTCCCAACACAACAGGCCATGATAAACATTGCTTCTTAGGGTTTATTTAAGTAGCGCCAAATTTCATAGAAGGGGCCAAACTATAGTTGCATTGCACATCATCTAAGTAGAGTACAGATTGCACTTGTTCAAGCAACCTAGGAAAAATTGAAAATTTAGGCTTTTTTTAAATATCTATCATCCTATCCTCCATCCCTACTTTTTTTAAGAATTTTATATCAATGTTGAAAATAAAGAATCCATCATTTCATTAATAGGAGCAGCTCATGTAGTAGATTTTTGACCTACCCTAATAATAGTAGATCATTTGTAACTAACTAGTCAGTCCCTAAGAATGACCACTCATTTAAGTGGTAAGACCTTGTGGAGGTTGTTCCCAAGGTCTTAGGTTCAAACCCCTTCTTATACTAAATGCTAACAGCTAGCCACTAACCCCACCAAGCCCAAAAAAAAAAAAAAAAAAAAAAAAAAAAAAAAAAAAAAAAACACTATGTCAGTCCCTAAGTTCAAGGTTAAAAGAAGGGTAATTACTTGAAAAAAAAAAATTTGCTCTAAAAATTCATCATAAATAAAATCTAAATCTTTTAGATATATCAGTTCAATCATCATACCAGATGTTGATTTAATCACATGCAGGAATATTTGAGATAATTAACTATGACACGAAATTAACAAAATCTCTAATATCTATCCAAAAACTGGACTGAACCCAGTTCCTACCCTAATCGAACCGAAACCAAGTTGGTTCAGTTTGGTTTTGGTCTTGAGAGTGTGAAACCGGACTGAAACACACTTCGTCCTAGTTGTCGCATATGCAAAATTTAAAAGTCCTAAAAGAACCATTTGAACCTGTTTACATTACACATAAAAAAAATAAAATAATGAAAGCTATGGATGTGGCATCAAGAATACATTTTATATAAACTATTAATCAATAAATTATTAATATTGAAATTATAAGTTCCCTCAGTCGTGACTGATGGGAAAAACGCTCCCACTTTTCTTCCAGAAAATTACAAGTCTACGAATTAATAAATGGGAAAAATGTCTCAAAAATATTTTCTATGGTGAAACAATGAAAATTTAGGACCTTTGTTTGAGAACCTTGGAAATGGCTTCAATGGTGGAAGGCGTTGTCCGACAACATCCTCCAATGAGTTTAGCTCCTGAATCACGCCATCTTGTTGCATAGAATTCAAACTTGTTGATGTCAAAACACTTGGAAGGCTGCCAAAAAAATAGAAAGAAAAATATTTTCGATTGACCACGAATAGAAATAAGATAGTATCTATGAAAGAGTGATCCAATAATAATCTCTAAGTTCAAGTAATGCTTCAAGAGCATTTGGTTCTAATTGTTAGCTTCTGATCCTAGATTTTGATTTTGGATTATCATAATCAGATTATAGGAACTGATTTTCAGAATCCAGCATCTCATTTTGGTTACGCTATTTCTAGAAACTGATTTTAGAATCTCATTTGAAGCTGATGGATTTTGCAAAAAACATCATTTGTATAATTTCCTAATTTTTTTCAGAAACATTTCCGGCCTTACCCGAATTAAACCAAATTGACCCCACAATGAGAAACGAAAGATAAAATTACTCTTAACTTACCAGCCATCTCTTAGCTCTGCCATCCCATACTTCACCACTATTTGGATAAACTACTATTGCTTTATCAGTTAGCTGGAAAACAGAAACAATTGCAGTTCAAGATACTAAAATGTATTTCTTATGTAAAACAATTTTCAAAAGGATAAAAAAAAAGATTACAAATAAACACTTTGATCTGATTTCAATTACTTCCAAATGATATAGAATTTAAATTCAGTTACCTCTCTAAATTTGCAGATGAGGCCTTCTATGAAATGAGGAGGTGTGCAATTTATTCCAACTATATTCACTTTGTCACTTTTGTTTATTACATCAAGGCATTCCTTGAAGCTCTCTCCTGAGGCAGCATTCTTACCATCCACAGAGCTGAAGCAAATCCAAGATGGAATTTGAATGTTTTCTTCATCAAGCAGTTCAATGCAGGCCTGTGGTAGCTCTCCCGAAATCAAAATAATAACAAATAAGGTTCGAAAAAAACCATACTGTTGCCAAAATATTGATTTAAAGCTAATACAATTACAAATGCAGCACTGACTCATTACTGTGGAGCATAGGAATGTGCAGAATTTTATTTGGTTAAGGCTAGAGGATTTCATTTCTCATACAAAAATAAAGCAAATGAAGGACAAGAAATTTCCACATCCCATTTATCATCATTATTAGTAGAGAGTCAAAAGTATTATGTGTAGTCTTGCACAAAGCACGCCGGGAAATGCATTAATATTGCTTAAAGCTTAAGTTGTGACAATGCAGAGCCTCAATTATTTCATCAGAGTTTCTCATGCGGGAGTTCTAGCTGATCCTAGATGTGAGTGGATCTTTTTAGTTGAGACGATAAAACATATTTGCTTACATTCACTCAAATAAGAGCTCCATTTCTTATAAGAAACTATGAATAGATAATCTCAAAATAAAAGAGGAAGGAAAATAGAGGGCCAAAAGCAACAGAATATTGATTGGTACAAAACATAAACATAGTACAAGATGGTTGAGAAAAACAAGTCACTCTGATAAGTGTGTATCACATCAAGCTGAAAGGGATAATGATATATGAAGACACTTGCAATGATGACAAGATAAAAGGTTTAATTAATTAAGAGGATAAAGGAGAAAAAAGAATCCGTCTAAAGTAGTTTTTTCAACTTTGAAACATACATGGAACAAATAATTTAAGAACATAATCATTTTGTATCTACTGGAGACCAGAGAAATATACAAACGATAGCTGTTGGAAGAGCAAACCTGAGCTTCAAGTTTATTGGGTATGGTCTCAAAGGCTAGCAAATCTGGACCTGCTTCCACAAGGACTTGCAATCGTCGTCTATGGAAATCCTTCAGCTTATCCAAGTTCACATCCGGTCCATAACATCCACTAGAAGCATAAGAGACAAGCATGCTGCATAAGCTCAGATGCAGTTTAAAAAAAGAAAAAGAAAAAAAACAAAGAGCTGCTATTGCACCCCAACTTTTACTTACTTATCACACCCCAATTTCCTAAATTATTTCTCACACACCAATTAAAGATTAAAGCACAAACCATTACAGAGGTTTGGCTCAAATTATAATCTCAACATTATAACAATCATTCAAGCAATTTCAATAGTTGTTTACAACTATGATTGGGCTCATACAAAATCCTAAATCCAAAAAATAGAAACCTAGCCTAAAAAAAAAAAAAAAGAAGGGAGGGAACTTCTATTGGCACCCCAACTATTACTCATTCCCAACCATTGACTTATTTTCTTTATTTTTAATTGGAGTGTAATAAGTAAAAGTTGGGGAGCCAATAGCAGTTCTAGAAGAAAGTTGATTTTACTGAACAGGTTGTTTGAAGTTGCTGTAAGATATGAATAACATAAATATTGTTTATGAACCCACAAGTTTGAAGAAGGGATCAACACAGACCTGTATTCAGAACCATCTGCAAGATAAGCTCCATAGCTTCCAATAGATGCTGCAACTAAAGCACGGTTATACCTATGTTCAGGAATCTTTTCCATCACATCCCAGAACTCATCACGGGCTTCAAGAGCCAATTTGACGCTTTTTTGTAGTAATGTTTCCCCTTCTTTAATAGATAGACCTCTGGATAAAAATCCTGGAATCGTTGCCTGCGAAATCAGAACAAAGGTTTGGCAATGTGAAATTCCCAGTAAAACTATTACATGCCAAGTCCAAATTGAAATTATTGTCATGAGATTTTTTTGGTTTACAATTAGTGGTGGAAAATACATTTCTCAAGAATTTACCAAAAAAAAAAAACATTAGTATTCCATTTGGTAAAGACCATCAAACAAAATCAAGTAAACACAACTTGAATGATTCAAAGACTGACAGAAGAATCCAGAAAATTTGTAGAACAAAGATCATAATCAAAGGACTATCACAAAAATTTGGGGTGAGCTGAACAAGTCTTGTTTCTCTATTCAATTTGGTCTAGTTGTAGAACAATAGACGATGTCCTTGTCTATGGCCTCTATTGGACCCTGATAAGAACCTAACCAATACATTATAATTGTACTTTCAAATATCATTGCTATAGAACAATGAACATTCAAGAAAGATAAGCGCAAATTCTTGAGTGCATCAACTCAATGATCACTAGTAATTGCTAATCATGTTTAATGTATGAATGAATATGCGTATATTTTGAGATTAAGTAGGTACCTGATATGATGAAGTTACTAATATATCCGCACCAGCCTCGAGATATTCCAAGTGAACCTAGCAATAAATGAATAAAAATAGAAATAAAGTTTGAATTTGATCAATAACATAACAAAGTACAAATAAAATCATATAATGTTGGGATGGCAAGTCGTTAGAATTGTAAAAAGAGAATGCATTTGAATAGCTTCAACTAAATAAACAAGAACAGATAATAATGTTTAAGAAGCAAATCTATTTGTACATTATTTCCACCCATAACTCCCTCCCCAATTCATAAAATTATGTGTAGCATACGCACACGCACACGCACACGCACACGCACACGAAGGTTTAATATTAGTTTTGAAAGGAATTGTGATGATATAATAGAAAGAGGGTTTATAATAAGAGGTGGGATAAGGATTAATGGGCAAGGAATGGATTGATGGAGAAATAAGTTTACCATAGTTGATTTGTTATAATAATATAAAAAAAGTTATATAATGAGAGAGAGAGAAGAGAAGCAGACCCTTTTGATGAGGTCAGGGTCTTTGATCAAGCAAATAGCGCTCCAAAGAGGATCAGAGATGGAGGCACCGTGCCTTTCAAGCTGTGTAGCGAACCCTCCGTCAACGATGGCGCACCCTCCTCCATCCTTCTTTATTAGGTCCTCCAACAAACTCATCTCTCTCTCTCTCTCTCTCAAGTCAAAACTCTAAACAGGAGAGGGGAGGAGAGGAAGTGGAACTTAAAACAGAAATAGAATGTGGAAGACAAGAGAACGCGACAGTGCAGCTGGCGCCAAATGTGAATGCGGACAAATTCTGATTCAGCTTCACTTCAAACTTCAAATTGTTGATAGATATATATATATATGGGAAATGTTCAGCAACAAACATTTTGGCAAAACATTTTTCAAAATATGGGTTAGAGGTTTTGGAATGGGCTGATTTTTGGTGAGGATGATCTCTACGGTGAGGAGATCATCATCACCAAAAATCAGCCCATTCCAAAACCTCTTACCTATCAAAAATGGCTTACAAAAAATGGACGGTCCACGATTTCCCCACTTGTAAACATGGGGTTAGAAGTTTTGGAATGGGCTGATTTTTGATGAGGATGATCTCCTCACCATAGAGATCATGCTCATCAAAAATCAGCCCATTCCAAAACCTCTAACCCATGTTTTGAAAAATGTTTTGCCAAAATGTTTGTTGCTGAAAGGGACCCTATATATATATAGGGAAATGTTCAGCACCCTAAGTTTTACCACACACTTTAACAAACGTTTTTTGTCTTACATGAGTTAGAAATTTTGGAATGGGCTGATTTTTGGTGAGGATGATCTCTATGATTAGAAGATCATCCTCCCCAAAAATCAGCCCATTCCGAAATGTTTAGCCCCATGTTTACACGTTGAAAAATCGTGGACCGTCCACTTTTTGTAAATCAATTTTGATGGGGTTAGAAGTTTTGGAATGAGCTGATTTTTGGTGAGGATGATCTCCTCACCATAGAGATCATCCTCACCAAAAATCAGCCCATTCCGAAACTTCTAACCCATGTAAGACAAAACGCGTTTGTTAAAGTGTGTGGTAAAACTTAGGGTGCCGAACGGGACCCTTATATATATATATAGGGTCCCGTTCGGCACCCTAAGTTTTACCACACACTTTAACAAACGCGTTTTGTCTTACATGGGTTAGAAGTTTCGGAATGGGCTGATTTTTGGTGAGGATGATCTCTATGGTGAGGAGATCATCTCACCAAAAATCAGCTCATTCCAAAACTTCTAACCCCATCAAAATTGATTTACAAAAAGTGGACGGTCCACGATTTTTCAACGTGTAAACATGGGGCTAAACATTTCGGAATGGGCTGATTTTTGGGGAGGATGATCTTCTAATCATAGAGATCATCCTCACCAAAAAATCAGCCCATTCCAAAACTTCTAACCCATGTAGGACAAAAAACGTTTGTTAAAGTGTGTGGTAAAACTTAGGGTGCTGAACATAGGACCCTATATATATATAGGGAAATGTTCAGCACCTTAAGTTTTACCACACACTTTAACAAACGTTTTTTGTCCTACATGGGTTAGAAGTTTTGGAATGAGCTGATTTTTGGTGAGGATGATCTCTATGATTAGAAGATCATCCTCCCCAAAAATCAGCCCATTCCGAAATGTTTAGCCCCATGTTTACACGTTGAAAAATCGTGGACCATCCATTTTTTGTAAATCAATTTTGATGGGGTTAGAAGTTTTGGAATGAGCTGATTTTTGGTTAGGATGATCTCCTCACCATAGAGATCCATCCTCACCAAAAATCAGCTCATTCCGAAACTTATAACCCATGTAAGACAAAACGCGTTTGTTAAAGTGTGTGGTAAAACTAAGGGTGGCGAACGGGACCCATATATATATATAATATATATATATAGATATATATATATATATATATATATATATATAGGGTCCCGTTCCGCACCCTAAGTTTTACCACACACTTATATATATATATATATATATATATATATATATATATATATATATATATATATATATATATATGGGTCCCGTTCCGCACCCTAAGTTTTACCACACACTTAACAAACGCGTTTTGTCCTACATGGGTTAGAAGTTTCGGAATGAGCTGATTTTTGGTGAGGATGATCTCTATGGTGAGGAGATCATCCTTACCAAAAATCAGCTCATTCCAAAACTTTTAACCCCATCAAAAATGATTTACAAAAAATGGATGGTCCATGATTTTTCAACTTGTAAACATGGGGCTAAACATTTCGGAATGGGCTGATTTTTGGGGAGGATGATCTTCTAATCATAGAGATCATCCTCACCAAAAGTCCGCCCATTCGAAAACTTCTAACCCATGTAGGACAAAAAACGTTTGTTAAAGTGTGTGGTAAAACTTAGGGTGCTGAACATTTCCCATATATATATATAGGGGGGCGTTCAATGGCCAACTTTTTAGCAAACTTTTTGGCAAAACATTTTTCAAAACATGAGTTAGAGGTTTTGGAATGGGCTGATTTTTGGTGAGGATGATCTCTATGGTGAGGAGATCATCATCACCAAAAATCAGCCCATTCCAAAACTTCTAACCCCATCAAAAACAGTTTACAAAAAATGGACGGTCCATGATTTTTCAACTGGTAAACATGGGTTAGAAGTTTTGGAATGGGCTGATTTTTGGTGAGGATGATCTACTCACCGTAGAGATCATCCTCACCAAAAATCAGCCCATTCCAAAACCTCTAACCCATGTTTTGAAAAATGTTTTGCCAAAAAGTTTGCTAAAAAGTTTGCCCTTGAACGCTACCCATATATATATATATATATATCCCCACTCCCACTCCCACTCCACGTTTTGCTCAATTTTTGTAAAAGTCTCCCCTATCTATCTATCTATCTAATGTTCTCAATCTCAGTCTTCTCTTTTTAACTAATGTAAAATAACCTTAATGCCCCTCATCTTTCATAAGTTTAATTAGCATAATGATCAAAAATATCCCCCCACCCCTAAATGATTTCACGAGAGAAATATCCAAAGTTTCTGGTCAATGTCCTTAAAAACCTAAGTTGTACCAAACACCTTACCACCTCTGAAAGTGATTCTAGGCCTCACAAGCACTGCTCATGTATAACACTGTCATAAAACTTATAAATAAATAAAAATAAAAAATAAAAAGAAAATGCTCAACTGATTCTCACATTGTTGATGTGGATGTATATACCAATCATAGATGTTTTTCATCAAGGTACGAGTGAAAAACATCTATGGTTATGTGTGCACCTCCACATCAACAATATGAGAATCGATGTCAATTTTAATGTTGCTTAAACCCCCTAAAGAAAAGAAAAAAAAAGTCATGTTGGGGTGATACAAATGGAGACACAAAGGTGACATAATGATGTAGTGTCATGCACATTACCATAGATGCTTTCCCCGAGATACAAGTAAAAAGCATCTACGGCTATGTGTGCGCCACCAAATCATTTTTGTCACCTTTGTGTCTCTGTTTGTTTCATGCCAGTATTTTCTATAATAAAAAAAAATGTCATGTTGAAGAGCAATACATACATTTTAAGAATTTATTTGAGACATGCTTGAGTAACATTGAAATTAACATCATTTCACACGTTGGTGTGTATAAAACAAATAGATACTTTTCATTCGTATCTCGATGAAATTCATCTGTAGTTTTGTATGTATATCCACATCAACAATGTTTGAACCAATGTTAATTTCAATGTTACTTGAGCATTTTAAAATTTCTTTCCACACCAAAACTACTCTCAAGTTTTTTGTTACCAAAAATACCCTCAAATGTTTATTCCCAAAGTGTATTTAATGTACTTTTAACACGTCAATAGAACTTGGGAAAAAAAAAATCAATATCAATTATAGAAGTGATTCCGTTATAATAGCACTTTTGTTGAAACCAGAGCTTCCACAAAATGAGTCCTTAATCACTCCTACTTCCTCAGGATTTCCATATTCAAAATTGCGTTGTGAAGGCCATAGATATTTGCCACAAGCCACCAATTTGTGAGCTACCATTTTCACATGTAATTTTCTATTGTTTGGTGTTTGACATATCACCTTTCGATCAATGCTTTAAAAATAGAATTAAACTGGCGGCCCAACCACATCATGTTATCAAATTGTTTCGATTCCAAACAATATAAATGCACTTTAAGGTTATTATTATTGTTACATATAAAATGTAAATCGGTCCAACCTAAATTGAATCAGGGTTCAGCCGCAGTTGGACGAAAGTTTGACATATTTTCAGTCCAATTTATTCTCATTTTTCAAAACATTGCTTCCAAGTGGTTGGAGTCTTGACTTTGCGTGCCTCGTTGTCTAATCTTCCCAAATTGTTTCTTCAATTAAAGGGAAAAAAAAAATACAAACTTTCAAATCCAACTTTAAAAGAAGGTTGGTGTGGTTGGTGGATGTAGATAACTTAATCTTTGACCATCAACCTACCCACCAAACCCATCTCATGAAAATGCTCCAAATGCCTTAAAATACCACCTGGCACATTTATTAGGGGTCTCTATCGATACCATCTTTGTCTTACTGGATCTTTTCATTGAACGTCATCTATGCCAATCTGATTCGAGCTTATAATGGACGTGAATAAATAGATGTGTGATTAATTAGCTATTGATTTAAATACATAATATTATGACATCAAATTCATGTAACTCAAAGATATATATAGTTGTAAGAACCAATTGATATGTTAATAAGATTACAGCCATGTACATCTTTGGCAATTAGTTTGGAGTATAAAGTCTTGTGAGAAGGTCATGGTGGTTGGATGCCATGTCTTTCTATAATGCTATAAGTTTTGTATGTACGTGGGATTTGAAATCTTTGCGAATGTTTGAGTTCATCTACATGGGTTTAGGAGTCGTCACCATTCAATTAAAATGTGAATGAACATTATAAAAGATTTTTAAAATTTTGTTTTCTTGATTTGTAGTAACTCACATATCCAAAAGATAATGAAAAATGATCTATCAAGAAAATAAGGTAAGGAGGTTTGATTGAGGAACAAGGAAGGTGTTATGCATCTTGTCCCTCTCATCCTAAGATGGTTACCAATAGTTGACCATAGGTGAAGATTATAAAACTCTTTTTGATTTTTTTTAAAAATAGGAGTTATAGAGAGAAATTAAGAAAAATCGACTATAGTCTAATTTTGAAAAATGAGCATATTAAGACAATGAACAAATTAAAAATGAAAGAGGGTATTTGTTGAAATATTTTGTGAGTCTATGATTTTAGTGGGAATCCACATGAATTTTACCTTCTTGGATTTTAAGGCTCTTTTAGAGGATTATGTACTCACTTGAGAGCATTTTTTTTGTTGGTTTAAGTGTCCATGAGTTGGACACTGACATGGAAAGAATAGGGACCTTATACATGAATTGTGTCTTCTTTGAGATTGTTTTTTTGTTAGCTTAGAGAGTTAAGTGTAGATCTAAGTAGATCCTTACCTTTGACCCTTAACTATTTTAGAGAAAACATAGTATGGTGTATGTACATATTGTGTATGCATGTAATGGATTTAGCAAGAGAATATTACCCCCAAGGTGAAATTACTTTCTAACTCTTAAGCCATTAGGAAAGAAAATCGAAAATCTTTATTATAGGAATTTAAATTGTAAGGAAGTAAATAGTATCTATACTAGGAATTTAAAGCTTGCTAAGAAAGTAAATAAACAAGAAGCAATTACTCTAATGTTTTTGAGAGCTTATTGAGGATTTATAGGAGGAAATTTTACTCTCTACCTCAATGTCTAACTAAAGTAAACTAAGATCTACATGGCTAAAAATAAAAAAAATTTAAAAGTAAACTTGCTTAAATGTAAAGAGGGGAGTAAATAGAAGAATGAGGTTTAGAGGGGGCTTATATAGGAAAATTTTAAAATTTTTAACTACACCCCACATTGGTCTCTTCTTCTTGGTTCGAATTTCTTGGGTCTTTGAGAAAGGATTTGAATAGAGTTTTGGGTAGGTTAGAGGACTTTGAGGAGAGACTTGGACATAATTTTAAATCACTTGAGCTCCTTTCCATTTGCTTTAGATGGGAGTCTTATTTATAGGATTTTAAGAGACCTTTGACGATAAATTTGTTTTAAATCCTAGAGTTCCCAATAGAGTCTTTACTCACAAGTTCTAGAGAATTTTAAAGATTGGGAAAAATTATCAAAACCTTTTGAACTTGATCAATTTACATTGAACCTTCTAGGATTGAGGATAAATTTGAGGGGCATAAGGGTAATTTACTTAACTTTGGTTCTAATAAAATGAGATTAGGGTAATAATTACATTTATGTGGGGACTAATTTGACCAAGGGTTTTTGTTGGAAGAATATGGACAATTATAAGAAGACCAAAGTGGTCGGATTATTTAAAAGTTAAAAGAAGGGTAAAAGAATAAAATGGAGGGGTTTCTTGGGGGAAAAATCATTATGATGGGGCTTTAAAGGGTAATTATCCCTAAGAAACTTAGAGTACACATAAGCTTATAACTGTCCAACAGAATTGGCCTTAAGTGAACCAAGACCTGAACAAAAATAAGCCTGGTTGTGGGTTACCTTTAGACCAGGCAAAAAGTGCTCCTAGTTATAAGTCACCTTTGGCCAGGTAAAAAATATGTTTGGCCAAGGTTGAGGTACGACCAGACTTAAAATTAAGTTTAGCCAAGGGTGAGGTTTGACTAGGCTTAAAATTGGAATTTGAAAATGGCTTTCAGGCCTTGTTGGTGCTTGAAAATTGGGTTTTATACACCTTGGGTCAAGTCATTTCTCGGAAGGTTTTTAGTGCTTTTGAACTCTACTTAGACAAAAATGGGGTGTCTACAGCTGTCCCTATTTGAAAGAGTTACGAGCAACAAATCACAAAGACGTAGACTGGAACTCTTTTTTGTCTGACCGAGCTCAAGCCTTCTTGCTTGTTCGCATCTTACTTTAATGATCACATATTGAATCGATTAAAACAAAGAATCGGTCCTCTCAAGCTTTGGATTTGATAGGAATTAAACATAAAATTCTAGATTTCTTGGCTCGATGTATGGCTCTCGAAGCTTTTGAAAAAAATAAGTTTCATGGCACGATGTCAGACTCTTGAAACTATTTGATAAAAGAAATGATTTGAAAGTAAAAATTTCAATCTGTGTTCATTTCGATAAAAGTTGACTTTACATTTGAAGTTAAAGAAACTTTTCAAAATGGGATTCAACTTAAATATTTTTTCGATGATTGAATGTCCACAAATAAATCTTAAAGTAAAGAGAATTTTACTTGAATCTTACTCTTGAAAATGTGGCTTGGGTTTGAATGCACGCCCCCTAGGGAACCTCAAGCTTTTATCATTACATCACACCTTTGGTGGACAAAATGATATTCGATTCATCTTCGAGAATTTCTCATTTTTGATTATGTTGTTCTTCTGCTCTTGGACTTGGTGAAAACCTTAACAGGCACCGAGGGTAACATTGGTAAAACAAAAAAATTGCCAAGAGTTTCTTTCGGATACCATCAACTAATCCAATCGCATATCTTTGTATAAATCCTTCACCTTACCCCCTCCAAATTCTCAAAGACAAACCTTTTCGACTATGGGGATGAGTTTCGTATACGACCACATTTACATTACAAGTTCACTGGTAAAGATAGAGAGAAATAAAGTCGGATTCCAGTTGTGACTCTACTCTCATACGTGTCCCATATCATGTATGAGGTTGATTGGCCCTACCGTACATCCCAGGATGGTATATCACTCCGAATGATATGATAGACTATCCCTTCAGGCATTCACAAACTCTTTAACAGTTCACAAAATAGTTATAAATACATATCATTTCTTTTTTTATTTAAAAAAATAAGAAATTTTCTTTGAAAACAAATAAGAAATTAATATTACAGAGTTGAAAATGGATATCTAGTTTCCTATCATGCAACTGTAGCCATGCGGTCTAAAATAAATAACAGAATAGAAACATAAACTACACCTCGCGTTAAAGAAAATAAATAAACATGTAATCAATATCATTATCTCTATATATCCATTTACCAAGCTACACACAACATTACAATATAAAATGTAGACATCACTTATCGGGTGTGATTCTTACATTTTACCGTTTCATCCAATTTTTTTGCTTCTTATACTTTTGACGTTTTCAAACACATCATTCATTTTTCGATATTCAATCACTCAAATATTCATTTTCTGATATTAAATCATTTTTCACGTTTTGAAATTTATTTTTATCAATTAAATTGAAAATTTACAAAACTTATATCAAAACGTGGTCTGAGCAGTGCATATAACCCAACTAACAGAAACAACCCAGTGAAATGTCCTACCTACGTATAATTTATTATAAAATATAATTAAACACATCAAATATGCAGGTCCTGACTTGAATTTGAGATAACGAAAAGAAATCTACATTTTTAAACACATTTCAAATTTTTGTTAAAATCCTAAATGTAATTTTAAAATCTACGATTACTAATAGAAATTAAGAGTTCATACCAATCTCTGTGCGGTAGAATTGAAGTATATGCATGAAAATCGAGATGATCAACACAAAAATTGAGGTAAATCAGAAGTAGAGAAGGTTAATTTTTGAATAGGGCCTAGTGGTTTTGAATATCTTGATGTCGTCATCCTTTCTCCCTTTTGCAACGGATGACGATTTAGCTTAAAAATAGATGAAATTTGAGGTTTAAAAGTCGAAACCCTCGTATCTCATATGATTGATTTTCAATGAAATGGAAAGAAAGATAAAAGAAAAAGAAAAGAAATTATGTGACTTTTGTAGAGATTGATGTTGCGGACGTTTTTTTCCTTATTCGTCGAAAGTTGACGACAACCTGTTCGTAACGAATCTAAGGTTGAAAGTAAGAAAAAAATTAAATTAAAAAAAAAACTCTCGACTGGTTTTTATACGTTAAAAGAGAAGATGAATGGTGATTTTTATTTTAAAAATTATTTATATAAGTCGCGAGACGAAATCGATATTTTTAATATTATTTCGTTTGACGATAACTTAACCGTTCAAATTCCAAAAGTGATGAGTGGATACTCTATTTTATATAATTTATCGTTTTGGATCTAATGACATCTTTAGATTCTATAAATTCTATCTCTAACAGAAATTTACTTTTTTGGCCCGATGAGACTCTAAAATTGACGTTGTTTATATTTTTGACGATAATTCGTCTTTTTGGACTCCAAAAATGATAAGTAAATTATCCATTTTCTATAATTTTTCATTACGAATCCAATGGTGTGATTAAATTTTAAAAATTCTTTCTTTAGCAAAAAGTCATTATTTTAGCTTGGTCCGATTAAAAAATTGAGGAGTTTGTAACTTTTCCGTTCGAACTCACATTGAGTGTGCTTATAGGCTAAAGTATATTTTCTAACTATTTTGAATACAATGGTGAAGTCAGATTTCATTAAAAATGACTAAAATAAAATCTTAAAATTTTATCTTAAGTCTCACTTTTAGAATTTTCTCAAAATTCTACTATTTATTTTTCTAGAGATACGAATAAAACTTGAGATTTTACAAAAACAGTTAAGAGCTGTTTAGTCGTAAGAACATAGTAATCATGTGTGAATTTCTTAATGTTTTCTATGCAAGTCCGTAATGTATGTTAAAATAGATACAAAACTCCCAAAAGTTTGCATCGTCATGGAGTTTAGGAGAGAACCATGGATCCCGTGCGTTCGATGTGATAATTACGGTTATTCTCCCGAGCGTTGTCCGAGTATTTCCATGCTTCGTGCTACGCATGCCAATATGCATCATTATCAAAACTTTTATTAAATGTCGACATCTAGTTCGTTCGACCAATCATATCACATAGATAATTAGTTTATCTTGGATACCATATCTTGTTAGAATGAGTTCACTCAGGATAGTCACTTTGATAATCATGAGGATTTTTATATACACGACACCTCGATGATGGATCCCACCATAGTTTCCTAATAATCCTATGATTCTCAACAATTTTTATATTATAGAGCTGTAAAGCCTGAGTCAATATCCATTCACTTATATTTGTCTTCTCTTCTATTTTTTTCATTAGAGTCATTGATAACGAAGTTGCCAAATCAACAATAACAGTTCATCCAACAACAACTCCATCAACAATAACAAGGCAGTAGTCAAATCTTAGTCAGTATAGGAGCTCAATTGAATCACTTAGTGTTATCTTTAGAAGAAGGGAAATTTGATAAATTTAAAAATGAGGATATCTCAATCCTATAAAATCTACCATTCTTTCAAAATAACCTTAGCGACCAATTCCATTCTTTTGAGGAATTCGATGTGTAGACACCCTAAGTTGAACGGGCCCATACTCGAAAGGTCTCAAAAATACAGATTTTTCAATAAAAATTGTCAACGGGTCTCAAAAGCCCAAATCAATCGAAATATGGTATTTGATCGAATCAAGGCCCTTAGACCCCCTAAGGGTCTAGGGGGCCCACCAAAAGGACTCGGCCTACCTTACGCTTTCCCAATATTTGCCGTGCCATTCCTAAAATCGAAAATGACGAATTCTCAATGAAATTATTCGATGGGCCTAAAAAGCTTGATTTGCCAACACATGGCATTTCGATCAATCCAATAATTCCAAAAATTCTTAAAAAGATAAAAAATATAAAATGAGACTTGGGATCATCTCCACCTTCCTTACCCTTCACCGCTCCGCTCCTAATTTGAAGAAATTCTAAGCTTGCCTAAGGCCCATAAACCCTCAACACTCACAAATTACATTTCACACCTTATCCCCTAACCTAAATCCAATCCCACACCACCAAAAACCTAAAACATACCCACCCTCAAAAATTCAATCCAAAACAAACATTACCCAATCCAATAACCCAAAACCATTCCATAACCCATGCCCAATACACTAAAAAGCCCACAAACCTTTATCCATATCCAATTCACATCCAACCCATAATCCTAACCCACAAACCACTACCCACATCAACCAATCGCCATCTTGATAATCAAGGTGGGACAATGTTACCACCTCAACTCACCTCTCTCATCCCCAACCTATCCCATCACCTTTTCTCTAAACATCATCTACCCACACCCCTAACCTATACCTCCCCTAATCTACCCACATCAACTTATTACTTTTTCTCTTAAAAAATCTAATCTACCCACACCCCTAACCTATACCTCCCCTAATCTACCCTCATCATTCCCTACAAAACCCACATCTACAATCTAAACCTACACCTCTCCTCTCAAATCAAACATTCATCCTCTCCCATCAACCCATCTCAACCCTTCATCTCCACCCATTTTGACACATAACATCAGCTCCCACACCCTCCCAAAATATCATCAACCACCCTCTTATACAACCCTTCTTTTAATTAAAATCTCATCCCCTCAACTCACTTCACCAATTAATTACTTTCTTACACAATCACATCCTCTCAACCACTCTCATTTATTTTATTCCATATAATACTCAACCCAAATGGGTTGAAAGGTCCAACCCATTTGGGTTGTAAAACAACCCATTTACCCTTTTTACAGAAATGCCCTTCAATCATCTCTAATTTACCCCCACCTTTCTCTTAAACCCCACACCATTTTATCACTTCTCTTCATTTTACCCCATTATATCCCTAAAATAACCCATCAACATCTATAAATACCCTACTCCTCTTCTAAAAAAAAGCCCCTCCCCAACTCTCACTACCAACCACTATTCCCAATTCTCACTACAAAAAAAAATACTACTAATTCTCTCCCCCAAGTCTCACAAAAAATTACTATACTCCACTCATCTCTCTCATCATCTCTTCTCTATTCCTTCAACCATACAAAAAGTTACATTTTTTTAAATCACTAAGAACTCAAGAAGACTCAAAAAAGAAGAAGGAAAGAAAAAAAAAGAAAAAAAAATATTGAATCATTAATGTGGGTTCAAAGTATACTACCCCATCTTTTTTTCTCTACCCTCTCCTCCTTCCTCTTCTATTATCCCCCTCCTTCTCTTTAATTTTATTTTAGATGGACTTGGGATGAATGGTCCTCAAGGCATAGGTTTATAAGGATCATCCCGTTTAATGGGATGATCCTATAATCAAGCCGAAAGCAAATCCCTATTTAGGGTACAAACGCACGACACGTGGCACTTTATTTTTCACATTTTTTAAATCAAAATGACCGAGTTGAGTTGAGGTTACTGATGAGACTATCGTTGTTCTTCTCACCGGAGTTAATAATAATCTTAGTTTTACCTCACTTGTGGGGCAAGTAGGGGATCGAACCCAAGAGAAAGGAGGAATAGAGCTAAGCTAAGAAAATAAAATTCAAATTAACTAAAAGGAATTAAAACTGTTTTTCTTTGTATTTTTGAACTTATAAGAAGATGTAAAATTGCTAGAAAATAAACTAAAGTAAATGAAATTAAAAGCAAGTAAACTTATGAATTAAAACACCATTGGAGGTGGATCTACCTAAAACATGTTAATGAGCAATTTCTAGTCTCTAGCCTTTTTATAACTCAATCATAAGGGCTTGGTGTTAGCTCCTTAGATCGGAAAGTTTTGCAATTAAAATTAAATAAAGGAACCAAAACAAAGTAGAATTTCTTGAGAATTTCTTACTACAAATTATCTAATTTAAGCATACTTTATCTTGATCTAATCTAAGCATAAAGTATCTATATTAAGAATAAAATGTGCAAGAAACTTAAAGAGAATTCATAAGCATTTTAAATAAAAGAAAGGCATAAAATTAGAAATAACACAAGAACTTGCTCTAGGCTTTTCCACTCTCCAATGGAGGGGAACTTAGCCTAATGTCATTGCAAGAGAGGGAAGATAAGAGATGAAAGAACTTTTCTTCATTTCATGGAGAAAATTACAACTTCTTCTTCTTCTACTTCTTACAAGACTATTTAACCAAAAGAAAATAACTAGAAAATGAAAATACAAAAAATAAGAGAATAGGCTAAGAGCCTTAGATTAAAGGAGTCTTGGATAAGAAAACCAAGATGGGACTCTTTCTCTAGAAATGAAGGCTCTATTTATAGAGAAAAATGTGTGTAGAAGAGTCTAAAAGTAGCCTCCACTTTTCTTTGCACAAAAAGACAAAAGAGGAGAATATGAGTTAAGGATTAGGGCATTCCAAAGGATTAGGGCATTCCAAAGTGTTAGGGCATTCCAAAGTGGGCCAAAATGCTTTTGTCTTGAGATTTTGATTCCAAATTGTTGATTTTCTGCACAAGAAACACACGTAATTAGATTTATCTAGTAAATGAATTTATTTATATATAATTAAGCCTAATTAACATGCAACGTGGTGGTTTGAGGCTTATCATGATTATTATCTTAATATAGAGAAATAGGTACAAAAATCAAGATAAATATCCGGAAAATGTGCTTATAATTGAGTGCTTGGAGACACTCATCAGTTACCACTATTTAGTGGGGAGAAAAGGGTGCCTAACACCTTCCCTTTTATCCAACCGAGTCGCTTACCCCGAATCTCAAGGTTCGATTAGTTCCTATCCATCGTGAGTCACTAAATGCTAAAATGTCATTTTTTCGAGAAATGTACATCGGGTGACTATTCACACCCACTTACACTATGAATGGTGGCAACTCCTAACCTTAGTAGATGTGGTCATCGTAATCGAAAACCATGTATCTACAGCTTGACGACTCCACTGGAGAGTAAAGGCTCTACCCTCGTGTCAACTCGGTCATTTTGAAAAAAAAAAATTTCAAAATAGTCTCATTTGTAAGCTAACATTATTTGTTGTATATATTTTTTAGGTGGATTTTTTTTCTTTATTTACTCCTTTGGGTTAAAAAAAAAGGAAAAAAATAGGTTTTTCTTTTATTTATCCAATTATATGTCTTCTAAGCATGCACATCATAAAAAAAATGGAAATTTTTTTCTTTTTGCCCAAGACAAAAACCATAGGCAATGTGCCTCAAAATAAGTGAAAAAAAATTAAAAAAAAACAAAAAAGGAAAAAAAATCGATTTCTCCTTTATTTATCCGATTATATCTCTTTTAAGCATGCATATCATAAAAAAATGAAAATTTTTTTTTCTTTGGCCCAAGCCAAAAACCAGAGGCAATTTGCCTCAAAATGAGTAACAAAAAAAAATCATTTTTCTTTTTTTTTGCCGAATGGACAGTCGAACTTAAACTGATTGTAACTTTCTCGTCCGATCTCCGATTAACTATTAGTGCATATCGATTTGGGGTAGAACAAAATTTTCTTTCAAATATGAAAATGTCAGCAAGATTTTGTTAAATCAGAATCAGTTTTTGAGCTCGTTTACTATCGTTTACGCTAGTATTTCTGTTTGACGTCTTGTCGGGATACAAAATGAGTAAAAAAAAAAGCATAAATTTTTTTTTTGCCCAAGCCAGAAACCAAAGGCAATGTGCCTCAAAATGAGCACAAAAAAAATTAATTAAATTATTTTTTGCTCAATTTGTTCCTTACGTCAGTCTTGACAACTTTCCTCTTGGACTTCATTTTTGTTTTAGTTTTAAAACTTCAAAAGATCAAATGGATCATTTTTTTCGTTAAACTCAGGGCGTACTGCTCGTCACTTTTTGATTGGTCAAAATGAAAATTCAAAGCGATCATTGATTGGACTATAAAAAATAAAAATAAAAATAAAAAGAGAAGTCCTTTTGTTATTAGTTCATTCGTTAAAAAAATGAAAAAAAAATGGATTGGTCGATGCCTAATTATGAATGTGCTATCGTTCTGGACTAATTATCTAAAAAGTCATGGTCCCTATAGGTATATTTTAATGTGCCTACATGATCTTAATGTGGATGTGATGGATTTGGTAGTCTTTGATCTATGTATGAATGGTTTGATTTGGCCCACGGGCCCATTCATCTGAAAAATGGCCCGGGCACTCCCTATCCTATTTGCACACACCACTAGCACGTTTACTTTATTGTATTGCACGCTTGCATGTCCCTAGTAGCCAACGTGGTTCTAGTGCGTGACCTGATCTCCTTGAAGATGCGACGTTATTCATGAAAATCATAACTCCAATCCGTACCATAAGGTATATAAAACTAGGGCATCAGTACCGTTTGATCGGGTGATTCTGAAGGTATATTGATATACCCATATTGGAGTGACCTGAGCCTTTGTCCTATTGTAAGTCATACGGTTACATGTCCCGATTGCCAACGTAGTACTAGTACGTGGTCGATCTCCTCGCGGGATGCGAAAACCATTTATGAAAGCTACAACCCTAGACTCGTACCTATACGGTATATCAAAGTAATTTAATTGCACTTTTTGGTCAAAATCAGTGTCTAAGCGAAATCCTGCCCCGTCGTACTACGGTACTAGGGGGATAGACGATGTCTATTCTAGACGAGAGGTGACTTAAGAGTGCCCTTGCTCAGCATCGTGCACAACTTCTCAACTGGGGATTAAACTAGCTATTTTTGACTTTAGAGATTGTAAGTTGGATTATTAGATTATCACTTATACGGTATATCAAACCAAGTCACCATGTACCGTCTGATTGAGTATGCTCGAGAGGTATATAGGTGCACGTGGGCAAGGGTGGCTAGATAAATTGCATTGCACGTAGTAAACCTAGAATCTAGAAACCTTCCCATAAGTCACTACTTGAACTTATAGTGGGTGTTCTCGGGTTGCTTTTCAGAAATGGACATTACAAATTGCTGAAATTATGAAGTTACGATTTTGTCTTCAAGATAATTAATTCATTTGTTTAACCTGATTCAAAACTATCATATCAATGGGTGCATCGACCCAATAAAGAATCCATTTTAAATTTGGTAGTGATGCACAATGAACCAGTTCATCTCGATTTAACTATCACGTTGGGCCGGACTATTTAAGTCAAAATGATGTTCAAGTTTTTTTTTCTCTAATTCGGGTCCGAACCCATTTCAAGAAAAGAAAAATATTTTCCAAAAAAAATAAAAGGAAAAATGATTTGCAAAAGATTCATTGTTTGCACACAAAAAAATGACTTACAAAAATATGTTTTGTATGGACCTTGGAAATGTACTGAACTATTCTTTTGTGTCAACTTAGGATGCTAGCTGCAGGCAATAACCCAATCGACTAGTTGGTCAAAACAATTATCATGGGGATGCACACCGTAGAGAAAGTCAACTTTGAAAAATTCATGTTGAGATGCGCTCTGTACTTCCACGAATTTGAGATGGATTGGAACCTTTTGCGCGCTATGGCTAGTCGTTGGAACCCTTATCTTCACATCTTTCACATTGGGCATATGCACTTCTGTCCTACTCATGAAGACTATTGTGGCATCATGGGGATATCTACTTCAAGTCCTCTAGTCAGGCCTTCATTGAAGACAGGATATTCTGGTGACCTCGCCACAAGCCTAAACATTTCAAAAGAAGAAGCCACGACCTTAGTCCGTAATGGGAGATTGGATTTAGTACCCTTATTGAGTCCATACCACTCCCACAATCATCCCATCAATGTAAAATCAGAAGCTTGGCGAGCCACTAGAGACTATCGGTTATGTTTAGGGATCTTAACCCAGTACATACTAACCTCCAAAAATGAGGGTCAAATTGTTCCTGAGTCCTTCATAGACATAGCTTCCCAACTCTCTAGAAAAACCAATCCTGTACCTTTCATTCTAGTTGAAACCTTCTCAGGTTTGGATGCCATAAAAATGGTGAGGGAAGGGGTTTCAAAGGAAGCCTTCACCTACTTTATATGAGGTTCTGCGACCGTCTTAAAATTGTGGACATTCCTTCAACTCTCGAGTATAGGCCAGAGCACTTTTCCAAGAGAAACATGTTAGTGCATCACAACTCAGTCAAGGCTTGGAGCAAATGGTTGGATTCTCGCCTTGCCCATCATATTGGTTTGAGATGCCCTTGGTGGATGACGGACTACCTTGTTTTAGGTACCAAATGATCCTATTATGTCCGTTTGATTGGACTGGAGGAGACATCTTTTTACCAACCTGCCTTGATCCCAAAATAGTATGGAGTACCTATAGAGTTTTTGCTACCTCAACATAAAGAATTCTTTCCCCCCCGAACCATTGACTGAAAAGTTAATGCATCTCATTGAGAAGGCTTGGAACAAGCGCACGTTAGGATATTCAGATGGACCAGCAGAATTCAAAGAGTTAGTCGTTAGAACCAAGAGAAGCAAGCCTAATTGTTCTAGCAATCCTGATGACGATCAAAACAAATTCAAGCGTCCATGTAAAAGAATCTAAGAAAGAGTTATTAAAAATTGTTATTAAAAAAAAATCTTATTTGTCAAATAATTTTCAATAGTTTAATAAAATTTCCTTTAGTTTCTTTGTGAAAAATCATTGCATAAATGAATTATTTAATGGGTTGGTGTACAAAATTCAATCTCAGGATTCACTAAAATATTATCAAAAGGTGTAACATCACAATTAATAATCCACCTCAAATGGGTCCACTACCCATATCCATCTCAGATTGGGTCCACGACTCATATCCGATTTCGAATCAAGCCCATGACCCATCAGTTAATCTACTTTTGCAAAATGTCATACCGACTCCGTGTCGATGCCAGCTCCATGTTGATGAAATCGTTTTTAAATTTTACCGACTCCGCGTCGATGCCAGCTCTGTGATGATGAAATCACTTTTAAATTTTACTAACTTCGTGTCGATGTCAACTCCGTGTTGATGAAATCATTTTTTAATTTTTATCGACTTTGTGTCGATGCCAGCTCTGTGCTGATAGAATTCGTTTTACCGACTCTGTGTCGATGCCAGCTTCCTGTTGATGTAATCATTTTTAATTTTATCGACTCTGTGCTGATGAAATCATTTTCAAAATTTTACTAACTCCGTGTCGATGCCAGGTCCGTGCTGATGAAATCGTTTTTAAATTTTATCGACTCCGTGTCGATGCCAGCTTCATGCTGATATAATCGTTTTAATTTTTACCGGTTCCGTGTCGATGCCAGCCCCGTGCTGATGAAATTTCTTTTTCAAAATATTTTATCGACTTCGTGTCAATGCCAGCTCCGTGCTGATGAAATCGTTTTAACTTTTACCGACTCCGTGTCGATGCCAGCTCCGTGCTGATGAAATCGTTTTTAAATTTTACCGACTCCGTGCCGATACCAGCTCCGTGCTGATGAAATCTTTTTAATTTTATCGACTCCGTGTCGATGCCAGCTCCGGCTGATGTAATTCTTTTTTCAAAATGTTTTGCCAGTCCCGTGTTGATGCCAACTTCGCGTTAATGTCGGCTCCGAGCCGAAGAACTCTTTTCTTCAAATGTTCGGTTTAAGGACCTCTGCTTTTACCCAAATGCATAGTTGCCGGCCAACTTCAAATGTTCGGAGTTTTAGAAGTACAATGGGGTGGGGTGCCCTCTGTCACATCTAAAACTATACTGCGGATCCATGTGCCAATACGGCGAAGATGACAGGCTACTGGTGCAGTTGTTTCAAAGAAGCTTGACAGGGCCAACACTCAAATGATTTTCCGGATTGGACCATACGCTTATCAAAAGTTGGCAAGACTTGGCTGAAATGTTCTGGCATAATTATCGGTTCCACACAGATGTGGGTCTGGATCGAAATGATATGGCCAAGATGACTAGAAAGCAAAGGGAGACGGTGAAAGAGTACGCCCAAAGGTGGCGAGAGTATGCTTCGCAGGTAAGGCCTGCAATGACTGAACAAGAGATGAATACCACGTTCATCTGAACACTAGGGCATGCCTTTTATACTCATCTGGTTAGACACACTTCAGGCAAGTTATTAAATTTAGTTCAAGTGTCAGATCGGGTCGAGGACGGGATCCAAACTGGTCTAATATTCGACTTTACAGCCTTAAGTGCAACAGTAGGGACATTGGCACAGAATAAATCAATGTCTTTTTGTCAAAAAGAAAGAGGAAACCTAAGTCAATAATGTACAACCCAGCCAACCTCTCATTATTCAGGCACCAGCTCAGCGAACACTGACACCCCAGGCCACTTGGATGCTAGTACCTTGAGGTGCCTGGGCTCCTGCACCTCAAAACTAGTTCAGGACGAATCCTTCACCAGTTGCACAGCAGGCACCACTATATAGACAGAATCAACAGGCACGACCTAACAGGGTAAATAGAGTATTTACCAGGTTACCTATGACGCTATCTGAGTTACTGCCAATCTTGCTCAGGGGTGAGTATCTTGCAAAACGCCCACCAAATCTTGAGGCTGCCAAAGGGCCAGTACAACCCCAATTTGTTCTGCGAATTTCACATGGGTGCACCAAGGCACTCCACAGATCAATGCTGGTAGCTCAAACATCAAGTACAAAATTTGATCGATAAGAAAGCTCTCATCCTAGATGGACCTACTAACCCGTCCCAACAATAGAATATTAATCAAAACCCCTTACCTACTCACAATGGAGAGGGGAGTGGGAATAGGGTAAATGTTGTCTGTGGGGAACTCGACTTCAATCCTTCAGATTTGATAGCGCCTATCAGAACAAAAATCAGGGTCCACTTAACAAAAGAATCAAAAGCACCCATGATTAACGCAGTCAACCATTACACAATAAACTCATCCCAAAATTCACTACCACCTCTCAGATTGTCTGACCTCACCATCCACCCCACTCATCAAAGTACTACTACCCGACCACCTTTAGTTATACCTTACGAATTACCAAGCCATCAAAATTCAACCTGACATCCTCTTGTTATACCCTACATATTGTCAACTTTTCAGGGATCAACCCGACCCCCTCTTCATATACCATACACTTCACCCTCACGTCCACCGCTCGTCATTTCATACACTCCATCAACCCCTCACGTAACTTCCCCCACCACTACTACATCCAAATCATCACCACTACCCCTTATTTTCAATGTAAAACCCGATCCACCTCCCATGACCATATACTCACCTAAACCATTCCCTTATAGTTCCGACCAGGTAATTCCCTGGAGTTACGAGACCACTGTTACTACAAGCACAGAGGTTGAAACCATGAAGAAAGCAATGGTGGCTAATATTGGCAATATGACCAGGGCAGGGAGATGCCAAAAATCACCAAAAAAGGGGGTCAACATCAAGGAAGAAACTAAAGAGACCGCAAAAGAGGTGATAGATGATAAAAAAAGGAAGGCAAAGTGAAAGGGTAAGTTGTATAAAGATGACAAGACAGAAGAGAAGGCGAAAGTAACAAACATGGAGGTTGTAGATTTCATTAAGCTTGTTCGTAAGAGTGAGCATAACATAGTGGATCAATTGAACAAACAGCCATCTCAAATCAATATTCTGGACCTGATGCAAAAATTGGAAGAACACCAAGAGGCATTAATGAGAGTTCTAGGAAAATCGCATGTTCCTACAACTACCTCACCAGCACAGTTGGAGCAAACAGTTGGCCAAATTATGGCCTCCAATCCTATTATCTTCACTGAAAGTAAATTTATGCCTGAAGGGCAAGGGCACATAGAATAGCTGAACATCATGGTCATGTGCAAGGGTATGATGGTTGCCAGGGTACTGATTGATAACGGCTCAGCGCTGAATGTTTGTCCGCTTGAAACCTTTCGAAAACTCAATGTTGATTGGCCACATGTCAAGCCCAACAACAAGGTCGTCCAAGGTTTCGATAGTTCAAAAAGAGATTCGCTGGGAGAAGTGGACCTACCTATCACGATAGGCCCTTATACCTTTGAAGTCATGAAAATACCGACAACCTTTAACTTGCTGCTGGACAGGCCGTGGATCCACATAGCAGGGGCTGTATCTTCTTCTCTACACCAGAGAGTCAAATTCATTATAGGGCAAAGGATGATATCCGTGCTGGTAGAAAATATTATCCCGGATGGGAGAGCCTCAGATGTGCCGTTTATCGATATTTAAATGATGAAGAACAAATCACTCTGCCATTCATATCAATTCGCTACTGTCAATCATATTGAGAAAGGAAAAGAGAAGGTAAAGGAAAAACTATCAAGAACGAATCCGATGATTGGGCGGGTTTTGAAAAAAATTGGTTACCGACTTAAACAAGGGTTGGGACCTGGAGGAAAAGGGAAAGCTACGCCAATTGAAGCAAAAAAGCATACTCCTTATTTTGGTCTGGGGTTTAGGCCCACAAAAAGGATATTGCATAAATGAATGACAAGAAAAAAGAGCTTCGACTAGCGAGAAGGCAAAATTGTGAACCGAATGTCTGGAATCTGGGCAGAATTCCTCATATCAGTGTCAACTTTCCAATATCACACACTAGACCCGACAGTCTATCAGAATCGCTGCCAACTAAACCAGTAAAAAGGTCGAGAACAGTGAGTTTCAAACCTTTGCACATTCAAGAAGACTCAGTTGTTGAGTCCCAGTCATCCTTCGTAGAAGGCATTGATTTTTTATTCAATGGGGATTCTAATGAAAATTTATTAGAGACTGCTCCAGAATCTACAAAGGTGAAAATCATCAAAAGTAAGGGAAACAAATCACCCTTCCCCATTGGCATCGATTGGGCATCAGTCGTCATCCCACCGAGTTTGGGGGGGACTATGCCCAACTCTAACAACAACAATCAATCGGAGATCATGGTCATCTCTGAACCACCAACCAAATCACCCAACAAATCACCTTCACATCTTATTCGCCCCCTTAGAGAAGGGAAAGTTCTGAACAATTGGGAAGGATTCCCATTGACCCTTGAGGCTATTGAGGCCTAAAAAAAAATGTCGTTAAACGAATCTAGTTTGCCCGAGGATCATAACGAGCCCTCGTCCTCGGGTAAAGACTGTTTTGAGGGCTCCCTATGTTTATTAATGAATTTGCATGATTGTTCTTCTTATTTCAGGTATTCGAAAAGCAACAAAAAAATAAATATTTCTCAAAAAGTAAAAAAATCAATTTTTTTCAAAAGATAAAAAAATCAAAAAGCTTTCAAAATTGTAAAAAAATAGATATTTTCCAAAATTCAAAAAAAAAGTTTTCAAGGGATCTGTCTCAATCAAATGAGTATCCAGATAAAACAGAATTTGAAAGGGACGAGTATGATTTCTATCTTGAACTCGACTTTGACCTCATGAGGATCAAAGAAGAGTCTGAGGACGAAATGGAGTACCTGCCTAAAGAAATAAAAAACTTGGTAGAACATCACGAGAAAGGTGTTCAGCCAAACATTGAGGATACAGATTCAAGCAATTTTGATACCGAAGAGGACCCACGAATTGTCAAGATCGGCGCCTTATTAACTTCTTAACAAAAGAAAGAAATGATCAAACTCTTACGGAAGTATCAAGATGTCTTCGCATGGTCGTACAAAGATATGCCAGGATTGGACGCAGATCTTGTTGTACACAAGCTACCAATTACCTTCGGAAGCAAACCAATCAAATAAAAACTGTGAAGACTAAAGCTCGAATGGACCCTCAAGGTTAAAGATGAGGTCATGAAACAGTTCGAAGCAGGGTTTCTTACAGTCTCTACGTACCCAGAATGGTTGGCTAATGTCGTTCCAATACCCAAGAAAGATGGGAAGGTACGCATGTGTGTTGACTATCGAGACTTGAACAAGGCTAGTCCTAAGGATGATTTTTCACTACCACACATTGACACTCTAGTCGATAGTACAGTAGGGCACGACATGTTCTCGTTCATGGACGGTTTCTCAGGCTATAATCTGATAAAAATGGCAGAAGAAGACTAAGAAAAGACGGTACTTTCCACTACAAAGTCATGCCATTCGGATTGAAGAACGCATGAGCGACTTATCAACGGGCAATGATCGTATTATTTCACGATATTATCCATAAGGAAATGGAGGTCTATGTAGACGACATGATTGCTAAATTCGACATTGAAGAAGACCATCTGGTGAATCTAAAGAAGTTGTTTGACAGGCTGATGAAGTACAATTTAAGGCTAAATCCTGCAAAATGTGTATTCGGGGCAACATCGGGCAACTTACTGGATTTCATCGTCAGCAGAAGAGGCATCGAGATAGATCCGACAAAAATCAAGTATATCCTCGAGATGAAAGCACCCGTTTCAGAGAGAGATGTTCGGGCATTCTTGGGGAGAATACAGTATATTAGCCGTTTCATTGCTCAACTTACGCCTATCTGTAAACCAGTCTTTAAGCTACTCAGGAAGGATACACCGAAAAAGTGGAACGAAGACTTTCAGGAAGCATTCGATAAGATCAAGCAATATCTGCTCAATCCACCAGTCCTAGTCCCTCCTATTCCAGGGCGACCCCTACTTATGTACATCTCAGTGCAAAAAACGTCAATGGGGTGTGTACTAGGGCAACACGATGAATCAGGACGGAAGGAGCAGGCCATCTACTATCTCAGCAAGAAATTTACTGAGTACGAAGTGAAATATTCAACACTTGAGAAAACTTGTTGTGCACTAGTCTGGGCATCTCAACGACTACGTCACTATTTGCTTAGTTACTCAACTATGCTTATTGCCAGAATGGATCCCCTGAAGTACCTTTTCAAGAAATCGGCATTAACAGGTCGTACAGCGAAGTGGTAATTATTATTATCTGAGTTTGACATCACCTATGTCACTCAAAAAGCCATTAAAGGACAAGTCATCACCTACCACCCGTTGCCTGACTACGAATCACTAAAGACGAACTTTCCCGATGAAGCCATACTACTCACTGAGATTGAGGACGATAATGATGAATCAGGCTGAAAAATGTACTTCGATGGAGCAGCCAATCAGAAAGGAAAAGAAATAGGGGTAGTTCTGATCAAGTCAGATGCATCCCATGTGCCAATCGCAATCAGACTAAAATTCCAATGTTCCAACAATGAGGCTGAATACGAAACATGCATAGCAGGGTTGAAGGCAGCACTAGATCTTGAGGTAGATGAGATCGATGTTTTCGGAGATTCAAACTTAGTAGTCTATCAGACAACTGGAGAATGGAAGATCCGATAGCAGAGACTGGTCCCCTACCACGAGTATCTGGAAGAACTAAGGTCACGCTTTGATAGGATTTCATTCACGTACATGCCGAGAGCTAAGAATCAGTTTGTAGATGTACTAGCTACACTTGCCTCTATGATCAACATCTCGGAAGACCTAATCATCGACCCTATTGAGATTGGAATTCAAGATGAACCAGCCTATTGCTTACCCGTCGAAGTAGAAGAATCTAAAGAAAAGCCATGGTATTCTGACATCAAAGCATATCTTGAAGATCGAACGCTCCCCTCAGATGCAATGCCAAATGATAGAAAGACCATTCAGAAGCTAGTAGGGCAATTTTTCTTGAACAACGGTATTCTGTACAAGAAGTCGCACTATGAGATCTTACTCAGGTGTGTGGCAAAAACAGAAGCAAAACGACTAATTGAGACTGTACATAGGGGAGTCTGTGGGCCCCACATGAATGGTCATATGCTAGCCAAGAAAATCATGAGGATATGATACTATTGGTCGACAATGGAGAGTGTCTGCTATCAACATGTCTGCAAATGCAAACTATGTCAGATCTACTCCAACAAGATCAATGTCCTACCTTTAGAACTACATAATATGACCACTCCTTGGCCCTTCTCACTTTGGGGCATGGACGTCATTAGGCAGATCTCTCCAAAAGTTGCAAACGGGCATCGTTTCATCCTTATTGCTATTGATTACTTCACTAAGTGGGTAGAAACGGCTTCATACGCCAATGTCACTAAGAGCAACGTCATGAAGTTTGTCAAGAACAACATCATTTGTTGGTATGGACTTCCAAGCGGATTGGTAACTAACAATACCAAGAACTTCAAGAACAAAGATATGATCAAAATGTGCGAAGACTTCCAGATCACTCATCACAACTCTGTACCCTATAGACCTAAGATGAATGGAACAGTCGAGGCAGTCAACAAGAACATCAAGAAAATAATCAAGAAGATGATAGTTACATATAAAGATTGGCACGACATATTGCCTTTGGCACTACACGCCTATCGAACCTCGTTCAGAACTTCGACAGGGGCAACTCCGAATTCATTGGTCTACGGAATGGAAGCAATCTTACCTGTAGAGGTTGAGATTCCTTCCCTCCGAATCTTAAAATAAGCAGAGTTAGATGAAACTGAATGGATTCAAGCTCCGTTTGATCAACTAAATCTGATTGAAGAGAAACGCCATGCAGCCATTTGTCATGGACAGATCTATCAACGACGAATAGCTCGTGCACAAGATGGTTAAGCTTAGAGATTTCTCGTCAGCAGACCTTGTATTGAAGAAGATTCTGCCAATCCAAGAAGACGTCAGAGGAAAGTTCAGATCGAAGTATGATGGACCATTCATTGTGCAAAAGATAATGATGGGAGGGGCTTTGATCCTCACAGAAATGGACGGACAAGTCTTTCCGCTACCAATCAATGCTGACACTGTCAAGAAATATTACGCCTAAAATTGATCCTAAGACAACAAAAGGCCATCTTTGTTATTCTAAACCAACTATAAACCTTGGTCAACCCTTTTGAGCCATCACGTTCATTTCTTAACCTAAGACTAGGGTAAGTCAACAATTACAAAAAAAAAGGGGTGACAAAAGAAAAGAAAATCAGAGAAATAGAAAAAGCAAAAACATCGAAATACTCCTGGCCCGCATGAGGATAAACTGTAAACAGCTAAAAATATAAAAAAAAAAAAAAAGTCAAAAACTCGAATACCTGATCTTGGCTCGATCCAAATCTCCAGTCTAAACAAGTTCGAGAGATGCTGAAAGGAGACATAGATCACTTTTTTGAAATAAAAATATACGAACCCCATGTCTAGCCCACTTTAAATAAACTAAGACCCAGACCTTAACCTTTTTGTATCCTTCCATTACCATAAACCTAAGCCAACGTTTCGTCCCACTAAAAGTCCTTCTAATCAGGGAATGTTTTAGGGCAACATAATGACAATGGCAGTACCAATGATCTTGTGACTTGGTCCGGACTTCCAAGTCTTATTAGTCGTTAGAAGACTCGAGAGGAGAATCTAGGTCGGATACATTAAAAAAAAAGTATAAGCATAGTTTGAAGGGGCATAATGAAAACCTGAAAGGGCGCTATGAGTAAAATAATCAGATTATGGCAAGATCAAAGCCACCGACACAATGAAAATCCCAAAAAGGACATCAATGTGTAAAAATGTGGAAACCGGGTCTGGTGAAAACCGTAATTGGCCTGGGTAATAATGGTCTTTAAAAAAAAAAACTCCTGGCCCGTAAGAGTATAAATTGTAAACGGTAAAAATCCCTCTAAAATCCCAAGACCCAAACAGATAATAGTCTTTCAAAACCAGGGCATTAGGGATGACTCTAAAGGAACCAGAAGAGCAATTGACGTTTATATCCTCTGTGGTTGGCAAAAATACTAAGATCGTCACAACCAAAGATTTTACAAACTTTGAATTTATCGTACTCATTTGATAATGACATTTCATAAAATTTTAAAAAGAAAAACTACTATTTTGACCAATGATGAAAAATCTAAGACTTATTCAAACTTAAAGTTTTTCAAGCATTAGATACACCTGAGGCTAGGTAAGTAAAAAACCTATTTTTTTATTACAAAAAAATGGTACCATCATTATCACCTCGACGTCCGAAACATCACGACTCACTAGGTAAGACACAAATGCATCAAAGCAGGAACCCTGAGCAAGCCTCTCTTGAGATCACTCTCCGGGCCTACTGAGGGGAACCATTGTGGGTACATAACCTTGATCATACTTATGCGATTCTAAGTGAAGATGAGTACATGCAAACATTCCCGAGGAAAATTGGGCCAATACCATTTGGATTGAAGTCAGAAGCTTCTCGAGAAACCGTCGTTGTTATCATGAATCACATTAACCTTGTTGAGATCCTTATAGATGTGAGTTAGTGGCCCACCGTATTTTCTAGCATTGTTTCAAGAGCAATAACTCTTGAGGTTGTATCAACAGGCGTAGCAGAAAACTATAATGGAGCCCTTCAAGTGATGACAGTAGAATTTCAAGTCCCTTCACTTCTGGTTCCGACTTGAGAGAGTTTCTTTGTAAGGTATTGTAAACAACATGACGAAGGGATTTGGGTGGTGGTCGATGTTTCCTTGGATCATTTGTGTCCTAGCCCGATATCGTGATGTCGAAGAAGGCTATCAGGCTATTTAATCTAAGAAATGCCAAATGGTCACTCCAAGGTCATATGGGTCGAACATGTAGAAGTGGATGACAAAGCAGTTCACAGTACATATAGAACACTGGTTAACTCTGACCTTAGATTTGGAGGAAAGCGATGGGTTGCTACCTTAGATCGACAGTGCGAACGACTTGTAAGTGTTATTACTAGTAACATGCCAACTAGAGATATTGGTGTGATAATGAATCAAGAACTGTGAAAGAGTATGTTGATACTGTAAGAGAGTAGCACCGATGCAACAGGTTTGTTCATAGTCTATGCTTTTGTTGATATTGTTGCGATGAATGCGACTTTAAATGGGGGTGACTCAGACTATGTAGCCCTCTTGTCTTCAGATCTTGGTTGATTCGAGTCCAACAACAAAACTCCCTCTTGGATTAAAAAAAAAAAGTCAAAAATCAAAAATCGAAAATCGAGAAAATATAAAAAAAAAAAAACAAAATCTCAAAAATCCTTTCGAGTTGTACTCATATCTGATTTGTTAAAACACGATAAAAAATATCTAAATTTCAAAACTCATCAAACTTTCATCAAATCCGAGATCTCACACGAACTTCACGCCATCGAGATCAAGGAATTAATAAGGTAAAACTCTGTCAGACCCCGTACTTGAGTAGTCATTTTCTACAAAAGTCATCGATTTAATCTGAAATTCGTAGTCGTGTTTTACAAATTTCTCTTGCCTGTGCAAATAGGGGTTTAGTCTATTCTTTGTAGTTCTATGCATGCAATTCCTGCAAAGAAGGACAGCTGTAGACACCCCAATTTGATCGGGCCCATACTCGAAAGGGTCCAAAAATACAGATTTTTCAATAAAAATTATCAACGGGCCTCAAAAGCCCAAATCAATCGAAATATGGTATTTTGATCAAATCAAGACCCTTAAAACCCCCTAAGGGTCTAGGGGGCCACCAAAAGGACTCGGCCTACCTTATGCTTTCCCAATATTCTTCGTGCCATTCCCAAAATAAAAAATGACGAATTCTCAATGAAATTATTCGATGGGCCTGAAAAGCCCGATTTGCCAACACGTGACATTTTGATCAATCTAATAATTTCAAAAATTCCTAAAAAGATAAAAAATGTAAAATGAGACTTGGGACCATCTCCACCTTCCTTACCCCTTACCGCTCCGCTCCTAATTCGAAGAAATTCTAAGCCTGCCTAAGGCCCATAAACCCTCAACATTCACAAATTACATTTCTCACCTTATCCCCTAACCTAAATTCAATCCCATACCACCTAAAACCTAAAACATACCCACTCTCAAAAATCCAATCCAAAACGAACCCTACCCAATCCAATAACCCAAAACCATTCCATAACTCATGCCTAATACACTAAAAAGCCCACAAACCTTTATCCATATCCAATTCACATCCAACCCATAATCCTAACCCACAAACCACTACCCACATCAATCAATCACCATCTTGAGAATCAAGGTGGGACACATGTCACCACCCAAACTCACCTCTCTCATCCCCAACCTATCAAATCACCTTTTCTCTAAACATCATCTACCTACACCCTAACCTATACCTCCCATAATCTACCCACATCAACCCATCACTTTTTCTCTAAAAAAATCTAATCTACCCACACCCCTAACCTATACCTCCCCTAATCTACCCTCATCATTCCCTACAAAACCTACATCTATAATCGAAACCCATAACCCTCCTCTCAAATCAAACATTCATCCTCTCCCATTAACCCATCTCAACTCTTTATCTCCACCTATTTTGACACATGACATCATCTCCCACACCCTCCCAAAATATCATCAACCACCCTCTTACACAACCCTTTTTTTAATTAAAATCCCATCCCCTCAACTAGCTTCACACCAATTAATTTCTCTCTTACACAATCACATCCTCTCAACCACTCTCATTTATTTTATTCCATATAATACTCAATCCAAATGGGTTGAAAGATCCAACCCATTTGGATTGTAAAACACCCATTTACCCTTCTTACACAAATGCTTTTCAATCATTTCTAATTTACCCCTACCTTTCTCTTAAATCCCACACCATTTTACCACTTCTCTTCATTTTATCCCATTATATCCTTAAAATAATCTCTCAACATCTATAAATACCCTCATCCTCTTTCAAAAAATGCCCTCCCAACTCTCACTACCAATCACTATTCCCAATTCTCACTACAAAAAAATACTACTAATTCTCTCCCGTAAGTCTTACAAAAAATTACTATACTCCACTCATCTCTCTCATCATCTCTTCTCTATTCCTTCAACTATACAAAAAGTTATATTTTCCTAAATTACTAAGAACTCAAGAAGACTCAAAGAAGAAGAAGGAAAGAAAAAAAAGAAAAAAAAATATTGAAGCATCAAGGTAGGTTCAAAGTATACTACCCCCATCTCTTCTTCTCTACCCTCTCCACCTCCCTCTTCTATTATCCCCCTCCTTCTCTTTAATTTTATTTTAGATGGACTTGGGATGAATGGTCTTCAAGGCATAGATTTATAAGGATCATCCCCTTTAATGGGATGATCATATAATTAAGTTGAAAGCAAATCCATATTTAGGGTACAAACGCACGACACGTGACACTTTATTTTTCGTATTTTTTAAATCAAAATGATCGAATTGAGTTGAGGTTACCACTATTCAGTAGAGAGAAAAGGGTGCCTAACACCTTCGCTTTTCTCCAATCGAGTCGCTTACCCCGAATCTCAAGGTTCGATTAGTTCCTATCCATCGTGAGTCACTAAATGCCAAAATGTCATTTTTTCGAAAAATGTACATCGGGTGACCATTCACACCCACTTACAATATGAATGGTGGCGACTCCTAACCTTAGTAGATGTGATCATCGTAATCGAAAATCACGTATCTATACGATGATTGTCTATCAATGTCTGATAACATGTTATTTAGTGAAGCCCAACTAGGTCAGTTAACCGTGCCCTCAGAAGAAAGAGAGAATGATTAATTTTCAAATGAGATAACCCCCGAGTGCCAACCAATGTTTCAAATTCCCAATGAACTAGCCAATTGTACAAATCTGACTAAGAAAATTGATCCACCCTCAGAGGAAACTGTTGTTCGAGTGGAATCAATGATCAATTATAATTTGTTATTCACACTAATTTCGACTATTATTGATTCAACTTTGTACCCCATCCGATTTATCCTTTTACAAGATTATAAAGACTCTGCTTTTCTTACAACTTCCACTCTTTTAGGGAATACGATGGTTGAGAATTATTTCGAAAAGGTCATGGCGTTAAGAACTGAGGATGTGGACACCTCAATTTGAAGGGCCACTTCTCGAAAGGGCTCAAAAATATCGATTTTCCAAATAAATGGGCCAACGGGCCTTAAGGGCCCAAGTCATTGAAAAGTGACATTTTTACCAAACCGAGGCCCCTAAGACCTCTCAATGGTTTAGGAGGCCCACCAAAAGGACTCGGCCTACCTTACGCTTTCCAATATTCACCGCTCCGCTTCCAAAAATTAAAAACGCCAAACTTTCGATAAATTTCACCAACGGGCCTAAAAAGCCCGATTCGCCAACACGTGACATTTTTTATCAAACTAATGATTGCAAAAATCTAAAAAAATTAAAAAATTAAAAAGGTGAGACTTGAGATGCCTACCCCTCCTCTACTACACCACCGCTCCTGTAGACATGAAATGTTCACAATGCACCTCAATACTACATTGTTTGGAGTCGCCACCATTCTTTTTTAGAAATGGGTGTGAATGGGCACCCGAATTGATCATTTTGAAAAAACATTTTTTTCATGGCATTGTAGTGACTCTCATATGTTGGAAAGGGCACGGTCTACCTAAGATCTAGGTAAGGAGGTCCGGTTAGAGGATGGGGAAGGTGTTAGGCACCCCATCCTCTCCACCAAAGGTGGTTACCTTGCTTGGCCATTTTATTTTGTAAAAAACTCAAGAAAATAAATATTAAAATGCATGAGAATGTATGGTAAGAGTGGTGTGTGCATTAAGTGGAATGTTCCCTTAACAAAGGGTTTTGATTTTTAACATGACATTAGGGGCATTCTATGGAAAAGAATGACCCATGTAGCCACATTAAATTTATGAATATGAATGTAGGTTTGAGCTTTTAGAGAGACTCCATGATGGAGTTCCCTTGAAGCCACAACCATGATGCATGTATGCATGGCTAGAAACTTTGTGTTTCACCCCATCAAGAGGGTAACACATTTCTTCATCATTGCCATGCATAGGTGAGTGTGTGCATTGTGTACAAGATGATGCATGAGATTGGGATGAAAAGGGCTTCAACCCCCATCCTTTCGATCGAACCTTAGTCCAATCTACTGGGGATGGGAGAGGGTGTGCATTACATCCTAAAGGATTTCTAAAAGAGAAAATAAAATAGAGGATTAGAATAAGAAGATGCAAATTTTAAAATAAATAACTACATCTTAACCCCACCTTGTCCCTTAATGAACTTGAACCTTGAAGAGTAGGCTTGAGAGATGAATGAGATGGTTGAGGGTTGAGTTGAAGTTTAGAAGATGAGAGAATGAGTAGGAATTTTTGTAGAGTTTTAGGTTGAGAGATGGGGGCTTGAGAGCATGAGTTGTTCATGGAAATTGAGGGTATTTATAGAGTTTTTGGAGAACTTTTGGGGATAAAGTGGTCCAACCCTAAAAATAATGAAAATGGACATGAGGTTTAGGTTGTTTCTTTTTGGATTTTTCATTTGTATGAGGGTAAAGATGACATTTGTGGAGAAACCCTAAAAGCATGCTTTGATCCTTGGTTTTTTGGTAAATAGAGGTGAGAGAACAAAAGTACTTTTGGGAGGGTGAATAAGGGAGTGACATGTGTAAAGGTGGAGTGGTAGGTAAAAAGTAGATCTTGGTTTATTTGTAAATAACTCATAAAGCAAGGGTGGAAGTGTAGTTTTGAAATGGACCAATGGGAAAACAAAAGCACATTTGGGAGGGTGAATAGGAGGATGACATGTGTAAAGGTGAAGTGGTAGGTGAAAAGTAGGCTTTGGTTCATTTTGTAAATAACAAATAAAGCAAGGGTAGAAGTATAATTTTGAAATGGACCAATGGGAGAACTCCATGTATGTACTTGAAGATTCCCACCTTTTGAGGGCATAATGGGAAGTTCTCTCACCTTTATGGATTATTACCAAAGACCAAACAACCTTTTTGGTTTGACTAACCCTTTTGAGAAGGGTATTCTTGAGTTTACACAAAAAGGAAGTTGACCCTCCAATTAGGTGATGCATTGGGCATTGGGGGCTTATGAGGTATCAACATGTGTCATCTTATGAAGGGGTGAGAGAATGGACTTGGAGTGGGCTTGGTGTTGGGCTTGGGTTTGGATTTTGTCTTGGGCTTAGGTTGGGCTAGAAAATAGATTTAGGTTATGGGTTTAGAATGGCATTGTGTTTTGGGCTTAGGTTGGGCTAGGTAATGGATTTGGGTAATTGGATTTAGAATGTGGACTTGGATTAGGTTGGAGGATATGGACTTGGGTTTGGGCTTAGGATGGACTTGGGTTTGGGTTAGGGACATGGACTTGGGTTTTGGACTTGGGTTAGGTTGGAGGAGGAAATGGACCTTGGTTATGGTATGGGTGTGGGCTTAGGATAGGGTGATGGACATATGTTTAAGGTGGATTAGGGACAAGGCATGGGCATGCAATGATATGAGATGATGCATGTATGCATGAAAATGATGTAAAATAGCAATGTGGGTCCGTCGAAGAACTTGAGTTCTAAATCGAAATTAATTCGAGAAAATTTGGATTTTCCTAACGGGTTCGTGCAAATTGGGGTGTCTACAGCTCCGCCTCCGAATCCACAAAAACCATAGGCCCACCTAAGGCCCACAAGCCCTCAACACTTTCCTAAATTGATTTCTCATCTTACCCCTAGCCTAAAATCAATCCCACATCACCTAAAATCTAAAACCAACCTATACCCTCAAAATTCATTCCAAAACAACCCTCAACCAATCCCTAAAACCCAAAACCATTCTAAAACTCAAGCCCAACACTACAAAGCCCACAAATCATTAACCATATCCAATTCATTATCCAACCCACAACCCTAACCCATAAACTACAATCCACATCAACCAATCACTCTTTTATCATCAAAAGATGACACATGTCATCACCCCCATCTCACCTCCCTCACCCAACTACCTACCCCATTAATTTGCTTTAAATCCCATCTACCCACACATCAACCCATCACCTTTTCTCTCAAATCAAACACATCTACCCACACCCCTAACCTATACCTCCCCTAATCTACCCTCATCATTCCCTACAAAATCCACATCTACAACCTAAACTTACACCATCCTCTCAAGTCAAACACTCAACCTCTCCCATCAACCTATCCCAACCCTTCATTTCTACCCACCTTAACACATGGCATCATCTCCCTCACCCTCCCAAAATATCATCAACCACCTCTTTAAATCCTCCATTCTCTTAAATCAAATACCATTTAATCACAACCACCATCTTAAACTCACCTCACCAAACACTCCACCTAAATGGGTTGGGTAGGATCCAAACAATTTGGGTCAAAACTCACCCATTTAATCCCCCTTCCCTAAATACCCTCCAATCTCCTCTAAATTACACCCACTTCTCTCTCAAACTCATAATCATTCTAATCTTCTACCCTTTTTCTTCACTTCACCCAATTATATCCCTAAAATAACTCCTCAACATCTATAAATACCCTCATCCTCTTCCCAAAAAGGGCCCCCAACTTTCACTACCAAATTATCTCCAACTCTCACTACTAACAACCATCACCAATCCTCCTCAAGTCTCATATACAAAAAAAAATATTATACTCCACTCATCTCTCTCATCATCTCTTCTCTACTCCTTCAACCATACAAGAATTGTATTTTCATAAAATACTAAGGACTCAAGAAGAAGAAAAGAAGAAAGAATATACAAGGTGGGTTCAAGGCAACCCCCCTCTCTCTTCTACATCTACCCCTCTCCTCCTCCCTCTTCTATCACCCTCTCCCCTTCATTTTATTTTTTAAGATGAATGGACCCCAAGGCTAAAGGTCTATAAGGGTCATTTCCATCAATGGAATGACCCTATGATCAAGCCGAAAATGAACCCCTATCTAGGGTACAAATGCACAACACGTGACACATCGTTTTTCGTATTTTTTTAATCAAAACGATTGAGTTGAGTTAAGGTTACCACTATTTAGTGGGGAGAAAAGGGTGCCTAACACCTTCCCTTTTCTCCAACCGAGCCGCTTACCCAAATCTCAAGGGTTGATTTATCTTTACCCATCGAGAGTTACCAAATATCAAAAATGTCACATTTTCTAAAAAAAATGCACATCGGGTGACCATTCACACCCACTTACCAAAATGAATGGTGGCGACTCCAAACTATTGTAGATGTGGTCATCGTAATGGCAAAATCACGTGTCTACAGAGGATAAACGAGGAATGTCGATTATTGTAAAAATCATTTTCATGTCCTAACGATGATCAAAATCTGTTTGCCTATCATTTGGGGTGGGAAGTCGATTGTCGTGTTCGTAAAATTAGATGTTAAGAAAATTCTTAGAAATCAAGCCTTTTGATAGGTTCGATTGAAGACGTTAAACTTAGCGCTGCTTGGGAGGCAATCCATTTGTTTTTATTTTAATGAGTAGTGTAGTTAGGGAACAAAATTTTCTCAAAAAAAAATCTCAAACCTTAATCTCTTTCATTCTCTTTCTCTTCAAATCAACTATCAACCAAACCAAGTAATCAGCGCTATTAAGACTGTAGACTGGTCACCAATTGTTGATTGAGTAGTAGAGACAAATGTTGGCCTATATTGAAAAGAAGGCACGGGCCACTAAAAGTTCGGATTCAGATTATGATGGGTTTAATTCTTATATTAAGACATTTTTATGTTATTTTTCAATTCTTAGGTAGGATTTCATTTATATAAAACTTTTTTGAAAATTATAATTATTATAACTTTCAATCTTTTTAGATCAGTTGTAATAAGGTTTAACATATTAATTCCCAATCCGTTTCAGGTGTGATCTAATATTTTTCTGTCATTCCTTACTACTTGTATATTGAGGACAATATTTTATTTAGGTTAACTCACAATTGCATTGCATTTTATTCTAGTTTAGTTTAATGTTTTCAAAAAATAAAAAATATTGAAAAAAATAAAAAATATTTAATACTTGCAAAATAGTTTCTTCAAAATCTTTGTATGTATTTTTTACATATGAAATTCAAATCTATGGCTCATGCCCTAACTTTTGATCATAATTTCTTTTTGGTTATTCCTCATTAAGAAAATCAAGAAAATATTACTTTGAAAAATTCACTTCTGATTGAGTACTTAGAAAAATAAGATCAATAAGAATAAAATCCAGCAATGAGCTTGTGGTGTTTTATAAACTGATGCAAAAACAGATCTGAATCAAAATAATAACGAATCTTGATCCCTTGCTCTTCTACCGAATCGACGATTGATCTCCTTTATTCGAACTATAATATGTTTTAAGCCAAAATAATGGAGATTTACCATTTTATTATGTATGATCAAAACAATGGGATTCTCTCTTCTGATCATACATAGTAGGAGATGGCTACCACTTTCCTCTTTAAAAAGTTTTTCTTTCCAATTCCACCCTATTAATAAATTTGAAGGAACTCTAGGAAGGTAAGAACTTTAATCCGTTAAGGAAATCACAAGAACCTATTCGATGGAAACTTCTTTGATTGCAAGAAAATATTTTCAACTTGGTTCCTAATGTTCTTAGCCAATAACAATTCAATCATTTTAAAAACTAGTATTTAATTGTTGCACAAAAGGATATTTTAATTTAAAGAAAAATCCAAAATAAATAAATAGTATTGATTAAAATTCCAACATGTTCCTCCTCTCCCCTTGCCCACACATTACATTCTCCCTCAAAATTATATACAATAAAAAGAAAGTAAAGAGAAAGAAAGAAGGGAAAATTATTCTTAAAACCACATTTATTAAAATACAGACCTACAGATCCCTAGTTATATAATATGGACCTTTAAAGACCTTGATTTTGAAACATTTTCTTAGTAGAGACTTTATGTAACTTCCGTCACAATTTTTATCCAAAACTACCAGATATATCCTTCATGTATATATATATATATATACCTATATATTAAGTTATTAATTATCCTTAAGCATTTAATACATTACTAAAAATGCCCTAATCCTATATATGTTTCTCTTTCCTCTCTCTCAAATCTAATTAAAAGAAGAGAGCTACTATTGGCACCCCAACTTTTACATATTACACCCCAATTTCTCAAATTATTTATCGCACCCCAACTTTAAATGTTGATACCCAACTTTTACCTATTACACCCCAAGTTCGTACATTATTCATCACACCCCAACTTTAAATGTTGATACAATCGAATTTATTGCTTGACCCATTTTTTTAAAGTAAGATTTATAATTGAGAATCTATTATTATTAATCAACAATTACATAATTTTAACTAAGAATCTACTAATATTTAGCTTATTCTGAAATTTCTAACCCTAGTTTACATGTTGAAGAATCGTGGAACGTCTGATTTTTATAAATCACTTTTGATGGGGTTAGAAATTTCGGAATGAGCCGCTTCCCATTAATAATAGTAGATTTTCAATTATAAAATCTTCTTTTAAAAAAATGGATCAAGCAATAAATTCGATTGTATCAACATTTAAAAGTTGGGGCTTGATAAATAATGTACAAAATTGGGGTGTAATAAATAAAAATTGGGGTGTGATAAATAATTTGAGAAATTGAGGTGTAATAGGTAGAAGTTGGGGTGTAAATAACAACTCTCTTCTTTTAATTAGATTTGAGAGAGAGGAAAGAGAAACGTATGAAGGGTTAGGCATTTTCAATAATTTATGAAATATTTAAGGATAAATTAATAACTTAATATATATGAAGGGTATTTCTATAGTTTTGGATAGCAATTGTGATGAATTTTCTATTAGGAAAACGTTTCAAAAAGGGAGGTATTTAAAGGTTCATATTCTAAGACCACGGACCTGTGGCTGTTGGTTCCTATTTCAATAAAAATGTGGTTTTAAGAGTAATTTTCCCAAGAAAGAAAAGAAGAAAGTAAAAAAGGGAAGGAAGATGGGGAGGGGATAGCCTCCACTTCAGTCCATCTCTTACGCTATGTTTGGATTGAGGGAAGGGGAGGGAAGAGAAACTCATTAACGCTGTGTTTGGATTGAGGAAAGGGGAGGGAAGAGAAGAGAAACTCATTAAGGGAAGGGAAGTTTCTCTTCACCCTGTTTGGATTGAAAGAGAAGAGAAGAGAAGAGAAAAAATCATGTTTCTCCTATTTAGTTAGGATTCATAAGAGAAGAGAAGAGAAATTATTATTGTCAAATGACTATTATACCCTTCATAATCTAAAAAAATAAAATTCTTCTTGTATAATGATACAAAATAGAAACAACCAAACATTCAAGATCAATTTGAGGGTACCTTTCATTTGAATGTGTATAAATGAGAGTTTCTATTGCGACACCCACTTTTACTAAGAACATCCTAAGTAAAAGTTGGTGTGGCAATAGAATCTTTCTAATATAAGGATTTTGTTAATCAAACACACCCTAAATAATTTTCCTTAAAATAAAATAACTCCTTCCATGTATTTTTTTTTAGATTACGACCTCCTTCCATGCATTTCTAGCCACTCGAACAAAATTAATTGATTTGAGGTTAGGATTAAATGCTTTAAGGACGCGTAAAAGCATCTACGATTTTTATCCACTTTCACGTCAAGATGTTCAACATAAAGTCCAATCTTGAAGTCACTACAGTACAACTCAGTAAAATTATGAATATCCATGATGCAAACATATACTGAATCAATGGGTAAGAACAATAATCAGTTAAGCAATGCAGCTAATCAATGGGTGGTGTGAAGGGTTTTGTCCTCCCTGCAATTGATTACACTTTTGATGAAATTAAAATTACAGGAAATCAACAGTCCATCACATGCTTGCACCAAGACCAAGCAGCAAATATATTATACCAACACAACATCATATATGGTGCCCGTAAAAGCATCAAGAATAGTGCACAACAAATACACATAATCATTTCCAAATTGTAGAAGCCAAAGACAATCAAACACCCCGGCAGATATTGAGAGTGCATTAGCAACAATAAATGCATAGCATATGTGTCACACCAAGACTGGATCACTTGGTGAACACCAACCCTCACCTACAACAACCTCATTTATTTATTTATTTTCCTTCAAACAACCTAGATAGAACTCCCACTATGTCATATTTCACAAAAAAAGATGGGCCAAAGCCGTCGTTTTTTAAGAACTATGACGGCCCCTGCCGTCGCAAGAGCAGTTGTAAATATCGATGTCGTTTTTAGTGAACGACAGTCGGAACGTGTCAAAAAATTATTGTAAAAAACGACAGTTATGGTCTGTCAAAATAAAACGACAGTCCAAACCCGTCATTTTTTTTGTCGAATTTAAATTTAATTAATTGAAATAAACGACGGCTTTAAGCCGTCGTTTTTGTGTTAAACTTTTTTATAAGCATATGATATTCATTTTGGAATGATCGTTGCTTAGTACAGTACATACACGATGTGAAAATACCCAAATATCGATGGTCCAAAACCATTGAATTATGGATCAATTCGACAGTCCCGATCGTCGAACGCGACCATCGAATTTTTCCTTGTCGAAAAAAAATCCGACGCCTAAAAATCATATAAATTTTTATAAATTCAACAACTATAGGTCGTCGAATAAAATATTTTAGACAGCTATATGCCGTCGAATAAAATATTTTCGACAGCTATTAGCCGTCGAATAAAATATTTCGACAGCTATAAGCCGTTGAATAACATATTTTCGACGATTTAAAACCGTCGAATCTGGGTTCTTACCATATTTTCGACGATCAAAACTTTTATGTGACAAAGTGCTTTTGTTTTCAACCTATACCTGTGAAAAAAATCACATTCATATCCACATCAACATTCACATTCCATCCCATCTATTCACATCCGATCCATACCAATTTGCATTCAATTCATAGTATAAAGAATAATAAGATTTAAAAAAAAAATTACTTATATAATTAAAAATTTTAATCTCACATATGGGAAGAATTCCTAAGATCATGTTCACATACATCAATGTAATGAAGTCTTACAAAAAAAAAAAAAATCCGACTTTCAATTGGATGTGTCATCCCATTTCTTCGCCCATTTCTCCTTTATCATGAGGCAACTTACGAGCAAGACCGTTCATTATCTCCTTTGTCATGAGGCACCTTAAGATATGGTACCCTTTAGGTTTAATGGGGAAAGCTTCAGGGCAGCACGTGGGAGTAACTCCTCAGCTAATAAAGATGCATTTGCTAGCAAAGCCATCTGTTGGGTTTCAGTCTCAGCAATACGAACATATTTTTGTATGAGTCAAGCTTAATCAGCCTCTTAGCTGCATCTTTGCATGCCATCAAACCTGGTTGTGTTTCTTCAGTAAACCTGTTAACAAATTCACATAAACCACCAAATGAAAGATTTGAATTAAAGAAATAAAAAAAGGACATGAATTTTTTATTTTTTTTTATTAAAAAAATCAAGATCAGGGGAACAAGGTTTCAGGGGTCTTTTTAAATAAAATCGATTAATTGTGCACAATTTATCCAAGAACAAGATCTTTAGATGGAAAGTGATCAACCTTTGTTGGTCGAAGACTAGAGGATGTAAGTTCAGAGACCAAGAGACAATTGCCACCCATGAGTCTGCCCAATCAATGTCTTTTATCTAAGAAATATATCACATTGTGTGTTGTTGGATGAGAGGAGGAGCGTTTCAGTAAATTACAGGCTCCTTTGCCTATAAATAAGCTATTAAGGAAACAAAATACAGGCAAGGAACTCATTTTCTAACCCCTCTCTTCTCTCCTCTCTTCTCTTCTCTCTCTCTCTCTCTCTCTCTCTCTCTCTCCCCTTCTCTCTATCTTCCTTCATTATTCTTCATTTTCTTCTCTCCTCCGATAGGCAGAACGATACCCAAACAGCCATCTTAGGTGTGGTGTTAGATCCACCTCACCTATCCTCTCAATTTCATCACCTAAAGCTTTATCCATATATACAAATAGTAAGTCAAGAAATAATTATTTTACATAGTTATTAGTAAGTCTAGACCATTTAAAATATGTCCAAACGTCATTTAACAGTATAATTCCTTGCCCATCACAGTTCAATGCATGTAGAATGGCTAAACTAATGATGCCAGACTATATATGGAAAAGGAGCCAATGGGCTAAGAAAAAATGGGATACCATAATTTTCTATGTAAAGCTTAAATATAATATGAAGAGTTAAGAAGATTCCCAGAATCAAAAGGCACACTAATAAGACAGTATACAATGACTGGAGAGGTTTAGATGGAATCTCCAATAATTTTGCATAATGGAGCTCAATAAAGATAGAAAAATTGAGGTGAAATTTAGAATCACAGAGGTGTGGTTGTGCTTCACAAACATGGGCATGTTATGAGTGATAAGAAAAGGTTAGAGTGTCCTATCAAACAAAACATGCATATGTGCTCTCCTGACAACTGCAGTAAGTGAAGCTCCCACCTTTCATGGATAAGAACCACTACATGAACAACCATGATGAGTATGAGGCCATGAGAATAGATAGGCATAAAGAGTCCTGCATTATTGAATAGATCAGGTCCCATCTATAGTACATGGAACCTGATTTCTTGCTTTTGGGGTCCTTTTAATCCAAGATGAGGGTGATGCCATGATATGATCTTATCATATATGGTATCTATTGTTATTGGTAAAGACAAGGATTTAGTTTTGAGATCATGAACTACGTTGCACAGTAATCCATTGTGAAAGACAAATTACTTGGAAATCTAACACTTGAACGTTGCACAATAATATATAATCCATTGTTATAAGGTTTTTCTCGGTATTCTTTAGAATCTAGGAGAAAACACATCCCAATATATAAAAACTGACATTATATAAATAATCGACAGAATATAAACTTCTACTAAATAACTAATCAGCAGAAGAAGCTCACTCAAAGCTAGAACCACAATCTACATAAATTGATAGTGAAACTGAATGTGTATATATATATATAAAATGATGAACAAAAACAAAAAGGTTATAATTAGGAAATCATGTTTGTGTTTATCTTTATTCAGAATAAATAAAAAGATCACCTCTATATTTTCGACATCCTCCATTGGTTGCCTATGGTGGCTGTGACCAATTGACATATCTCCTCCAACTTGTCTGTTAGAATGTGAATGTGATGTCACACCAGCCTTCATCCTTTGCTTTTCAGGGCTGTTGGATATGGAACGCTGAAGGTGCTCTGATCCTCCATCTTTCCTGGCTAGTGCTGCCTTAAGACTAGCAATCTGAATAGTAATTAAAAAACAAATAGAATTGACTGTTAAAAGCATTAAAGCACGAGATGATGAGATGTTTCTAACAATTTTTTTTTTGATAAGCTGGACTTGAACCCACACCCTCAAAGTTGTTCTACAATGTGCCAAACCAATTGAGCTATGGGTCCAAGCCCCCGGGATGTTTCTAACATGATAAAGGAAAAGTTTTGGGGGACAAGGGCAGCATAAAAACCTGTTCTTTGAGCTCTTTCACATCTCCACTTTCTTTATTTAATTTAGCAGCACCAAGCTCAACAGTTGCTACCTGCTCGGCAGATTTAAGAGTACTAAGTGTTTCTCCGATAGCATCCAATTCAGGGCTTATGTGTACAAACTTCAGTGTTTTGGCCTGCCCACCTATATAATAATTAAAACCCAAAAAAAGGATTAGAAAAAAAAAATCAAATTTCTTATACCCAGAAAAATAAAACATTAAGTTGATCTTACCAAGGGAATCTTGGAGCAATTGCGTGAGTTTACTGTTTCTATAGGGGCCGTGTGATATGTTGCGCCTCCTTCAATCTATCTCTTGTGACCTCAGATTTGTCGACTCTCTCACTTCTTTTTTGTGATGCTTGTTACCAATTTCCTTTTTGTATTCTTCAATTTTTTTTCATCGCTGTTGTAGGCTTATAAAAGTTAATAAATCATAATAATACTATGAATGACTTCAATATATTCCTTCAAACAACGTTTAATAACACTCAAGAGTAACTTCAATCCAAATCCATTTTCTTATAAACAGATGAACATCACTACTTCAAGTTATGTTCATAGCATAAAAACCTTACATCAAACTTCAATACCTAGTAAAATAACATGACAAGATATTAGTCTTCAGCAAACTTAACTATTACACATGAATATATATATATATATATATAGGAAATGTTCAGCACCCTAGTTTTACCACACACTTTAACAAACGTTTTTTGTCCTACATGGGTTAGAAGCTTTGGAATGGGCTGATTTTTGGTGAGATGATCTCTATGATTAGAAGATCATCCTCCCCAAAAATCAGCCCATTCCGAAATTTAGCCCCATGTTTACAAGTTGAAAAATCGTGGACCGTCCTTTTTTGTAAATATTTTGATGGGGTAGAAGTTTTGGAATGAGCTGATTTTTGGTGAGAATGATCTCCTTACCATAGAGATCATCCTCACCAAAAATCAGCCCATTCCGAAACTTCTAACTATAGGACAACGCGTTTGTTAAGTGTGTGGTAAAACTTAGGGTGCTGAACGGGACCCATATATATATATATATATATATATATTAAAAGCTAAAGCACTATATCATGATTGGTTACTCAACCTGGATCCCACTAATCTCTAGGTTGTCCAAGCTCGTGGGTCTTCTGTAATTCTTCAACAAGAGAGAACAGCAAACAACACTAATTGATGAGGTTGCCATTGCAGCCCCAACAATCCATGGAGGTAGACGGAATCCAGTAGATGGGAAAAGGACACCAGCAGCAATCAGAATGCTGAGAAGATTGTAACCCAAAGCCCAAATGTAGTTCAAACGAATGCGGGAAAACGTTTTCTTGGAGAGGTCAATGGCAGTTATCACGTCTTCCAAGTTGCTCTTCATGAGGAGGATGTCAGCTGTCTCGATAGCGATGTTTGTACCAGCACCAATTGCCATTCCAACATCAGCGGCCACAAAGGCTGGTGAATCATTGATTCCATCTCCAACCATTGCCACAGTTAAGCCCGAACTTTGTAGATAATTAAATCATATTAAAATAAAGTTAGCCCAAATTCAAATTCACTAAGTTAAACGTTATGAAGAAAAAAGATGGAAATATAGATTAATTCCAAATGTAGGTGTTAACCGACCAACTAATCCAAAAGACCATCTTTAGGAGATGGGGAGAACTATGAAATTCTTGTACTTCTGGCCAGACATTGTTCTCCTCATATTCTCTGAATTTCTTGGCGAACTCGACAATGGCCTTGGCTAGTGGGTGCTCGTTGTTTGCCTAATAAGATCACAGAATACCAACTTCTTTGAAGTCATTCTTTGTTTGATCAGTTTTGAGAAAAAAAAAACTCAAGTCAACTAAATCGATTTTTTCTTGGGACAAAATCAACTGCACTGAATCGCTGTCTGAGACCAACAATGCAATATGTCAAAGAAATACAACTAGCTTTGGTCAATAATAGAATGCAAATATTAATGAGTTGAGCCCAAGTTTTAAACATTATTTAACCATTACTAACAATAATGATTTCTTTGAACGAACAAGTGAAAAGCAAAGAAAGTGAGGCCTACCTCTGTTGCAGCTGTAGACACCTCATTTTTGGACTCGCCTGATTAACCAACTCGTCAACCTAATTGCAATGATTCCCAATGATGGATGTTATTTCTATTGCTCTATTTTGTTACCAGAAATATTTCAGAAATCCGGATGAGGTATCTCGAACTGACAAAATATTAGAAACCACGCTATGCTAGGAAAATACGACCCCAAAAACTTAGAAATCATCATTTTTCAGACAAAAAGAAGCTTCACGATAAAAATCACTAAAAAATTACCAAATTACCAAAATACCCCTAATCTTAAAATACCCCTAGAGCCTACGTTACGATTAGGAAAACTCATTCAAACACATAAAACAACAAATCAAAATCAAATAAATCATTTCGCCAATTTTAACAGAATTTAACAAAATTACGAAAATGCCCCTTATAAAGTTCACGATCATTTCACACAAAAAACTTCATAAATGAGACAACCAATATTTCCATTGAATTTCTTATGAAAAATCGATTCTAAAACATCCTCCTAGAACATAAAAAACTGACTTAAAACGCGAAAAGTCCTCTCCTAGGGGCAAAACGGTAATTTCACAATTTTCATAATTAAAAATTTCGAAATTAATAAATAAAATATTAAATAATTAAAGTGAAACATTAATGAAATTAATTTAAAATTTTGAACTAAAAAAAATCGATCAATCGGGCTCTCACGAAAAATTGTTGAGGGCTCGTGAGATATTTCTTTAAGGACCCCTCCATTTGGGGGTCCAAAGAATTAAAGATATAATAGAGGAGGGTTCTCCAAAAAATTAAAGTTAATTAAGCAAGACTAAGGTCGAGGTATTAAATTCAATCAAGTAAAACTAAAGTCAAAATTAAAGTCAATCTAATGGGACTAAAGTCAAAATCTTAAAGTCAATCAAATAAGACTAAAGTCAAAACCCTAATAAAGTTCTAATTAAATAATAACTCTATCTAATAGAGTTTTAACTAAAACACAACTCACCTAAAATAATTCTAATTAAAAACAACTCTACCTAAAACAATTCTAATTAAAATACAATTCTACCTAAAACAATTCTAACTAAAATACAACTCTAACTAAAAGAATTCTAATTAAACATTATTCTATCTAAATCAACCCTAAAAAAATCTATAAATAGGGGTCCTCACACCCTTTTTCGTATCAAATCATAAATCCTAAGAGAAGTAGGTCAAAAAGCCTCCTTAACCTCCTATAAACCTCAATTTTGAAGCCTCAACTCCTTACCTAACACCCATACCTCAATTTTAGCTCAAAAAAAATACCTAGAAGCCCTTCAAAAACATCCAGAAACCCATAAATAAATTCAAAGAATTCAGATCTAAGAAAGAGATACATCAACTTGGAGATCAGAAATCAGATCCGGAGACAGAACAAAGCGAGGAATACTATACAAGAAGTTGTTTTGTTAGATCTGAGGGAAAAAAAAGCATTGCGTTCGGAAAAGGTAAGTATTTTTATTTTTTTTAACGATTAGGTATTTTTAGCAATGTAATTTTATTTGAAAATTAGTAGAGACCGGCGTTTGCCGGGTGGGGTTGGTGCCTAACACCTTCCAACTCCGTAACGTGATTCTCAGACTTAGTTTCTTATTTTTCGTAGATTAGTTGCTTTTGCCTTTTAGAGTCAATGTTCGGTTCTTAGACCGTAATAACTAGGTGGTGACTCCCAAACCTCAAAGGTCAAAAGCGGATCCGCACACCCCGCGGATCGAGGACGCTTTCAGTGGCGACTCCATTGGGGACCATTGAGGATCAGACTTGAAAAATCCCAAGTATGGGAGCATTGCCAAGATGACCTAGTTTTTTTTTTATTTAGCTCGATTTATTTTATTTATTTATCTATTTTTGTGGCTTGATTTGGATGATTTTGGGTATTGTATTTTTGTCCAATTAAAGGTCACTTTTTGATGACCCCTAAATAATGAGAGAATCAAATTGACATATGAAAATGATGGAATGATGAAAGTTGGGATAGCAATGTTAAAATATTTTTACAGAATATTCTAATAAGAATTAAGTCTGGAAACCTTTAATAAAATGTAGATCTCATCGAGTAGATTAATTTAGAATCTGAATTCACTTGATTTCGTTATCGGGAGCCTTGGATATCATCGATGCAAGTTCAATATGTGAATCTAGAATTGTTGTTGAATGAAAGTTGGGACAGCAATGTTAAAATGTTTTTATAGAACATTCTAGTTAGAACTAAGTCTAGTCACATATTAATAAAACGTAGATCATATCGAGTAGATGAATTTAGAATCTGAATTCACTTAATTTCGTTATCGGGAGCCTTAGATATCATCGATGCAAGTTCAATCTATAAATCTGGAATTGTTGCTGAATGAATATTGGGACTGTAATGTTAAAACGTTTTTACAGAATATTTTAGTAAAAATTAAGTCTGAGAACCTTTAATAAAATGTAGATCTCATCGAGTAGATTAATTTAGAATCTGAATTCACTCGATTTCGTTATCAGGAGCCTTGGATATCATCGATGCAAATTTAATATGTAAATCTGGAATTTTTGCTGAATGAAGATTGGGACAGCAATGTTAAAACGTTTTTACAAAATATTCTATTCAGAATTATGTCTAGGCACCTTTAATAAAATGTAGATCTCATCGAGTAGATGAATTTAGAATCTGAATTCCTTGATTTCGTTATCGGGAGCTTTAGATATCATCGATGCAAGTTCAGATTTTATTTTTCTAATTCACAGAAAATCTAAATTTATCTAGTGTTAACACAGTTAATGTTCCTGAGAGCAAGTTCATTTGGCATTAGGATCTTTCTCTTTGATCTTCTTTTGGGTTGTGTTTCTAGTTTGTTTTTATAATTAAAAAAAAAGGGTTCATCGCTCCTCATTTCAACAATTATCATTCTATCATCAATGTAACATCTATTGGAATCTCGATTTATTTTGGATCACCCAAAAGTGATCATTGATTGGATCTTAAAAATTATAAAAATTATTATATGCCATGATCATTAATTGATTTTCCATGATCTTGATTCATATATATTTTGATGTGCATGCTTTAATCTTGATTTTGATGCTTTGGATATTTATGTTGTATGATCACATTTTCTAATATCCATATTTTAATGGTTTGATCTGGCTCATGGGCCCACTTGTTTGAAAAAATCTCAGGCATACCCACCCTGTTTTGCACACACCACATGCACGTTTACTGTTTTGCACACTTACACGTCCTATATAGCCAACGTGGCACTAGTGCGTGGTTTGGTCTTTTCAGAGATGCGACATCATTAATGAAAACCACAACTCCAGTCACGTACCTTAGGGTATATCAAACTGGGGCATCAATATCGTCTGATCAGGTGATTCTGAGAGGTATATTGATGCACCCAGGTTAGAGCGACCTGAGCCTTTGACCTATTATGAGCCACACAGTCACAAGTCCCGATTGTCAACGTAGTACTAGTACGTGGTCGGTCCCCTCGTGGGATGCCAAACAATTTATGAACGCTACAACTCTTGACTCGTACCCATAGGTATGTCAAAAGATAATCTAAGTATATCAATTGCACTTCTTGGTCAAAATCGGTGCCTAAGCGAGATCTTGCCCCGCTGTACCCTACTGTATGAGGGGGATAGACTACGTCTATTCTAGACGAGAGATATTTAAGTGGGCCCTTGCTCAGCATTGTGCGTCATCTCTCAACTGGAGATCAAACTGGCTGTTTTTGACTTTAGAGAAGTGAGTTGAGGTTTTAGATTATCACCTATACGGTATATCAAACCAAGTCACCACGTATCGAGAGGTATATAGGTGTATTTGGGCAAGGGTGGCCAGATAAAATGCATTGCACGTAGTAAGCTTAGAGTCTAGAAACCTTCCTTGTAGGTCACGACTCGAACTTATCGTGGGTGTTCCCGGGTTGTTTATTGAATGGAACCTTGTGAATGATGAAATCAGAACGCCTGTGAATGATAAGATCAGAATGCATGTGAATGATGAGATCAGAGTGTATGATTGTCCTCAAGGATCAAAAATGTTATTTTTGAAAATTAAAATGGGTGCACCGACCCAATAAAGAATCCATTCTTTTACAATAATGACCCAGTCCATCCCGATCCAATAATCATGGTGGGCTGGGCCATTTAAATTGAAATAGAAATCAAATTTTCAAAGAAGAAAAATGGTTTACGAAGGGAAAATATTTTTTAGAAAAAGTGTTTTCCAAAATAAGTGTTTTTCAGAAAAAATGTTATTCTCTAGAAAGTAATGTTTTCTAAGAAAAAGTGTTTTCTAAAAAATGTTTTCCATAAGAACAAGATTTTCCAAGAGAAAATGTTTTCCAAATAACAAACTATTTTTCAGAGAAAAAATATTTTCTAGAAGAAAATATTTTTCGAAAGAAAAGAAAATGAAGGAAAAATGATTTACAAAAGATCTATTTTTGCATGAAAAATTTTTGAAATATGTTTTTTACCAAAAATCTATTTTTTGCATGGACCTTGTAAAATTATCAAAATTTGTTTTTCTAAAAAGAAAATGATTGCAAAAAATAATCAGAATTGTGAAAATTGTTATTCAATAAAAATATTATTTTCAAGAGTGCAATAAAATTATTTTCCTTCTGAATAATCATTGAATTGATGAATTGTTTAATGGATTGGTGCACAAAATTCAATAAAATCTCAGGGTTCATTTAAAATGTTATTAAGGGGGTGACACTGAAATTGGTTAAATTCACCTTCAAAGAGGTCTAAGGGTTATCATTGTACCTAAGCTCAATCGTCTATTGTCTAGTTAGGGTTATAAGTCCGATCAGTTAGAACAAACGTCAGTACCAAGTCAACAGTTAGAAATAGCCTCAGAATTTCTCAATATCGTCCAGTTGTTCCCTGAAGATCACCGTGACTCAATCATGTTGATTGTAAGCAATGTCTTAGTCCTCAGTCCTAATCAAATCCGTTGTGGGTAGTTGTATTGAGTTTTCATGAGTTATTTGAGTTAGCTCGAGTCCAATTTTTCAATGTCATATTTTCTTTAGATCGAGTCTACTCTTTTTCTACTGAGTCAAGTTAAATTTTCAAGTCTATAGCGGTGTCTATCGTCCCTTCTGAATTTGATTGGATAAAGAAAATTTTTGAATACATCGAGCGCATTAACGAAATAACTAATAATCTAGTTTCAAAGATATATTTTTCTCCTGAACAAGAAGATAAGAGTCAAGCTCAAGAAAGCAAAGGTCATTGACCTCGGAATAGAAATAAATTCCTAAAGAGATTCAAATAGCAACCATCTTATCTCTAGAGGAACACAAGGGGATAATGAATTTTCTCAGAAATTTCAAAAGACTTGTTCGCGTGGGCTTATGAGGATATGTTTGGTGCAAGCTTGGGTGTTGTCTGACACGGATTAGATATTGAATTGATAAAATGAGATCAAAGAAGAACTTACAAAATGTATCAGTGCTAGACTTCTCAACATGGTAGAGCTCCCAGAATAGATTACCATTATCAGATTAATGAAACAGTTGAAACGGTATTAAACTCTGATAATGGGTCGTACATCAAAGCATAGGTTATCACTTTGTGTTCAAAGTTCGAGATTCGACATCACATTGTCTCTCTACCGTCCTCAGATTAATGAAAAGGTTGAAGCAGCCAATAAAATATCTCAAAACAATCATCAGGGAAATGTGTCAATTAAACCAGGATTAGTTAGAGATGTTACCATTCACACTAGGGGCACATCATACTTCAATACAGTCTTCCACTGGAGCTATTCCCTACTTTCTAGTGTATGATATGGAAGCAATCTTACCAGTTGAAATGTAAATCTCGTATCTCAAGGCCTTCAAGGAAAGTCAATTGTTAGAAGCAGATTGGATTCGTCAACGGTATGAAGAATTAAGTTTGATCGAAAAAAAATGACTAAGAGCTTTGTATCACATGCAAGCTTATCAAAGATGTGTTGCCCGTGTGTTTGACAAAAAGATCAAGGCCCGTCACTTACAAGTCAGGGATTTAGTACTCAAAGAGAATCGAGCACCTATCTTTGACCCTAGAGGGCAGTTCAAACCAAATTGGGGGGATCTGTTCATCGTCAATGAAATATTATCCGAAAAAAACTGTCAGACTTCAAGATCATGATGAAATCGAATTACCAGAGCCAACCAACCTTGACCAGATCAAACGGTACTACATTTAAGGAGGTAATCTTTGACCGAATCAATTTTCCTGCTACCCAGTTCAATATCTCCGTTCTCAGCCCCTTGCAGCCTTTTAAAAAAAATGATGCATTTTTCTTTCTCAGCCCGTTCACCTAACCTAGGGGAGGGAAAAATTCGAACTATGTTTTGGTATGATCCCAAAAATTTGGGGTACGTAGGCAACCTGAGAAGTTACTTCAGGCCCTACTACATCACAATAAAATAATAGATTCCTCGACAAAAAAAAAATCTAAAAAGAAAAAAAATTCAAAAGAAAAAAGAAATATCATCCAAAATAGAGGAGAAAATTCAAGAAAAAAATTTAAATGAAATGCCACAGAAGGGGCATTTGGGTTTTTGAGCCTCAAAATTCCTTTCATTTTATACCTAGACCTAAACTTACCTATAAAAGTCCTCCTAAGTACCGTAGGAAAAGTCAAGGAAAATAGCAAAGCATAATCAGACAGTAACTCTAGAAGTTCAGAGGAGAAGAAAAAGATAAAAAAAATGATGAAACCTGCTAAGTTGAAAATCCAAAAAGGGTTACTTAGGCAAAAATTAAGGCAAGCTCGCAAGGTTGAAAATCTGAAAGGACAACTTTGACAACAATCAAAGTCAAGAAAAAAAAGAAAAAGTTCGCTAGATTAAAAACCTGAAAAGGCGATCTAGGCAAAAGCTAGAACAAGCTCGATAGATTGAAAACCTCAAAAGGCGATCTAGGCAAAAGTTAGAGCAACAAAGAAAAATAGAAGAAAATCCCAAGCTGAGAGCGGTCCGAGCTGAAACATCAGAAGTCCGAATAATCAAGTTCAATACTTAGCTTAAACCAGGCATAGACTCAGAAGCTACAAGTATCTTGTCTACGATCGATCTGAAAATTCTTACTTCCCCAAGTGAACCAAGGTAGAGAATGATGAATTCTATGATGAGTCTCAAAAGGAAATATTTTGTTCTCTTGAGCCTGACTTAAAATCTTCAATTAAATTAATCAAAATTAAAAGTTGGATCTTTATTGCGCTTGTGGTAATCAAATATTTCAAACCTTCATACAAGGGGCATTTTCTTTTTCCCCTAAATATGTAATTTCCCCCTTTTACCAAGGGCATTTTTTAATGATGCGTTCAATTATCTTCAATGCCATGTTTATTGTCAAACTATGTTAATCCTAAAAGATAATGAGAACCCCAAACTTAAGGTTATCCTCTTGATAACAGTTTTTCGAAAAACCCTTAAGGTTCAAAAGAAATAAAAACTCAGGTTTTAAATTCATAAAACTTTTGGATAAAACCTTGAGGTTCAAACAAAAGCACTTCGGATCTCACATTTGACTGTGCCCAGAGATTAACTAATAATTCATTTACATAGAGTAGGAGATATGACATTCTTTCGTTCCCAGATTCTTTTCCAGATCCAATCATTCTTGGATTCGATCATTTCTTTTCCAGATTCATTATCTTCCAGATTTATTCGTTCTCCAATTAATTCTAATCAGTCTTCTCCAAATTCATTCATTCTTTCCCAAAATTACTTCATTCCTTTACTAGTTTTGCTTAGTTACCGCCAAGGGTTATCTCAGATTTTGCTCAATTACCGCCAAGGGTTATCCTGGATTTTGCTTAGTTACCACCAAGGGTAATCTTGGATTTTGCTCAGTTGCCGCAAAGGGTTATCTTGGATTTTGCTCAATTGCCGCCAAGGGTTAACTTGGATTTTGCTCAGATGCCGCCAAGGGTTATCTTAGATTTTGCTCAGATGCCAAGGGTTATTTTGGATTTTGCTCATATGCCGCCAAGGGTTATCTTGGATTTTGCTCAGTTGTCGCCAAGGGTTATCTTGAATTTTGCTCAGATGCCGCCAATGGTTATCTTGGATTTTGCTCAGTTACCGCCGAGGGTTTTCTCGGAATTATGCTCAGTTTATGCTCAGTTTATACTCAGTTTATGATCAAATTATGCTCAGTTTATGCTCAATCTATGCTCAGTTATGCTCAGTTTATGCCTAATTTGTGTTCAGATTTTACTCAAATTTATCTCAGATTTTAAGTCCACACACTTGTACAGTTGTTACATCAGTCAAGGAGAATTTTCTAAAATTTAAGGATCTGACACCGTCAGTGAGAGTTTGCGTTCAAGGACCTAACAATCTTTTAATTCGGGGAGAGCTTTAACCTCAAGGATCCGAACACCCTGACGAATTGCTAAATCAGGCTGCAAAATGAACTGTCTTTAGCTTTGGCATTCAGATATCGCACTATCTACCAAAATAGATTTGCTATCTAGTTTGCTTCAACCCTCTGCCAAAGAAGGGCATCTGTAGACACCTCATTTTTGGACTCGCCTGATTAATCAACTCGTCAACCCGATTGCAATGATTCCCAATGATGGATGTTATTTCTATTGCTTTATTTTATTACGAGAAATATTTCAGAAATCCGGATGAGGTATCTCGAACTGACAAAATATTAGAAACCACGCTATGCTAGGAAATACGACCCCAAAAACTTAGAAATCATCATTTTTCAGACAAAAAGAAGCTTCACGATAAAAATCACTAAAAAATTACCAAATTATCAAAATACCCCTAATCTTAAAATACCCCTAGAGCCTACGTTACGATTAGGAAAACTCATTCAAACACATAAAACAACAAATCAAAATCAAATAAATCATTTCGCCAATTTTAACAGAATTTAACAAAATTACGAAAATGCCCCTTATAAAGTTCACGATCATTTCACACAAAAAACTTCATAAATGAGACAAACCAATATTTCCATTGAATTTCTTACGAAAAATCGATTCTAAAACATCCTGGAACATAAAAAACTGACTTAAAACGCGAAAAGTCCTCTTCGGGGGCAAAACGATAATTTCACAATTTTCATAATTAAAAATTTCGAAATTAATAAATAAAATATTAAATAATTAAAGTGAAACATTAATGAAATTAATTTAAAATTTTGAACTAAAAAAAATCGATCAATCGGGTTCTCACGAAAAATTGTTGAGGGTTCGTGAGATATTTCTTTAAGGACCCCTCCATTTGGGGGTCCAAAGAATTAAAGATATAATAGAGGAGGGTTCTCCAAAAAATTAAAGTCAATTAAGCAAGACTAAGTTCAAGGTATTAAATTCAATCAAGTAAAACTAAAGTCAAAATTAAAGTCAATTAACGAAGATTAAAGTCAATCTAATGGGACTAAAGTCAAAATTTTAAAGTCAATCAAATAAGACCAAAAGTCAATCAAATAAGACCAAAAGTCAAAACCCTAATAGAGTTCTAATTAAATAATAACTCTATCTAATAGAGTTTTAACTAAAACACAACTCCACCTAAAACAATTCTAATTAAAACACAACTCTACCTAAAACAATTCTAATTAAAATACAATTCTACCTAAAATAATTCTAACTAAAATACAACTCTAACTAAAAGAATTCTAATTAAACATTAATTCTATCTAAATCAACCCTTAAAAAAATCTATAAATAGGGGTCCTCACACCCTATTTTCGTATCAAATCATAAACCCTAAGAGAAGTAGGTCAAAAAACCTCCCTAATCTCCCATAAACCTCAATTTTGAAGCCTCAATTCCTTACCTAACACCCATACCTCAATTTTAGCTCAAAAAATACCTAGAAGCCCTTCAAAAACATCAAGAAACCCATAAATAAATTCAAAGAATTCAGATCTAAGAAAGAGATACCTCAACTTGGAGATCAGAAATCAGATCTGGAGACAGAACGAAATGAGGAATACTGTACAAGAAGTTGTTTTGTTAGATCTGAGGGAAAAAAAACCATTGCGTTTGGAAAAGGTAAGTATTTTTATTTTTTTTAACGATTAGGTATTTTTAGCAATGTAATTTTATTTGGAAATTAGCAGAGACCGGCGTTTGCCGGGTGGGGTTGGTGCCTAACACCTTCCAACTCCGTAACGTGATTCTCAGACTTAGTTTCTTATTTTTCGTAGATTAGTTTCTTTTGCCTTTTAGAGTCAATGTTCAGTTCTTAGACCGTAATAACTAGGTGGCGACTCCCAAACCTCGAAGGTCAAAAGCGGATCCGCACACCCCGCAGATCGAGGGCGCTTTCAGCAGCAATCAATTCATAGAAATCATGATAAGACAGGTATAGGCCAAGATTCAAAACCTTATAGTATTAATCCCAAAATATATTTGAAATTGTGCATAGAATTCTAGTAATACTTACATGTGCACTTCCTTAGAAATCCTTTGAAAAAAAGACATTTTAACATCTTTGAAAATAAAAAAATATATTTTAACACCCACAATACACAACTACCCAACAACAAAAGCTAATCCTCACTAAGATTATAGACTTTAGACCAAAAACTGCCAAAATAGAAGTGATCAGATCATGAATAAATAGTTCATTTCCTTCAATGATGTGGTCATTCCTTGTCTTCCAAATTGCGCAGAAAATAGCAAATGGAAGAATCCCCCACAGTATATGTTTAGATTTCCCGAAAGAGGAACACCACTGTAGCCAAGACTCAAGCAAAACACACATTGGCTACGAAAAGCAGCCTAAAACTCCAACCAAAAGAAGTAAATGCACCCAAACAGTGCATTTTTTGGAAGTTGGGCCTCTATTTATTTTTCAGTTTTTAAATGTTTTTATTGGTAGCACCGTCATTCCAAAGTATAGCTATCAAAAGTATAATCATCGAGCCAATTATTAAACAAACACCATCACATTTGTAATCTCAATTATTATTGCACTTGGGAAAATGTCAAAAAGAGAATTGATTTTCAGCATAGTCTTAAAACCCATCTGCTGAAAAATTAAAAGAAAGAAGAGTAAATAATGAGACTAGGTAGGATTGCTTCCTGCTCCTGCAAGTGTTTGTTCTCCACCATTACATAGAACAAAAACAAAGGTAAAAATGGTTTGTATGACCCATTTAAAAGTGTGCTATTGTGCAATCTCCAAACAAAGGTAAAAATGGTATGTATTTAAAAGTGTGCCATTGTGCAATCTCCAAATCTTTTAAAACCAGCTACAATCAGCCTATTTTTCCCTCCTACCAACCTGAATCTTTGATTCAACCGACTCAAAACTGTGCCAACAAATCAGTGCATCATTACATGTAAAAACCAATAGGAACTATTATGAGCAATCATCCATAACCAAAATTAATAACCCACTAAAAGCAAAAGCAAATATAGTAGACTAGTAAAACAAGCAACATTAACCCCCCCTACTTGAACGAAGTTCTTCCCAACTAAAATAGTAAAAAGTAAAACATTTATAAAATCTCAATAAAATTGGCAAATGAGTTGGGCTGGGGTGACACAAAGGGAGACACAAGGATGACAAAAAAAAACTCGTGGTGTCATGGACATTACCAAATTAGCCAATATGCATAGCTGGTGGACTGCCTACAGTATGAACCAAATTCCTTACTTCTGCCCCTGTACATGATTAAATTAATTTGGTAACTAGCTGTGCTGTCTTCTAGCATGTGAGATTGGTTAAGTTTTGGTTGGATCTGAATATTGTTCATTGGAGTACACTTGCAATACCAATAGACATGGGTTTATACACAGATTTGGGCCTTAATTCTCAATCAATAAACAGAATAAATAAACTATACCTAGTTATGAAGCTAACTCACCGAGATATCTAACATTACGAATTTTATTCCAAAAACTAAAAAAATCGAAATCACAAATTACTTAAAAAAATGGTGATTGACATTCACCTATGGTGAGGATTGGTAGATTTGATGAACTGTAATAATTGATAATTGACTATAAGCATCGTTTGAGGAGGGTGAGGAGATCATCTAGATAGAGTGAATATAGTATATTTGGAAAGTAGTTCCTATAACATACAAGAAATATGATAAAAATGTCTTCTTAGAGATAAGTTTTTATAGGTAACTAGTTTTCAACACTTAGTCAAAACGAGCTTTCAACTTTTTGTGATTGTAAGAAGTTGACGTGCTTTTTATTACCATAATATGTTCTTTGGTCTATGGCATGGGCCCATCAGGGGCAGATACTAGCAGAATGCCCCCGTCCATTTGGGCAGCCCCAGTTATCATGTTCTGTGATTCAAGCAAACTCATAAGGTAGGGCATAAGGTAATGAAGAAATTCTCCTATCAAGCAAATATGATAGCTTGGACGTGAATACAAGAGACAGAAATCAATTTAATCACTTCAACAACAATGGTGGAATCAACTGCTAATCTAAGGGAAAAACAACTAATTGAACTGCAAGGCATAATTAAATGATGTGATGTTCAGACTATCATGCTGTATGACAGTCAACAGAACAGTAATTGTTTTTCTTTTTTGGCTCCAACCAAACATCATTAATTAACTTAATGAATAAATAATAAGTACAACTTTTAAAACAATAGCATTCAAAATGAGAACATTATAGATGAACACAAACACTCTTTGCTACCACCATTCACTGTTTTACCATTACGATGGTGGGTACCCTTTCTAACAATAACTATTTAGCAACAGTTATTTTCAAGTTAAATCAAAGGAACATCCCATGAACAACAAATTTAAGACTCCAGATTTATAGCATAACTACTTATTAGAAGGGCAATAAGAGGCTACACCATTTTACTATATGGTATAAGACTCAGATCATGCTTTAAAATTATAACTGAAGAGGATGCTTCATTTCCATCAAAACAACTATAGTTGTGAGCACATACCACAAGATAAAATATGTAAACAATGCTGTAAAGAATAGCTTTGTCCGTTTGAGCATTGAGAATGTAAGGGAATCGAGATTCTTGTAATAAACAAGTAGGCTCAGTAATTTTGGGCTCAACTAATGGTAAAAGCATTAAATGTTATTTTAAGAAGTAGAAGGATATCCTTCTACTTCTTTTAATTTCGGGCTCATCCTAACATCAGACCTATCACTTGTTTCTCAGAATTATTGAGAAGAAAAGTTGTGTATCTCAAGACTATATAATATATATCATTTAGATTCTCTACAAGCCCTTTCCCCTCTAGATTTTATGGCTGGGGTGATGTTAAATCCAAATAGAAATCCACAGCAGGCTGATTTACAGTTTTTCCTGTATTTGAGCCCCATTGGCAAATGAGGATTTCCAGTAGGACTTGTATACTATTGTATATGTATATTTATTAAAATATATTTTAATTTGTTGTGTCTTGCATGTCAGTTTCTAGGAGAACTTAGTGCTTTGTATCATAGCAAAATTTTCTACTATTGGTTGCCCCCACATGGGCAAAATACTAGCTCCACCCTTGGATAGAAGATGATAATATGAAAAAGATGATTACCAAATTCAGCATGGACAGATGGCTGTTTTGAAAACTCACATATAGAAGTAATGGAAAGTGCATAACAAAGCATATCTCATTTGCATTAGCAGTAAACGTGTAGACATGCTGTTTGCTTGAATGATATTCAACAAAAGATAACCTAATTTTACTGAATACCTTTAAAGACCTGCAATTGTGTTGATTTCTCCTTGCAAAATTTCTCATAAATTACTTAGAACTTGGCAAATTCATCACATTCACACTGCAACTCGTTCAAGTAGACAATCAATTAAAACCAAAACTTCAAACAGTACAGTTGAAACTAATATTTAGGAATCTAGGTTAAGCATTACACACCTCCTTGGAGCAATGGCAATCGGCCCCTAGTCACTAAGCTTTATGCAGACATACTTGAGAACTCCAAAAAACATATAGAAACAGATTCATGTTTCACTCAATGAACACTAAGTACTAATTTGGGAAACAAGATTAAAAAACTCAGAATATTCTGCACATATACTAGAAAACAGACTCTTTAACATAATAAACATGATCCAATGAATGAAAACAGATAATAAAAATAAATACACACACTTTCCATCCACCAAGGTTGAGGTTCATCAAAGGAAATGACATTCTATTTACATCTGATACTCAACTAACAAGTGCATTTACCTATAAAAAAAACTAAAGTAGAAGCAAATATATATATAACCATACATACCCTCCCTCCTTTCTCCCCCAATCCAATCAAGTTTACATGACACTTGACACAAAAAACAAACCGAATTAAAAAGACTCGTCACAAACGCACAAAAAACAAACTCAAAAGCACTTCTTGTGGACGATAGATAGACTTGATTTGTCGTACTCAACCTTTGAGATCCACATATGCAAATTCAATAAAAATAAGTAAAGATTCAAGTAAGAACCAACCAAACTAAGTTCATATAAAAGAATCTTTTGGAACATTGCAAAATAAAACTCACCTGTTGAAAAGTACTGAATCAAGAATCTCCAGTACTATTCAACATTGTCATCAAGTATTGAAAACGCCTATCAGTTGGGTTATCAAAAAACGCCCTCATTCTTTCAGATTTTTCGATGAGAAAAGAGTAGGCATGATCAAGTAAGTCTAAATCAATTCCTAATTTTACCAAGTCATCAAAAATATCCTCCTCTGAGTAAACACGTGCTCTAGTCCTTTGAAGAATCTCATTTCTGCCTCTAAGAATATCATTTCCTTCTCTAAGGATATCATGTCCTTGTCTAAGAATTTCATTTCCTTCTTTGATTGCAAATGCAATCTCTTTTATTGAATCCTCAATTCCAGAATTATCTATTGAAGATGATGCCTTTTTCTTCTTGGATTGTGAGGAAGTTGTAGACTTTTTTAGAAACTGATTCATAAGGAGTTGTTGGTCGAGATCTTCATGCATATCATACGAACCTTCAAAGCCCTCCAAATGGATATAATCATTTATCATCATATGATAAATATCATCAATAAGTGTTTTACCACGTCCACCAGCGTCCCCCCACCTGTCTGCATCTCATTATTCCACCGCTTCACTTTTTCGAATGCAGTTTCAGCACTTTGTCCTGTTGCTCTATCCTTTCCAAAGAGCTTTGTTAATTTTTCATAATGAGGTAAAGGTGTATTCATCCACTTCTTTGCTTCGGGTTTTGCCTACAACAGTAAAGAAAAAAAAATTAAAACATTATTGCATATTAATAAGTAAATTAAAGTGACATAGTTTAAATTAGTAAAAACATTTAACCTCAATCAATGCCTTCCAAACTTCAGGCTCGGCATCCATCATCTTTGTCCCTTGATTCCAAGCAAAACCACTCAAGCCACCCTTGAAAATATCGTAACACTCAGTGAAGTTCTTTTTAATTATTTTTATGCGGTTATTTACGAGCTGTTTATTAAATTCATACCCAAGTCTTTCATTCAATTCAAGCACAATTTGGTCTTATGCAGAGGTTGTGAAAGTCCCATTAACTTTGTTTCCATTCTCGTTCTGGTGAACAAATGCGTCAATGAGAACCGTATCCATTTGCTCATTCCATTTCCAAGCTTGTTATTTTTCTATTTTGTAAGACTTACTCATCTATAATATATACAGAAATAAAGAATTATCTTAATTAAGCCATAATTTGTAACATAGTAAGTTATTATGCAAACAAGATAATACATTTAAAACGTATATCTAATATCAAATAAGTTCTCAGTGAAAATTTAAACCAATAATTGAACATAGTCTTACAATATAATCATCCAGCTACAATTTTGCATGTAAATAAAAAAATAAAAAATCACACATGATTTAGTACATAATCACTCCACATGGTAGCTGCTATGTTATCCCTTAAAATTGCTCCTAGTCTAGAGTCTTCATCATCATTTTCTCAAAAATGAACATCTTCTTGAGATTCAGGCTCATTTATGATCTTTCTATCTACTTCAGCAATAAGATGCTCATCAGGATCAACGTCCATTAAGAAATTGTGGAGAATACAACATGTTAAAATTATCTCTGATTGCGTGTCAATTGAGTAAGTGGGCTCTGTCGTGCTTTTTATAATAGGAAATCTTTTCTTTAATACTCCAAAATATCTTTCAATTGTATTGCGCAAGGATGCATGTCGATGATTAAATAACTCTCGAGGATTTTGTGGCGCATGTGTAGAATATTCTTTCAAGTGGTAACGCACACCTCTGTAAGGTGCCATAAGTCCACTCCTAAGCATATATCCAGCATCAACAAGGTAATATTTACCTATTAAGATTGAAAGTCATTACTATAATAGTATTTTTAATTAAATTAAAGAAATATATATTAATAGTTAAATAGATTACCGTTAGAAAATTTTAAATTATCTTCTATTGTCAATGCATTTTTAATTATCCTTGAATCTGATGCTGTCCCTTCCCATCCAGGTAAAACGTATGTGACTTTCAAATCAAAAGTACATGCTGCTAAGACATTTTGTGTTGGATATTCTTTCCTTCCACAATATCTTGGTACATCTGTATTAGAAACTTTCAACGGATATGTGTTCCATCAAGTGCACCTATGCAATCCTGATATTGATATAATATATCAAATTTTATTACAAAAATAATATTTTTACTATTTAAATGAATTTTATATAAAAAGAAGTAACATAATATGTTTACCTTGAAGTATGGGTAGAATCTACTATTGTTGAATATTTCTGGAGAAACTTCTGATCCATCAGGTTGTTTAAGATAGAGTTTAGTTAATGATATTATGACTCGTAGAACATGATGAAAATGACGACTTATAGTCTCACCAAAACGACGAAAAAAAAATGAAATGGTGCGGTTCCTTACATTTTGTGACAATATGTGAAGAAATTTGGCAACTTGATCTTCAACTGTAGCTCCTCGAGTGTGAGTAAGTCGACCTGAAGTTTGAAGTAGATTGCATAAATTTTCAAAAGCTTCAGGCCCCATTCGTATAATATCACGACATTTTTCATTAGTCCTAAGTTCGTTCATCAATTCTTGTCTCACACACTCTCTTTCTAAATTGTTTGGCATTATAGAGCGATCCACATAATTTCTATACTCAGATTGCTTAACCAAATAGGCAACCACAAGACAAATCACGTGTGTAGCCATACGACGCCTTCGATCCCATTCCACAACAATGTTTTTCCAAATTTGAAGACGACGAAAATAATGTTCACGAAACGACTTATACAATTCTTCCTCTCTATCCATCTACAAACTACAACAATTACAATAGTAATTATAACAACTATGTAGTAATTAACCGTACACATATATGTTTACATTATAACACGAGAAATTTTTTAATCCATATAGGTGAGGTGAATGGGTACAATCTATATGTTTATGCCCCTCTTTTAATGAAAATTAAAAGATAGTATACAATCAAAGAGAACCCAAAGAAAAAAAATATCTATAAAAAAACAACACCATGACAAAGGAGATCCCTTACACAAAATTCACAAAGGAGATCCCTTACAGCAAAGGTCGCCAAATTCGATAATGCAAAGCATTAGACTATTGGATGGGTTTAGTTTGTTATGGTAAAACTGATAAACTGAAAGGAGAAGAGATTTTATATTTACCAATAAAAACATCTAAAATAGTGTCAAACTTTAAACTATGCCATGAGTACAAAATATTCATAATCAATAGTACAAAAGAGGAACATGGATGAAGATTTGGCAATTGCAACTCACTGGAAATCAAAACAATAAAAAAAAAACTTCAATTTTTTTTTTTTTTTGACAAACAATAAAGAATTATTGACATAAAAACAAGAAGAAAAAAACAAACTCCTATAATTATAAAAAACTAATAAAAGTACAACAGTTCAAATGTTGATGTGTATACATATTAAATTTTCATAGTACTTATATCCAATATTTAGAGAACTCTTCAATCTTTTTAAGATTTATTATTTTTACATCTCATTTTTCAAAATCACCATTAGTAGTACCTTTCATCTACTCGTATCCAAATATTTAGAGAACTCTCCTATCTTTTTAAAACCATCCTTATGTAACTTAAGAATTACTAACTAACTCTAATAGACTTTAACAATCATTAGGGCTTGGACCTATATTTAGTTGGTTGACATATATTTCAAACCAACTATGAGGTTGTGGGGATCAATTCTTACTTAACCACCACACATGATAGTTATATGTTTTTTTCTGATTTCTCCATCAATGGTCTGATCTACAAAGAAAAATTATGGAAAATAAGTATATGTACCCTAAGCTCAAGATTTCAACTTTGGTACTTCACTCTAAAAAGATAAACTATTTTTCATGTCCATACAGAGGAATCCTCGTTCATTTATGTCCTCAATTAAAATTAATATCATGGAACATAATTAAAAGCAATCAATCCATCACCATGTGGTTCAAGAAAATAAATGAATCTTCATAAATTTTGAAATTATAAAGGAAAAAAAAACATCCATCTTATTTTTGTTTTCTAGTTGGTAAGCCCAGATTGAATCTAGAGCACATAAACCAACTGAACAATAATCTCGATCCTAATAAATGTTTATTATAATTAACCAACTACCATGTTAAGAAATGTTCAAGATTGGAATCAATTAACCCCAAAAAACCCAGATCAAAAATACGAGAATAGTGACAATTAGAAATAAGAAATCCATCTAAAAAAACTTATTTTCCTTTTTTGTGGTATTTTGAGTTTCCAAGATTATTGAAGACACTTATTAAGCAAAACCCAAAGCTCTGATACCAAATCAGTAATCTATTTTATAAAATAAAATCCAAATATGTAAATTACAAATTCTCAAATCAACAATCTATTTTATTAAACAAAATCCAAATCTTTGATACCAAATCAACAATCTATTTTATTAAGCAAAACCAAATCTCTAAACTCTCAACTCAAGTTGACTCACTATCGATGATATTTTAACCATTATCCATATTAACATGCTTGGTGCACTACCTTAGCATGGCATCACTTGTAAGCTACATGGTCATTGTAGTGACCTCCACCTCTTCCAAATCAGGACGATTTGCATGAAAGTATTGATACATGTTAAGCAAGTTCTTGTGCATTGCTTTATGCGCATGGCTCGACTACGTGCACTCTAGTTTTTTCACTAGTACTAGGACCACTTGATCCAATGACCTTAACGTAGAGATTCACCTTTGCAGCCAACTTGACAAGTTGCTCTTGGAAGAGTGGTAGGGGTTCCTTTTGTGTCCTTGATGGTATTCATTTGGTTGTTAAAGTTGCGTGGTTGCTTTTCACGATGTCCATGTGTTTTCCAAGTCATGTCGTGCCATCTATGATCTTGGTGAGGTCATGTGAGCTTTGATGAGAATGATATGTTGCTTGTGACTTCATGTTGTTGTTGGTGCTGATTGGTTCGTAGTTCTATTCCCCCTTGGCATATCTTCTGATGAATTGTATGACTTTGGAAGCTAGTTTTAGTACCACTTCTAGTCAAGCTCGTTGTGATTTCAGATCGCGTGGCACTTGTAAGTCATGATGACCTACTAGTAAGTCTAGAAAATTCATATGCGCACACAGGTATCACAAGAAGGCAACAATTTTTTATGAACTCCGATCTCTTAACTCTTTCCAATTGCAACCTTGAGATGAACTTAGGGACTCCCATTTTAGTCAATCGAGGGTTATCCCAAGTGAAACCCCAAATATCATGTACACCCTCCATTAACTATTGAAATATTTCCCACTCCATTTGTTTTATCCAATTTTCACTAGTTTCCTCCTCATCTTTATCAATTTCTCTTGGGGAATAATGTTCCAGGTAAAGGTCATGGTTATGAAAACCTTACCCATACTCATATATGATATATAATTCTCCCATTTTGCACTTGTCAAAATTTTCAACTCGTCACCCCAATTGTGGTTGGTTCCTATTGATGAATGGAATCCTATAAAGCTTTCTCCAACCTCCTTCGGTCATTCCATAGCCTTTGGACCTCTCATCCAACACTCTTACAACATTCCTAGACATAGAAATCGCAAATTTAGGTTAAAACTTGATAAATTCTCGAAATTCACGAAGTCTATAAAGAATAATCAAAATACCTCTGATATTAAATTATATTTAGAAACCATGTCATGCATAAGAAATGAGCCTCCAGACATCAAACACAACAATCTAGGACAAAACAGATCATTCAGCAAATATATATATATATATATACATGGGCGGATTTACAATGTGGGCAATGGGGGCAATTGATCCCACAAGACTTTTTGAAATCTATAGGGAGGTAGTCATAATTTAAAAAAAAATAAATAGTTCTACTAGTTTGCCCCCAAGAAAATTTTGGAATTTTTCATATTAGTAATTTATCCCCATAGAATTTTAAAGTAGTTGAAGGACTTAAGAATTAATATTCAATTTCTCCTCTATAGCCTTAGTTTCCTCATTTTCTCCAAGACTCCAACTCTCTCATGGTCTCCTACAAGCCCAAGATGACTCCACGTCTCCATTAGCCGACAAGGCGACAACCACCACTCCACTTAACACTCGTCTGGTCCAATCTAGGTATTCCCTCTCTGTGTGTGTCAAAAAAACTGTTCTTCTGGAACGAGGGAGAGAAAGAACAAAGCGTTAAAGAGACTTTTGAAGAGATTCATCATTTTTTTTTTAAATGTGTTTTGAGGATCATTTTCAATAATTAGGAGTTAGGACTAATGATCGACTTTTTTTTTAAAACTATTAAAAGCTTTTTAATTTCTAGAAATGTTTGTAATTCTAATCCTTCACGAACTTAATATCACTAAATTTTGTGTATTTTTTTAAGTTGAAACGAATTTGATGATTTGCTTGGAGCTGAAATCACACATTCCCCCAAATGGCCACACCTTTAATATCTTCATCCATGGTTGGTGCAAAGCTAGAAGGGTTGATGAAGCACATTGGACAATCCAAGAGATGAAGGACATGGATGTCACCCCCGTGTCATCAGCTACTCAATAATCATCCAAGCCTATTGTTATCTATTCAACTTTCGGAAGGTTTATGAGATCCTCGATGAGATGCAAGATCAAGGGTGCCCCCCAAATGTTGTCACTTACACCACTATCATGTATTCTTTTGCTATGTCGGAGGAAGTTGAGGAAGCCTTGCAGATATATGAGAGAATGAAAATGGTTGGATGTAAACCAGATACTCTCTTTTACAATTCGTTAATTTACATACTAGGGAGAGCGGGTTGGTTACAAAAGGTTTCTCATGTTTTTGAGGTGGAGATGCCAACGAACGACATTCTCCCAAATTCGTCTACTTATAATACCATGATTGCAATGTTTTGCCATCATTCTCATGAACAAAATGCCTTAAATGTCCTCAAGGATATGGAAAAGTCGGAATTTTGTAAACCCGATCTTCTAACATACCATCCGTTGCTCAAGCTATGCTTTAAAAATGGAAAGACAGATTGTAATTTGAATAATTTATTGGATGACATGATCAACAAGCATCATATCGGTCTTGATCTTTCAACATACATGCTTTTACTTCATGGGCTTTGTAGGGCAAACAAATGTGAGAGGGCTTATTTAATTTTTGAGGAGATGATTAATCAAGAAATAACACCTCGATATCAAACATGTCGTTTACTTTTGGATGAAGTCAAACAAAAGAATATACATGATATTGTTGAGAGGATTGAGGTTGTGATGAAGCAAATGAAGTCTTCCAAATAGCAACTAACAAAGGGTCAACATGTCTGTACTTGTGCTGTTATGATTTGTCTGACAAGCTATATGTGCTGCTTTTGTTTTGACATACTAATAGTTTTTATATGAAAATTAAGACGTAAATGCATATCTGCACACATTTGCTTCTCTCTGACTATTAAAGACTGTTGTTTTTAAGTGAATGTTGTTTGTGATGTTTGAGGGGCTCGTAATCGTTTGCCTCTTCTTGGCTTTGTTTTGGTTTTAAGGTGATTGTCTTGGCAGTCATTTCTTTAGTTTTTCTTTCAATAAAATTAAACTTTTACCTATAAAAAAGAAATTGTTATCGATTTGTTCTATCTATAATAAATTCAAGGAAATAGGGTTTGAGGTCCTCTAAATAAATAGCTGAGATAGGAGATACTTCTTGGGATTCTCAAGAAAAATGAATCCCCCCCCCCCCCCCTAAAAAAAAGAAAAATTGTTTATTGAAAAAGTGAAAAATGAATCCCTAGAAAACTTGTGCTAATCCTTAAGTGTAGTTGACTTTAGTAAACTTGTGTTTTTAAAAGGGGGTTCATTGGTTTATGTTATTTGCGGTCGATGGGACTAGAAATATTAATATTATATTGTCAATGTTATTCTTTTTGTTGCACCTTTTGACTGAAATCATTGATGGTTGTGGGTTTTTTAACTGTAAGATTTGATAATTGGTGTCTTAATATCTATGTTTAGGAGACCCGAGAATCGAATCAAACTGAACTAAGATTGGTTTGGGTTGATTGGGTTCTAGGGAGTAGTATGATCGATTCCAATTCAGAATTTGTAGAATCGATCAAGTTTGGTTCGATTCCAATTTTACTCCCAACCCAAACCAAACTGAATTGTGTACACCCTTACCACTAAGTAAGAGAAAGTTGATCGATAAGGTTTGAACAAACACAACAAGAGATCACCTTCCAGAAGAGAAAGCTTGTTGAGAAGTTCTAGAAGGGAAAAAAGACTATAAAAAAAAAAAAAGAAGTAAAAGGTCCATTGGGCCAGCAATAGTCATCTCTGATGCATAAGTGAAATAGTGACATGTGACACTATTTCAGATCCATTGAGCCAATGATTGTTAGATTCACACCTTGGTGGGCCCACATAACAAAAGTATATATAATCTTGATCCATAATTTTTAGCCATTTGACTTGTGTATTTTTCCATAATAACCAATCACCCATATGTTTTTAACCCAGCTGACTGTGTCATCTACTAAAGAAAAATGATGGAATCCATTTGTTAGAAATCATCAATTTTTAGTGTATGAGCCCAAAATAAAAAAAATTGGTGGGCCCAAAAGATTGGATCATGTAAAGCATTCTTACTTCTTGAAAACTCCATGATTGGTCCCAATAATTATCATAAATTGGACTATCTATTCAATCTGATTGGACGGTTACGATCAATCCAAAAGGCTAAGTCAAGATCATGATAGTAGTATTAGATAGTTATAAGGCCCACAGATTAGATGAAAGTTGGCCTGTTGGAGGGGGACGATGAATGGATATTTGATAAAGCAGCAGAGTATCAAATCCCACCCCTTTTGCCATGTGAAGTGAGGAAAGACAGAATGTCTCGAGTAGTGGACTAGTGGTGAAGCAGGAAAAAAAAAGTGATAAAAAGTAGAGAGATTGAACTCGACATTTCATGCATTATTATTATTATTTCATTGTAGTTCATCCATCCCATCTCTATCCACTCTCTATGTGTATAGTCTTTGATGAGTGCTTCCACCTAAAAGTTAATAAAGCTAGTACTCACATGGTTGTCTACAGCCTTTTAAACCTTCTTTCATATATTCTACTTATGGTCTATTGTACTGTTTCCCTCTCTCTCTCTCTCCCCTTATTATCTAAAACATTGATGTTGAACACAAATAAAGGGGTTGGGACCCAAACCGTTAAGTGGGGCCTTCTGATTAGCCTGATTGCTCAGCTTTCGCGATTTTCTCATCTGATTTCGTCACATTGGCTCTAAGTTAGCAGTTCGTGGCTCTAGATCAAACTTCAAACTTGGTTCACGAGGTTGACGTGGCAAGTGCCCACAACCATAGATCTTTTTCCTTGTATATCCTAGGAAAAAAAGATCTATGATTCCGTGCACTTGCCACATCAACCATGTACAGACCACGTACATTTTAGCACATCATTTTATCACGACTCTATAAAATTAATGTATGTAAATTATAAGAAATATAATAATGTTAAAAAAAATGTAAATTATTCAAAATAAGATGCATATAATGATTCAAATTCTACACAAAAAATATGTAAATAACAAATAAAAAAAATATAATATATCACATTAAAATAAATTAAAATATCAATGTCACATATTGAAAGTGCCAACTAGTTCAATTTGTTAAGTCTATGAGCGATATATAATACCATAAACTTGGGTTTTTATTATTGTCATCGTCGATCTCATTAAAAACAGGTTTATTGATCAGATTTAAAAAAACAATTTTACGTTCAAAAAAGAAAAAAAAAATCATTTATTGCAAGGAGAATGATAAGGAAAGGAATTGATTAGAATGTTCATCTATAATGACTATTACATGCATTAAAGAGAAACTAAAGCTTATGGAAAATTAAAGAGATCTTTAAATAGAAGCAAAGCATTGAGACATAATAGAAAGTCTCATGTTGCTTCACATGTACTTATGTGTACATTAATATTTACAAAAAGAGAGGAAACAATGATTAACCACATTTTATCTTCATAGTTTGATTAGCCTAAATATTATATTGTCGAACCTAATAAAAAAAAATTAATGAATTAATAATGATTGGGTTTGCAAATTTGACATTACATGATTTGCTATACTCCACAAATATCATCCACAAACTAATTCTTATACCAATTAACAATAGGATATAGTAGCGAATTCGAAAACTCAGGACCAAAAAGGCACCACTATCATTGTTGGCTAATTGATCTACATTTGGATTCTTGATTGATTTTTATCCAGAAAACAAAGGAAAAAAGTGAGAAACCCTAGTTTTTTATATACATTTTCAAAATGTTTGAAAACCCCTTGAAAATGACTTCTTCTTCCTTCTTAAATCCTTTTCAATGGAATGGAGTCTCTGACACTTGATTGAGATGTAAAAAATCTAATTTTTTAGATGAAAACAATGAATTCGAATGGTTAGGGCACTCATCGTGTGAAATGTGAGAGATGAGGTCCGGGGAGTGTTAAGAAAAAGAAAATTTACTAAATGAACCATTAAGAGACCACCCAAAACCCAAAACTTAGGGACTATTTAGAAAAACGTCCCTCCACCAGGGTCCTTCAAGTAATTTTTCCTACTTTTGACAGATTAAAATTGACACGATTGGATTGGATTGGATTTTGAGATGACTTGGCCCAATGTTTGGATGAGACCAACATGACTTTGAAATAGTTCAGCGTTTGCATGCATTTATTAGTGGCATTGGATTCTTTGAGATATAATGTGTTTACAATTGTTATAGTATACATTAGGCTGTGTATCATCAATGCAATTGTATGTTTCTATTCATTTTTTCTTATAAGACATAGGGCTAGTCTAGCTTAACCAGAATGTTTTCTTGACTCTTTGTTGCATGGTTTCACTTAGGTTATGAACGGTCTTTTATCATAATTATCTAAGCAATTTAGCATTACTGGTATGTTTCAATTGTATTTTAGGATTGGGTGGAATCGGAAAGAAAAATCTGGTATTGGTTGGGTGATCGGTGTTGGAATAATGGTATGCCATTTTTATTTGTGGATTAGTGTCACAACTGTGTTCTTTCGAAGCGAGGTCGTGTGGCGTAAGGGGGTGCTAATCCACAAGCAAGCCTGTAAAAATGATCGTACACCACAACACGTAGCAAACAAACAAGATATCAAGGCAACACGAGGCAAAGTCTAGAGGTAACTTTGTTGATATAATATTAATTACACAGAGTAATACGTTACAAAAGTAAATAGGTGTGTTACAATGCAATTGATGATCTATGACATGCGGGACTTCCACGTAGCTTGGCGGGAGGGCTCGAGTCAACGTGTGTGTAAGCCGGAGATTGAGAAGCACTAAACACCTTTCGTACAAAGTGTATGCTAAGTTTTTCCTAGGTTTCTAGAAGGAAACATCAAAAGTGAAAGCCTGTCATACTCTCTTATTACATAAATGCCACTAAGCTAACAGATATGCCCTAGCACGGGGCTGACAGGGCTCATATGTGAGCCTTACATAGTATTACAGCTCCCGAGTGACTCTTAGGCGAGCTACACTTAGCTCTACATGACAAAATGTATGGCTGTCATAATCTCCCCCACCTATTTTGCAGACATCCTAGTCGCATTGCCCTAACAAACTCTTCAATCTTCTACTTGAAAGGTAGTAGGTTATCTACAATCTCCTATATAGCTTTACATTCTGCTATGTTTTTTTATGTGACGAAGTACTCCACGTGTTGTTGCTGACTTGACGCTTTCGAGAACTTTGCTGACAACACATTCTGACTAAATAGCTGAATGAGAAAATTTACGTGTTAGAATGTTGTGCGTAGGATCTGCATGATATGGCTTGAGATTTCTTGCATGAAAATCAAGGTGAATGCTACGTAACTTGTACAGTAACCAGAGCTGAGTAAACTTGTATATTCTTGCATTCTGTCTCTTGTAGCCTGAAACAATAATATGAGGAGTTAAAACTGTTGGCTTGTGATAGTTTCAAAAGGACTCTTGTTGAAGGAAGAGCTCTTTTAAAGATTGAACTACGTGACATAAAAAAGATTCGCCTAATTCTTATGGTCAGCATTGGCAAGATGCTGTATATACTCCAACACAGAATTGAATATTTCCATCTGCCAATCTGTTTGAAGATGTCTACTAGTTGGAAAGTCAAGCTGAAACCCAAGTAATCTACATATTTCGTCCCATAACTTCCCCATAAATCTTGAATCTCTATCGTTGACAATGCTTTTGGGCATACCCCAATATTTGATGACATTTTTGTGAAGTAACTGAGAGGCTTCATTTGCAACTTGAATTTGACAGTAACCTGATCTCAAACCCAATTTTGAAAAGTACTTGGTTCTCCCAAGTTTATCAAATAAGTCGACAATTCGTTGGATAGTATACTTGTTTTTGATGGTGATCTTGTTTGACGCTCGATAATTGATACAACGTTGTAACAACCCATAATGTTGCTTGCATGACTTAGCTAGTTCTGGAAGATTCATTCTGTGAGGCCCCCCTCGCAGGAGGCGTGATATTAAGTAACTGTTCATTTTGATAATCAATCGACCTATGTGGCGGTAGTGTTTTCTGAAGCTCATTCGGTATCACATCATCAAATTCTGTTAATACCTGTGTAACCTGAGTGGAAGTTGAACTATGATCCTGATCTTCAGATTCAACTCGTAAGGTAGTAATATACGGTTGCTCACATTTATTCAGCCGAAGGGTTGAAATCATCTTTCCCTCTTCCTTGTCCGTGGAGACGGGAATGAAGTTTGGACATTCACCTAGCATGCCCAATGTGTTGGCGAATGGCATCGGAACAACCCTGTTCTATCCCAAGAAACCCATCCCAATGATAACTCTGAATTCATCGAGAAGAACTGCGAGTAAATCAAGTTTACCCTTCCATGTGCCTATCTTGATGGACATTGACTTGGCCGACCCTTGGATAGAAGTGGCTTGGGAGTTTACAGCTTTCATGTGGCTTGAATCTTTCTTTCACAAATTGAATATTGAGATGCTTCGCCTCTACAAAGGTAGTGAAGCTATGTGTAGCTATTGTATCAACCATTGCCTGGGTAGTTTTGCCACCAACTTCGATATCAACATACATAAAACCTTTCCGTTGATAGTTTTTCTGAGTCGCAGAGGTCTGCTTCATTGCACTCAACAAATACATAGCCCCTATGTGAGGAAAATCTTAATCATCTCGCCTAATAGTATTTTCGTGACTACGGTCACTTTGGGAAGCTAATAGTGCAGTCAGCTTGGCTCGTTTCGGGCACTTATGTCTTATGAGTCTCACGACACAAAACGCATATAAGTTTGTGGCGATGCTTGGCTGGCGAGGTACTTTTGCTCTTTGAAGGGGAGGAATTTCGTTGGGATCCCTAATTAGAATTATCTCTCTGCCCTCCATTCTTACCATTCAAAGACTTCTTGGTGTGCTCATATTGTTGGGAGTACCTTTTCGATTGAGGGTGTACATTTTGTTGGCTTCCATTCGCGAGGCTATTATTAGTCAATCGCTCGGCTACGACAATTATAGATGCGAGATCTTGTTTACGCTGCCTTTAGAACTCTATCTGAACCCAAGGTTTGAGTCCTTCTTGGAATGTGAACAGTTTGTCCTTCTCGGACATGTCACGAATATCAAGCATCAAGACGAAAAATTGCTTGACGTAATCGTGTACTATACCTATCTGGTGGAGTTGCCTGAACTTTCTGTGGGCAATGAACTCAACATTCTTTGGTAGAAATTGATGTTTCAATTCCCTTTTAAGGTCATCCT